>NC_041392.1:710332416-710362361 GCF_002162155.2 Triticum dicoccoides
GGGGAGAGCTTGCCGCCGTGAACAGTAACCTTGCCGGGAAAGCTTGCCGGCGTGAACAGTAACCTTGCCGGGAAAGCTTGCCGCCGTGAACAGTAACCTTGCCGGGAAAGCTTGCTGCCGTGAACAGTAAAAACTGTCGAGGCCAATCCGACCAGATGCTGAAGATGGGCTCAAATACTTATCTAGATGGCTTCGGATGAAGAAGTGTTCAACACAGGAGTTGTTCGTAACGTCGAAATGGTCAACTTTACTTTTGGAGTCATCATCATCTGACGTAGTATACGACCTGCAGAGACGCTGCAAGAGTCGTACAGTCCAGTCAGCTACATGAACGAGTCCGACTCGAAATTAGAGATGACCCCGTGGAGTATTCAAGATGGCCTTATTTGGAAAAGTGATCAACATATGGATTGTTGGCCTCGTCGAAGCACACATAATTGATATTTGGACCGTCTCCATCGGAAGTCATATGCAGATTCCACAGCCCACGCAAGGAGCAAGACAGAAGATTGGACCAGATTCGGGCTGAATCCGAGTGGGACCAGAACTAGGATTCTAGGACGTGAATTCATGTAATTCTCTTGTAAGGAAAGCCTAGATAAATCCTTTGCTTGTATGGGAAGTCCAGCCGCCTCTTATATATGTTGGGGGTGACGGCCGATTGGACAACACACAATCGAACAAATCAATATACTACTTTTTCATATACGTTTTATCTCTCCACCGTTTTTCTATCTCGTTCTTCGCTGTTCTTCGTGTTTGAGAGCTGCGAATTCCGAGGCTCTAGGGGCGAGAAAATCGACCTAGGGCAGCCCATAGCCGCCGCACTCCCTGACGGGGTCCCTCCCGGGTGTGTGGAGTTTTCGAGTCTGCAAAAGCGCCCGTCGACTGTCTTGCGTATCGCGCTGTCGGCCGGGTCTCCTTCGACGTGAGCTGCGGTGCATCACCCCCGGCGTCGAGGGTACACGTGATGTGTTCGTGTGTCAACACAACTTTTTGGCGACTCCGCTGGGGAAGAAGATCAATCATCATCATCCACCATGACCGATCTTCCGAAGCCATCTGAGGTAGACGCCGATAACATCAGTAAGCCCAGTCTTGATGAGATATCGGCCGATCATCGCCAAGTCTATGAGGAGTACAAGAAGGCGTGCGAGGAGAAGGACCTGCAGGAGTTCCTTGCAAAATTCAAGAAAGATCGCCAAGGCAACGTCACTCCGATTGAAGAAATCAAGTTCCCTCCTCTTCAAACTGAACAGGTTAAACCCTCTGTAAGTACTGCCTTTTCTCCTGAGCAGTGGGCTGAGATTGAAAGTCGTATTGCTGATGGTAACAATCTAGTCTATCAAACTTTCATAGAAAATACTAATGCTCAGAAGAATACATCTCAATCATCTAGTGGTAATGATGGTGTAGCTGCTAGTGTGCAAAACCCTAATCTGGCTTTACCTATTGCATCGGCGCTTCCTGTGCCGATGGCTTATTATCCTACCCATACAAATCAGATTGTGACTGCACCCATCAACCCTATTATGAGCATGCCAGGTTCGGTGGCAGCGCTGAACCAAACCCTACCTACACCTACAACCACTCGACCAGTACCAAATTTTGGGTCGACATACATGCCACAATTCTTACCTACAGCTAGTAACCCTACTCCTCCTATGCCACTGCCACAAGCGTCATCGTCCACTATGGATGATGGTCTAGCTAATCTTAGAGAGGAGATGGCTAAGATGCTTCGAGAGAATTTTGGAGTTGAGTTACCTCGGTATCGGATTTACCAAAAGCCGTACCCCGAGTACTTTGATGCCATCCAGTGCCCTCCAGGATATAAAATTCCAGATTTTGTTAAATTTAATGGAGAAGGCACAAAAACCACATGGGAGCATGTTAGTCAATATTTAGCACAATTGGGTGAGGCAGGCTCATTGAACGAATTGAAAGTGCGTTTATTTCCTTTATCATTAACTGGTACCGCATTTTCATGGTTTTCTTCTTTACCCCATGGTTCCATTCGGGTTTGGTCGCAACTAGAGCAGAAGTTTCATGATCACTTTTATAGCGGCGACAATGAACTCAAGTTGTCACATCTAACATCGGTTAAGCAGAAGCATGATGAATCGGTCTCCGATTACGTCAAGAGATTTAGAGAAACAAAAAACCGGTGTTTTAGTTTGGTGATAACCGAGAGAGACTTGGCAGACCTAGTGCTGAGTGGTTTGAGAACTCCCATCAGAGAAAAGCTAGAAGGCTATGAGTTCTTAAATATCAACCAAGTCTTACAAAGGGCTTTGGCTCACGAAAGCCGAAGCAAAGACCTCAAAGAAGTGCATAGATACAAAGCCGATCGTCCAAAGATGAATATGATCAAATATGATAGTGATCACTCGGACGATGAGGGTGATGTTTTCTCTACTGAATTTGTTTGGCCATCTAAGGCCAAACCATTTACTTGCAATGATCTGAAACCGATTCATAAGAATCATGATGAAGAGATGAAGTTTACTTTTAACATTGCCAAGTGTGATAAAATATTTGATGCTTTGCTGCAAGCTAAAATTATTAGAATAACTCATACTTTGCTGCCGTTTGAAGAGCTGAAACGGCGCGCTTATTGCAAGTATCATAATTCTTTTTCTCATGCTACTAATGATTGCAATGTTTTTCGACGACAGATACAATCGGCCATTAATGACGGACGATTGAACTTCTTTGAAATGCAAGTTGATAAACAGCCTTTTCCAATGAATACCATGGATTTGGAGGGGAAGAAGCTACTCATTCGGCCGGAGGTAGCCGAATCTGCTAATAAAGCTAATGTCATTGTCGGTGAGCCCAGGAAAGACAAGGAGGACAACAAGGTCTTGGGGAGACAGGTTGTGCTTGATAAGCAACCCGATGGCAAGGAAGTGATCAAAATCACCATCAAGAATCCTACACTCAGGGGCAACCGCAAGTGCAAGAAAATACTCGTGTTAAATTTGTCAAGCCCAAGAGTCCAGAAGTTGGCAAGTGGAAGAAGAATGAAGCTAAAGTGCAGCGCAAGCGGATCAAGCCAACTTTTGATATGTTGCTGTCCAAGTATGCTAACTAGTCGACCGGTTCTAGTTTCAATCGACCGACTCATCTGAAATGACCAAGGTCACCATCAGCTGATATGTTCAGTCGGTATACAAAACCGAGTGGACCAAAGGCGCAGTTTTCAGAAGAGCAGAGGCAATCTGTGTGGGATCGACTTGATTACTCATATAATGGCCGACTCAACATCGGTGACTATCAGCCGGCTGGTCAAAATATGCGACCGAGTGGAAATTATCCGAGTGTAAGGATGCACCCAGGTGGAAGCTATCTGAGTGAAAAAATTTGGCCAAGTAGATTCCATCCGACTGGATTCCATCCGAGTGAATTCCATCCGAGTGACATCCATCCGAGTGGATTCCATCAGAGTAAAAAGCTGCGCCCGAGTGGAAATTTCATGCGTCTGGAAAGTCGAAAAGAATGGCGTGTTAAGTCACCAAGTGTTGCAGCAGTTGAGTCGGAAAAAAGCAAGGAGAAAACGGATGCCGACTCACTTATCTTGGGCACCAAAACATTTGCCATACAGCAGCCAATTGTGCACAGCAAACCGGCTAAGCCGATACTTTCTATTGCGCCAAAGCACTCGGCTAATGACCATGAAGCAAGCGCCAGCCGAGTAAAAACGAGAGATCCTAAATACACTCAGCCAAAGTGGTGTCCTCCAGGGCTAACAAAGACACAGAAGAGGAAACTACATAGGTTAAGGAGCCAAGAGATGGCAGAACAAGGGGCTGAGAAGCAAAAGGATAAGTTGTTCAATGATACTCGGCCTATGGTACCTACAAAACAAGTGTGGAGGCCCAAACAAATACGAGATACAGTGGCCTCTACGCCTATCACAGCAGCACCTACACTACCAAAAAAGGACGACACAATCATTGCATCGTCTACGTTACCTATTGCTTCCTCTTCACTCGGACAAATTTCTGAATCGATGGATGCACTTGAGGAGAAGGCTGATATGTTAGACTATGAGTCTACACCGGTTCATGAAGGTATGGATATCAATATGGTGTATTACTTGCCTGCTGAGTTTCGTGCTGTAAATGAGGAAGGGGAGGTGGCTCAGCTGGATTTTGGCCCTAAAAATGCGATATTCGAGAAGCCGAAAGAACCAGTAACGCATCTGAAACCATTATATCTCAGAGGTCATATCAATGGGTCGCCGCTCACTCGGATGCTTGTTGATGGTGGTGTTGTGGTAAACCTTATGCCCTATTCGGTCTTCAAGAAATTGGGTTTGCCTGATGAAGAATTGATCAAGACCAATATGGTGCTTAACGGGTTTGAAGGCAAAGAGAAAACTGAAGCCAAAGGTGTGATGTATGTGGAGCTTACAGTCGGAAGCAAAACTTTGGCTACTGCATTCTTTGTCGTTGAGGTGCAAGGTAACTACAATGTCATACTAGGCCGTGATTGGGTTCATGCAAACCAGTGCGTGCCATCCACTATGCACCAGTTTTTGATTCAGTGGGTTGATGATGAAGTGGAAGTCATTCATGCGGATAACTCGGCCTGTGTTGCTTTGGCCGATGCATCGGTGGATTGGCAACATCCCAATGCTACTTTCTTGACGGGACGTGACTTATCAGAGTTTGATTTTCTCAGCGCAACCAAGAATGGTTTTGTGCCCGTCTCTTTAAAGCCGACTGAATGCAATCGGATCCAAGGTATGATATGTTTAAATGGATTCTAGCTCTGAGTGGCTACAAAAACGTCTTGTGAAATATCGGTCCAGCGAGAACGATATGTATGAGTCTATAGAGGAATTGGATGACATGGATAAACTTGGACAAGGTTTTGCGTCGGCCGATCCATTAGAAGAGGTAGATATTGGAGATGGTTCAGTCACTCGACCGACATTTATAAACAAAAACTTGAAAGCTGATTGTAAAGCTAAGTTAATCGAGCTATTGAAAGAATATGTTTGTTGCTTTGCATGGGAATATCATGAGATGCCAGGGTTAAGCCGAGAGCTAGTGGAGCATCGGTTGCCTATAAAGGCCGGTTTTAGACCTTATAAACAGTCGGCCAGAAAATTTAATCCGAAAACATATGACCGGATCAAGGAAGAGATCGGTCGACTGCTTGAAGCTAATTTCATTCGACCTTGCAGGTACGCCGAGTGGATTTCTAACATTGTCCCAGTGGAGAAGAAAGGATCCGGCAAGTTGAGGGTGTGCATTGATTTCAGAGATTTGAATAGGGCTACACCCAAAGATGAGTATCCTATGCCAATGTCCGATATGCTTATTAATGATGCTTCTGGGTATAAGGTTATTAGCTTTCTAGATGGTAATGCCGGATACAATCAAATTTTTATGGCTGAAGAGGACATGTACAAGACTGCTTTTTGATGCCCTGGTTTCGTTGGTTTATTCGAGTGGACAGTGATGACATTCGGATTAAAAAATGCTGGAGGCACATATCAAAGGGCTATGAATTTGATTTTCCATGATTTACTCGGTATCATACTTGAAGTTTATATTGATGATATTGTTGTCAAATCGGATGCTTTTGAATCTCACTTGGCCGATTTGCGTTTAGCTTTTGAAAGAATGAAAAAGTATGGGCTGAAGATGAATCCTTTGAAGTGTGCTTTTGGCGTGTCAGCTGGCAAGTTTTTGGGTTTCATTATTCATGAAGATGGCATAGAGATTGATCCCAAAAAGATAGAGGCTATACAGAAAGTGGAGGCTCCAGCATGCAAGAGAGATACGCAAAAGTTCCTTGGCAAGGTCAATTATTTGAGAAGGTTCATAGCTAATCTGTCAGGGAAAGTTGATGCATTTACTCCTATCCTTCGGTTAAAGGATGATGCTAATTTCACTTGGGGGGCAAAACAGCAAGAAGCATTTGATATGATCAAGAATTATTTGTGCACTCCTCCGGTGATGAGAGCACCCAAGCATAGGGAACCCTTCAGACTTTACATTGCAGCGGAGGAAGAAGTTATTGGTGCTGTTCTAACTCAAGAGACCGAAGGAAAAGAGCATGCCATCACTTATTTGAGCCGCCGCTTATTGGACGCAGAGACAAGGTATACATTTGTTGAGAAATTATGTCTATGCTTATATTATGCTTGCACAAAACCGAGACATTATTTAGTGCCGAGTGCTTGTGTAGTAGCTTGTCAAACCGATGTCATTAAATACATGTTGCATAGGCCAATTCTTAGTGGTAGAATTGGCAAGTGGGCTTATGCTTTGATTGAATATGATTTGGCTTTTGAATCTCTAAAGTCCATGAAAAGCCAAATTGTTGCTAATTTCATTGTTGAACATCGGATTAATGACAAGCATGATGTTGATATGAACCTTATTTCATTAGTACCATGGAGATTATACTTTGATGGGTCAGTTTGTAGCAGTGGCCAAGGTGTTGGTATTGTTTATATATCTCCTCATGGTGCTGTTTTTGAAGCCTCATGCCGCTTAGAGTATTTTTGCACAAACAATCAAGCCGAATATGAAGCTTTGTTATTCGGCCTAGAGATGTTACTTGCTATAGGTGTTACACATATTGAGGCTTATGGTGATTCGTTACTAGTGGTACAGCAAATATCCAAAGTCTTTCAGTGTTTGGACGAATCACTTAATGTTTATCTTGATAAATGTCTAGATATAATCTCTACTTTGGATTGTTTTAGCATTGCACATATATCTAGACATGACAACTGGAAAGCAAATGAGTTGGCACGACAAGCATCTGGATACCATGTTGATCATGGCATGTTTCATATTTCTCAAAATCCGATGGCTTGTCTTACCAGTATAGGAGAGGCCGAACCAGAACCCACTGATTCGGTCATTAACAAAAAATCTAGTGCAGGTGACAATTCCGACTGGAGGAAGCCCATTGTTGCTTACTTGCGTAATCCGAGTGAAAGGGCGGACAGGGCTGTTCGGCGTATGGCTTTTAAATATACTATGAGGGATGATGATTTTTATCGCCGAACAGTTGATGATGTTCTTTTAAAGTGCTTGGATGAGGACAAAGCAAGAGTTGCTATGGGAGAGGTACATGGAGGCATTTGTGGTACTCACCAGTCGGCTCCCAAGATGAAATGGTTATTACGACGTGCTCGGTTTTATTGGCCGACCATGATTAATGATTGCTTCAGATATTATAAAGGGTGCGAAGCTTGTCAAAAATTTGGTGATATTCAATTGGCTCCCGCTGCTTTGTTGCATCCTATTATCAAGCCGTGGCCTTTCAGAGGATGGGGTTTAGACTTTATTGGGCAAATCCATCCGTCTTCTTCAAAGGGGCATCGATTCGTATTGGTGGCAACTGATTATTTCACTAAGTGGTCTGAAGCAGTACCTCTCAAGAACATGACGCATACAGAGGTAATTAAATTCATAACCGAGCACATTATTCATAGATTTGGTATTCCTCAAACGTTAACTACAGATCAAGGTTCATCTTTTATGTCACACCAAGTTAGAGAGTTTGCCGAATCTTATAACATAAAGTTGCTCAATTCCTCCCCATATTATGCCCAAGCTAATGGACAAGCTGAGTCTAGCAATAAAATTTTAATCAAGCTCATCAAGAAGAAGATTGAGGATAATCCAAGGAGATGGCATGACTTGTTGTCTGAGGCATTATGGGCACATAGAATTCAAGGCATGGTGCTACGAAAGTGACTCCATATGAGCTAGTATATGGTCAGGAGGTTGTTTTACCAGTGGAAGTAAATTTGAATGCTTTGAGAATAGCCAAACAAAATAATTTATCGGCAATAGACTTCTATAACTTGATGATGGACAACATTGATGAGGTTGCTGATAAACGTTTGGCTGCTTTGAGTACCATAGAGAGAGATAAGTTGAGGGTGGCAAGGGCTTACAATAAGAAAGTCAAGTTGAAGAATTTTCAAGTTGGTGATCTCGTCTGGAAAGTGATTCTACCGATTGGTTCAAGAGATAGAAAATTCGGGAAGTGGTCTCCAAGTTGGGAAGGTCCTTTTAGGATTACAAGAGTTGTTCCCGGAAATTCATATTTGGTGGAATCAATACAGGGGGCATTTTCACCTCGAGCTCTCAATGGCAAATATTTGAAGAAGTACCACCCGAGTGTGTGGCAGGAAGCCTAAGTAGGCAATGGCCGATATACGATTATCGCCCTTAGCACAAACATGGCCGATACATAATTATCGCCCTGAGAAGAATATATGGCCGATGGAGTGTTGACATCGTCCTTAGAACAAACATGGTGCAAATTATTTTTCGGCATGCAAGCTTTGCCAAAAAACAGGGGGGCCTGTGTTGACACCTAATTTTGGCACAAGGCAGAATGGAATGGAGATGGCCTCAAATGACAAAATATTCTAAATGAGAAATTTCACATTGCTGAGTGGAACAACTTTGATGTTTGGACCATAATCATTCGGCATCATATCAAAGACCAAAACTACACTCAAATTGTCATGTTAGGTCTTCTGAGTGCTTTTTGGTCAAGTACGCCTCCAGGACAATCTCGGATGAAGTAATGCTCCACATGAATTGTCTTCGTCTCGTCGAATCGGTCGATTTTGATATAAAAATCATCTCAATCCGAGTTCGCATGCAAAAGTTAGAGCTATCTGGATGCAGCCCTGTCAAGAGGTGAAATATGACGCGGAAGACCAGACATGTCTTGGCAAGTGTCTGATGTAATGCGTGAGTGTTTTGGCCCAGAAGATGGCCTCAAATCGGAAAACGTTCAACACGAAAGTTTTTCGTCTCGTCAAAACGGTCAACTTTGCTTTCGAACACATTTTCATCCTAGGTCGTTTACTGCCTCAAAAACCTTGCCGGGGAAAGCTTGCCGCCGTGAACAGTAACCTTGCCGGGGAAAGCTTGCCGCCATGAACAGTAACCTTGCCGGCGAAAGCTTGCCGTCGTGAACAGTAACCTTGCCGGGGAAAGCTTGCCGCCGTGAAGAGTAACCTTGCCGGTGAAAGCTTGCCGCCGTGAACAGTAACCTTGCCGGGGAAAGCTTGCCGCCGTGAACAGTGCCGGGGAGAGCTTGCCGCCGTGAACAGTAACCTTGCCGGGAAAGCTTGCCGCCGTGAACAGTAACCTTGCCGGGAAAGCTTGCCGCCGTGAACAGTAACCTTGCCGGGAAAGCTTGCTGCCGTGAACAGTAAAAACTGTCGAGGCCAATCCGACCAGATGCTGAAGATGGGCTCAAATACTTATCTAGATGGCTTCGGATGAAGAAGTGTTCAACACAGGAGTTGTTCGTAACGTCGAAACGGTCAACTTTGCTTTTGGAGTCATCATCATCCGACGTAGTATACGACCTGCAGAGACGCTGCAAGAGTCGGACGGTCCAGTCAGCTACATGAACGAGTCCGACTCGAAATTAGAGTGACCCCGTGGAGTATTCAAGATGGCCTTATTTGGAAAAGTGATCAACATATGGATTGTTGGCCTCGTCGAAGCACACATAATTGATATTTGGACCGTCTCCATCGGAAGTCATATGCAAATTCCATAGCCCACGCAAGGAGCAAGACAGAAGATTGGACCAGATTCGGGCTGAATCCGAGTGGGACCAGAACTAGGATTCTAGGACGTGAATTCATGTAATTCTCTTGTAAGGAAAGCCTAGATAAATCCTTTGCTTGTACGAGAAGTCCAGCCGCCTCTTATATATGTTGGGGGTGACGGCCGATTGAACAACACACAATCGAACAAACCAATATACTACTTTTTCATATACGTTTTATCTCTCCACCGTTTTTCTATCTCGTTCTTCGCTGTTCTTCGTGTTTGAGAGCTGCGAATTCCGAGGCTCTAGGGGCGAGCGAATCGACCTAGGGCAGCCCATAGCCACTGCACTCCCTGACGGGGTCCCTCCCGGGGGTGTGGGGTTTTCGGGTCTGCAAAAGCGCCCGTCGACTGTCTTGCGTATCGCGCTGTCGGCCGGGTCTCCTTCGACGTGAGCTGCGGTGCATCACCCCCGGCGTCGAGGGTACACGTGACGTGTTCGTGTGTCAAGCCGCCAAAGATAAAGATCTGTCCGGGGAGGAAGGTCTCACCCTGGACTGCATCGCCATTGATGATCGTAGGAGCCATCGGGCCCGACGGCGACGGCACAGAGGAACTCTCAATGAAAGCACCAATGTCGGTGTCAAAACCGGCGGATCTCGGGTAGGGGGTCCCGAACCGTGCGTCTAGGCCGGATGGTAACAGGAGGCAGGGGACACGAAGTTTTACCTAGGTTCGGGCCCTCTCGATGGAGGTAAAACCCTACGTCCTGCTTGTTTAATATTGATGATATGGGTAATACAAGAGTTGATCTACGACGAGATCAGAGAGGCTAAATCCTAGAAGCTAGCCTATGGTATGATTGTTGATGTGCATGTTGTCCTACGGACTAGAACCCTCCGGTTTATATAGACACCGGATAGGGTTAGGGTTACATAGAGTCGGTTACAATGGTAGGAGATCTGAACATCCGTATTGCCAAGCTTGCCTTCCGCGCCAAGGAAAATCCATTCCGGACACAGGACGGAGTCTTCAATCTTGTATCTTCATAGTCCAGGAGTCCGGCTGAAGGTATAATTCGGCTATCCGAACACCCCTAATCCAGGACTCCCTCAGTTCTCATTCCTCACTAGATCTAGTTGACTTGCTGCTACATCAATCAATCTATCTATATGTTCCGGACGGAAGAGAGAGTTTCCTACATTCCCATTCCCATGAACTGAACATCGGGTACCAACGATCTAGAATCCCGTGCTGAAACCTACAGATATGCACCTGTGCGGACCAACCTGGCAATCCTCCTGTCTATTCTTTCTATCTAGACTAGCGCTTCCCACTGGAGCTTACTACTTGACTAGAGCACTTGAACTTGTTAATTTCATTAGTCAGTTTCCTAGCATAGCAAAGTGAGTTTCCCATCAACGGATTATCATCCTGTTGTTTCCATGAACATCAGGTACATATATGAACCTGTCAACGGAGCGGAACATATGATATGAACCAAGTAGATTCGTCTTTTTGCTCGTAATGTTAGTAGTTACTCGCTCATTAGTAGTGAACTATGATCATTTGTGAGGAGTATGTTTTCAACTCTATGTATGTCAATTCGAGAGTAGAGCGATCTATGTCAACCAAGAGCAGAACTCTCTCTATTTCCGGCACAGGCTTTCTTTCAATCAAGAAGAAGATTATTTCATATTTTATCACTATCCGGACTGCTATCTACTATCTACCTATCTAGCTACCCGGGCTCGTTGTGAGGCGGGACCCAACCATCCTCTTCACTCCACTGCTTCAACAGAAATGGATCCATCATCTGCTACCCATGAGTAATAACGTTACGAATCTACCACTGATCCCGAGGGCAAGTATGAAAAAGAGAGTCAAGCAAGGTTGGATTCGTATGTTCCATTTGAGTAAGCCTCTGATGCCCTGCGCACATAGCTTCTTGCATGCCCGTTGGCAGGACAGATCTCCCAACCTGGAGTATATTCCCGGCCCCGTAGCTTAGCTTAAGATCTTCGTATTTCAAGTCCACCGTCATGGGACTTGACCTTGGGAATAAGCCCCACAATATCCTCTAAGATATGAGATCCACCCACACCCAAACCTGGAAAAGCGGCAGGCTCTAGTCGAACTGTTGGGTTTCGTAGTAATTTCAAAAAATTTCCTACGCACACGCAAGATCATGTGATGCATAGCAACGAGGGGAGAGTATTGTCTACGTATCCAACGCAGACCGACTGCGGAAGCGATGACACGACGTAGAGAAAGTAGTCGTACGTCTTCTCGATCCAACCGATCAAGCACCGAAACTGCACCTCCGAGTTCGAGCACACGTTCAGCTCGATGACGATCCCCGGACTCCGATCCAGCAAAGTGTCGGGGAAGAGTTTCGTCAGCACGACGGCGTGGTGACGATCTTGATGAACTACAGCAGCAGGGCTTCGCCTAAACTCCGCTACAGTATTATCGAGGAATATGGTGGCAGGGGGCACCGCACACGGCTAAGGAATCGATCACGTGGATCAACTTGTGTTAACTTGTGTGTTTAGAGGTGCCCCTGCCTCCGTATATAAAGGAGGAGAGGAGGGGAGGCTGGCCGGCCAAGGGGGGGATGCGCAGGAGAGTCCTACTCCCTCTGGGAGTAGGATTCCCCCTCCAATCCTAGTCCAACTAGGATTCCCCGGAGGGGAAAAGAGGAGGAGGGGGCCGGCCACCTCTCCTAGTCCTAATAGGACTAGGGGAAGGGGGGGCGCGCAGCCCAACTAGGGCAGCCCCTTCTCTTTTCCACTAAGGCCCACTATGGCCCAAATAGCTCCCGGGGGGTTCCGGTAACCCTCCCGGTATTCCGGTAAAATCCCGATTTCACCCGGAACACTTCTGATATCCAAATATAGGCTTCCAATATATCAATCTTTACGTCTCGACCATTTTGAGACTCCTCGTCATGTCCGTGATCACATCCGGGACTCTGAACAACCTTCGGTATATCAAAATGCATAAACTCATAATATAACTGTCATCGTAACCTTAAGCGTGCGGACCCTACGGGTTCGAGAACAATGTAGACATGACCGAGACACGTCTCCGGTCAATAACCAATAGCGGGACCTGGATGCCCATATTGGTTCCTACATATTCTACGAAGATCTTTATCGGTCAGACCGCATAACAACATACGTTGTTCCCTTTGTCATCGGTATGTTACTTGCCCGAGATTCGATCGTCGGTATCCAATACCTAGTTCAATCTCGTTACTGGCAAGTCTCTTTACTCGTTCCGTAATACATCATCTCACAACTAACGTATTAGTTGTAATGCTTGCAAGGCTTATGTGATGTGTATTACCGAGAGGGCCCAGAGATACCTCTCCGACAATCGGAGTGACAAATCCTAATCTCGAAATATGCCAACCCAACATCGACCATTGGAGACACCTGTAGTACTCCTTTATAATCACCCAGTTACGTTGTGACGTTTGGTAGTACCCAAAGTGTTCCTCCGGTAAACGGGAGTTGCATAATCTCATAGTCATAGGAACATGTATAAGTCATGAAGAAAGCAATAGCAACATACTAAACGATCGGGTGCTAAGCTAATGGAATGGGTCATGTCAATCAGATCATTCTACTAATGATGTGACCTCGTTAATCAAATAACAACTCATTGTTCATGGTTAGGAAACATAACCATCTTTGATTAACGAGCTAGTCTAGTAGAGGCATACTAGTGACACTTTGTTTGTCTATGTATTCACACATGTATTATGTTTCCGGTAAATACAATTCTAGCATGAATAATAAACATTTATCATGATTATAAGGAAATAAATAATAACTTTATTATTGCCTCTAGGGCATATTTCCTTCAGTCTCCCACTTGCACTAGAGTCAATAATCTAGATTACACTATAATGATTCTAACACCCATGGAGCTTTGGTGCTGATCATGTTTTGCTCGTGGAAGAGGCTTAGTCAACGGGTCTGCAACATTCAGATCCGTATGTATCTTGCAAATCTCTATGTCTCCCACCTGGACTAGATCCCGGATGGAGTTGAAGCGTCTCTTGATGTGTTTGGTCCTTTTGTGAAATCTGGATTCCTTTGCCAAGGCAATTGCACCAGTATTGTCACAAAAGATTTTCATTAGACCCGATGCACTAGGTATGACACCTAGATCGGATATGAACTCCTTCATCCAGACTCCTTCATTTGCTGCTTCCGAAGCAGCTATGTATTCCGCTTCACATGTAGATCCCGCTACGACGCTTTGTTTAGAACTGCACCAACTGACAGCTCCACCGTTTAATGTAAACACGTATCCGGTTTGCGATTTAGAATCGTCCGGATCAGTGTCAAAGCTTGCATCAACGTAACCTTTTACGATGAGCTCTTTGTCACCTCCATATACGAGAAACATATCCTTAGTCCTTTTCAGGTATTTCAGGATGTTCTTGACCGCTGTCCAGTGATCCACTCCTGGATTACTTTGGTACCTCCCTGCTAAACTTATAGCAAGGCACACATCAGGTCTGGTACACAGCATTGCATACATGATAGAGCCTATGGCTGATGCATAGGGAACATCTTTCATATTGTCTCTATCTTCTGCATTGGTCGGACATTGAGTCTTACTCAATTTCACACCTTGTAACACAGGCAAGAACCCTTTCTTTGCTTGATCCATTTTGAACTTCTTCAAAATTTTGTCAAGGTATGTGCTTTGTGAAAGTCCAATTAAGCGTCTTGATCTATCTCTATAGATCTTAATGCCTAATATATAAGCAGCTTCACCGAGGTCTTTCATTGAAAAACTTTTATTCAAGTATCCCTTTATGCTATCCAGAAATTCTATATCATTTCCAATCAGTAATATGTCATCCACATATAATATCAGAAATGCTACAGAGCTCTCACTCACTTTCTTGTAAATACAGGCTTCTCCGAAAGTCTGTATAAAACCAAATGCTTTGATCACACCATCAAAACGTTTATTCCAACTCCGAGAGGCTTGCACCAGTCCATAAATGGATCGCTGGAGCTTGCACACTTTGTTAGCTCCCTTTGGATCGACAAAACCTTCTGGTTGCATCATATACAACTCTTCTTCCAGAAATCCATTCAGGAATGCAGTTTTGACATCCATTTGCCAAATTTCATAATCATAAAATGCGGCAATTGCTAACATGATTCGGACGGACTTAAGCATCGCTACGGGTGAGAAGGTCTCATCGTAGTCAATTCCTTGAACTTGCCGAAAACCTTTTGCGACAAGTCGAGCTTTGTAGACAGTAACATTACCATCAGCGTCAGTCTTCTTCTTAAAGATCCATTTATTCTCAATTGCTTGCCGATCATCGGGCAAGTCAACCAAAGTCCATACTTTGTTCTTATACATGGATCCCATCTCAGATTTCATGGCTTCAAGCCACTTTGCGGAATCTGGGCTCACCATCGCTTCTTCATAGTTCGTAGGTTCATCATGATCTAGTAGCATGACCTCTAGAACAGGATTACCGTACCACTCTGGTGCGGATCTTACTCTGGTTGATCTACGAGGTTCAGCAGTATCTTGATCTGAAGTTTCATGATCATTATCATTGGCTTCCTCACTAACTGGTGTAGGTGTCACTGAAACAGTTTTCTGTGATGAACTACTTTCCAGTAAGGGAGCGGGTACAGTTACCTCGTCAAGTTCTACTTTCCTCCCACTCACTTCTTTCGAGAGAAACTACTTCTCTAGAAATGATCCATTCTTAGCAACGAATGTCTTGCCTTCGGATCTGTGATAGAAGGTGTACCCAACAGTTTCCTTTGGGTATCCTATGAAGACACATTTCTCCGATTTGGGTTCGAGCTTATCAGGTTGAAGCTTTTTCACATAAGCATCGCAGCCCCAAACTTTAAGAAACGACAACTTTGGTTTCTTGCCAAACCACAGTTCATAAGGCGTCGTCTCAACGGATTTTGATGGTGCCCTATTTAACGTGAATGCGGCCGTCTCTAAAGCATATCCCCAAAAAGATAGCGGTAAATCAGTAAGAGACATCATAGATCGCACCATATCTAGTAAAGTACGATTACGACGTTCGGACACACCATTACGCTGTGGTGTTCCGGGTGGCGTGAGTTGCGAAACTATTCCACAGTTTTTCAAATGTACACCAAACTCGTAACTCAAATATTCTCCTCCATGATCAGATCGTAGAAACTTTATTTTCTTGTTACGATGATTTTCAACTTCACTCTGAAATTCTTTGAACTTTTCAAATGTTTCAGACTTATGTTTCATTAAGTAGATATACCCATATCTGCTTAAATCATCTGTGAAGGTGAGAAAATAACGATATCCGCCACGAGCTTCAACATTCATTGGACCACATACATCTGTATGTATGATTTCCAACAAATCTGTTGCTCTCTCCATAGTACCGGAGAACGGTGTTTTAGTCATCTTGCCCATGAGGCACGGGTTCCGAAAGTCCATTAGTATGGAGTTTCTTCATGCGTTTTACACTGATATGACCTAAACGGCAGTGCCACAAATAAGTTGCACTATCATTATCAACTCTGCATCTTTTGGTTTCTACATTATGAATATGTGTATCACTACTATCGAGATTCATCAAAAATAGACCACTCTTTAAGGGTGCATGACCATAAAAGATATTACTCATATAAATAGAACAACCATTATTCTCTGATTTAAATGAATAACCGTCTCGCATCAAACAAGATCCAGATATAATGTTCATGCTCAACGCTGGCACCAAATAACAATTATTTAGGTCTAATACTAATCCCGATGGTAGATGTAGAGGTAGCGTGCCGACCGCGATCACATCGACTTTGGAACCATTTCCCACGCGCATCGTCACCTCGTCCTTCGCCAGTGTTCGCTTAATCCGTAGTCCCTGTTTCGAGTTGCAAATATTAGCAACAGAACCAGTATCAAATACCCAGGTGCTACTACGAGCTCTAGTAAGGTACACATCAATAACATGTATATCACATATACCTTTGTTCACCTTGCCATCCTTCTTATCCGCCAAATACTTGGGGCAGTTCCGCTTCCAGTGACCAGTCTGCTTGCAGTAGAAGCACTCAGTTTCAGGCTTAGGTCCAGACTTGGGTTTCTTCTCCTGAGCAGCAACTTGCTTGTTGTTCTTCTTGAAGTTCCCCTTCTTCTTCCCTTTGCCCTTTTTCTTGAAACTAGTGGTCTTGTTAACCATCAACACTTGATGCTCCTTCTTGATTTCTACCTCCGCAGCTTTCAGCATTGCGAAGAGCTCGGGAATAGTCTTGTTCATCCCTTGCATATTATAGTTCATCACGAAGCTCTTGTAGCTTGGTGGCAGTGATTGGAGAATTCTGTCAATAACGCAATCATCCGGAAGATTAACTCCCAATTGAATCAAGTGATTATTATACCCAGACATTTTGAGTATATGCTCACTGATAGAACTGTTCTCCTCCATCTTGCAGCTATAGAACTTATTGGAGACTTCATATCTCTCAATTCGGGCATTTGCTTGAAATATTAACTTCAACTCCTGGAACATCTCATATGCTCCATGACGTTCAAAACGTCGTTGAAGTCCCGATTCTAAGCCGTAAAGCATGGCACACTGAACTATCGAGTAGTCATCAGCTTTGCTCTGCCAGACGTTCATAACATCTGGTGTTGCTCCAGCAGCAGGCCTGGCACCCAGCGGTGCTTCCAGGACGTAATTTTTCTGTGCAGCAATGAGGATAATCCTCAAGTTACGGACCCAGTCCGTGTAATTGCTACCATCATCTTTCAACTTTGCTTTCTCAAGGAACGCATTAAAATTTAACGGAACAACAGCACGAGCCATCTATCTACAATCAACATAAACAAGCAAGATACTATCAGGTACTAAGTTCATGATAAATTTAGGTTCAATTAATCATATTATTTAAGAACTCCCACTTAGATAGACATCCCTCTAATCCTCTAAGTGATTACGTGATCCAAATCAACTAAACCATGACCGATCATCACGTGAGATGGAGTAGTTTTCAATGGTGAACATCGTTATGTTGATCATATCTACTATATGATTCACGCTCGACCTTTCGGTCTCCGTGTTCCGAGGCCATATCTGCATATGCTAGGCTCGTCAAGTTTAACCTGAGTATTCTGCGTGTGCAAAACTGGCTTGCACCCGTTGTAGATGGACGTAGAGCTTATCACACCCGATCATCACGTGGTGTCTGGGCACGACGAACTTTGGCAACGGTGCATACTCAGGGAGAACACTTCTTGATAATTTAGTGAGAGATCATCTTATAATGCTACCGTCAATCAAAGCAAGATAAGATGCATAAAAAGATAAACATCACATGCAATCAATATAAGTGATATGATATGGTCATCATCATCTTGTGCTTGTGATCTCCATCTCCGAAGCACCGTCATGATCACCATCGTCACCGGCGCGACACCTTGATCTCCATCGTAGCATCGTTGTCGTCTCGCCAATCTTATGCTTCCACGACTATCACTACCGTTTAGTAAGAAAGTAAAGCATTACATCGCGATTGCATTGCATACAATAAAGCGACAACCATATGGCTCCTGCCAGTTGCCGATAACTCGGTTACAAAACATGATCATCTCATACAATAAAATTCAGCATCATGCTTTGACCATATCACATCACAACATGCCCTGCAAAAACAAGTTAGACGTCCTCTACTTTGTTGTTGCTTGTTTTACGTGGCTGCTACGGGCTTAAGTAAGAACCAATCTCACCTACGCATCAAAACCACAACGATAGTTTGTCAAATAGACTCCGTTTTAACCTTCGCAAGGACCGGGCGTAGCCATACTTGGTTCAACTAAAGTTGGAGAGACAGTCGCCCGCAAGCCATCTCTGTGCAAAGCACGTCGAGGGAACCGGTCTCGCGTAAGCGTACGCGTAAGGTTGGTCTGGGTCGTCTCGTCCAACAATACCGCCGAACCAAAATATGACATGCTGGTAGGCAGTATGACTTGTATCGTCCACAACTCACTTGTGTTCTACTCGTGCATATAACATCAACATCAATAACCTAGGCTCGGATGCCACTGTTGGGTTTCGTAGTAATTTCAAAAATTTTCCTACGCACATGCAAGATCATGTGATGCATAGCAACGAGGGGAGAGTATTGTCTACGTACCCAACGCAGACCGACTGCGGAAGCGATGACACGACGTAGAGAAAGTAGTCGTACGTCTTCTCGATCCAACCGATCAAGCACCGAAACTACGGCACCTCCGAGTTCGAGCACACGTTCAGCTCGATGACGATCCCCGGACTCCGATCCAGCAAAGTGTCGGGGAAGAGTTTTGTCAGCACGACGGCGTGGTGACGATCTTGATGAACTACAGCAGCAGGGCTTCGCCTAAACTCCGCTACAGTATTATCGAGGAATATGGTGGCAGGGGGCACCGCACACGGCTAAGGAATCGATCACGTGGATCAACTTGTGTTAACTTGTGTGTTTAGAGGTGCCCCTGCCTCCGTATATAAAGGAGGAGAGGAGGGGAGGCTGGCCGGCCAAGGGGGGGAGGCGCAGGAGAGTCCTACTCCCTCTGGGAGTAGGATTCCCCCTCCAATCCTAGTCCAACTAGGATTCCCCGGAGGGGAAAAGAGGAGGAGGGGGCCGGCCACCTCTCCTAGTCCTAATAGGACTAGGGGAAGGGGGGGCGCGCAGCCCAACTAGGGCAGCCCCTTCTCTTTTCCACTAAGGCCCACTATGGCCCAAATAGCTCCCGGGGGGTTCCGGTAACCCTCCTGGTATTCCGGTAAAATCCCGATTTCACCCGGAACACTTCCGATATCCAAATATAGGCTTCCAATATATCAATCTTTACGTCTCGACCATTTCGAGACTCCTCGTCATGTCCGTGATCACATCCGGGACTCCGAACAACCTTCGGTATATCAAAATGCATAAACTCATAATATAACTGTCATCGTAACCTTAAGCGTGCGGACCCTACGGGTTCGAGAACAATGTAGACATGACCGAGACACGTCTCCGGTCAATAACCAATAGCGGGACCTGGATGCCCATATTGGTTCCTACATATTCTACGAAGATCTTTATCGGTCAGACCGCATAACAACATACGTTGTTCCCTTTGTCATCGGTATGTTACTTGCCCGAGATTCGATCGTCGGTATCCAATACCTAGTTCAATCTCGTTACTGGCAAGTCTCTTTACTCGTTCCGTAATACATCATCTCACAACTAACGTATTAGTTGTAATGCTTGCAAGGCTTATGTGATGTGTATTACCGAGAGGGCCCAGAGATACCTCTCCGACAATCGGAGTGACAAATCCTAATCTCGAAATATGCCAACCCAACATCGACCATTGGAGACACCTGTAGTACTCCTTTATAATCACCCAGTTACGTTGTGACGTTTGGTAGTACCCAAAGTGTTCCTCCGGTAAACGGGAGTTGCATAATCTCATAGTCATAGGAACATGTATAAGTCATGAAGAAAGCAATAGCAACATACTAAACGATCGGGTGCTAAGCTAATGGAATGGGTCATGTCAATCAGATCATTCTACTAATGATGTGACCTCGTTAATCAAATAACAACTCATTGTTCATGGTTAGGAAACATAACCATCTTTGATTAACGAGCTAGTCTAGTAGAGGCATACTAGTGACACTTTGTTTGTCTATGTATTCACACATGTATTATGTTTCCGGTAAATACAATTCTAGCATGAATAATAAACATTTATCATGATTATAAGGAAATAAATAATAACTTTATTATTGCCTCTAGGGCATATTTCCTTCACGAACTCCATACCAGAAGAGAAGAGAACCCTTTCCGTTGGAAGAAAGAGAAAAGGGGCCGGGCTATGCACTTCAAGAGAACCAACCCAAGAAGCACTCAATAAGCTATTATTTATAGTCCTGGCCAAGAGAAGGCCACCAGATCAAGCTAGCAGGAATGGGTACTACAGCACCAAGAAAGATCGATGGAAAGGGATATGAAACTATTTTAGATGCACGCTCTAGCTCTAAAGCAAGCTTATACGCACTCATAAAGGTGCCGTCTAGTGCCGTGAAGATAAACCGATTCTCTGACCATCCCTCGATATAGCTTTTGATTCTCTTTAAGGATCCGGGAGCCATATAAGGATGAGTTAGCTGTAGGATATGATTCCTTCTTGGGAAGGGAATAAGGGGATCGAGAATGATGCTGCAAACAAGATAAGGGATTCACCAAGGCAGTATTACTATGGAAATGGTATAGAGCTAGCCCAGAAAAGAGAATCCATGGCATGGCTATTCACTCAATCAAAAGAGAAGGTCATAATCTAGAAACTATTCCAACATAGAAGGGTTCTACGCTAGGAATCACTAAACTAGACGAGCACTTCTCAAGTGCCAGCTAGGAAACTGTCTGTACTATAAACCAACCTTGTCCCCACCCGTAGAGAACTTTTAGTAGATGGAAGCGAGCTCCCTAGTCCTATTCGACCCACTTGGAATTCCCTTATGTGAATCATTCATGTAGCATTGATATACGAGAATTCGAGATTGCTCCACCGGGCCTGACTAGTAAATACAGTATACGGGGAAGAGAGTCTTCTGAACCTGAAACCTATGAAGCAAGGAAATCACTCTACTCTGCAAGCTATTCCACTGGAAAGGACATGTTTCTAAAGGAATGGGATTAGTACTACTTAATTAAGGAAGGGATGAGTGATGTCTTCCAGGAGGGGGTTCTAGCAACTAAAGCAGTGGAAATGTTCTCGTTCTCTCATGCTTCAAAGCAAAGAGTTGTGCCTGGCATTCCCATTTGTCTCTCTCTGTCGAAAGCTAGGTCAAAGGTGCCTGTGCTCGAAATGCAACATCACTCACTTGGTCTAGTGGGTCGGGGTTCATCAAGCTTTTCATCTCCTGAAGCCACAAGTCTAGTATAGAATCTGCTCTTTAAGGTCGAGAATCTGCTCTAGAAGGTCGATTAGGCTTTGTCATCATGTCATCGCACTCCACTGGTATCAAAGTTCTCGGCCCTTTTCTTATATTACTTTAATTATATTATAGAAGTGTGCCCGGTCTTGTCTCAGCATTCGAGGTTGGATGTGTTTCCTCAGTCATCGTTCGAGGAAAGCAGAGGCCCTCACGGAAAGATCAAAGAAAATGAAAAGAACAGCCGCCTCTACCTAGAGCAAAGAAGCTTTGCCAGTCTTATCACCGGATTAACCATAATCAGCTTGAAGGTCCTTACTCTCAAATCGGATATCTCTTTCATTCATAAGAATTGCTTATTATGTATGATTTGTGATTTGAAATTCTTTCTATTTACTATTTTGATGGAATTCATGAACGAGTAGATCAAAGAAAAGAAAGCAAAGCATTCACTCCTAAACTAAAGAACTAATCTACTGAGCTAGCCTCCCGTTATGCGCCAATGCTTGAACAGGACCATTGACCTTTACCAAGCCAGTTTCCTATAGTTGACCGATACAGTTCGCAAGGCGGATGTGACCGATGGATTTGAAGAAGGAACTCATTTTTTTACTGATTCTGACCGTTTACCAGAAGAGTGGTATGGTTCAGAAGAGGTATTCATAATACAGATATCGTTTAACGAATTGCCCAATCGATTACCAATTCATTAAGCCTACCTATACCTCCTAAGGTTCCAACCTACCTGTCAACCTGCTCTGGCATACCCTTCTAGCTCACTTGAAAGGAGAGTTGTTGCTACTGTATGAAAGTCTCGATTAAAGAAAGGGATAAAAAGACATACATTCACTCGGTTTTAGCGTAGTTTTTATGTTTCCTTCCATTCATAAGAAGAAAGAGGTTATCTTTTAGCTCCGGGTCCGACTTATAAATAGGGTACTTGACCTTAGGATCGAATCAGGCTCTCCTTGGGATAAGCCAGAGAATGGATCAGCCGGGCGAAATAAATGATAGGATCTCCAGGATTCTAAATTCCATGCCCGGGGAAGTCTAAGAGGATAAAGGAGGATGTTCCCTGCAGGGCATTTCGCGGGGTTAGGATGTGCATGTTTACCAAATGAGCGGAAGACTTGACGCGAGCCAATGAAGCGCTGCTAAGGCGCTCCGGCTTTCCCCTGTTGAGTCGCTCTTTCCTGACCTTCTAAGTGAGTTCTAGCTTGAGCTGGCATAGTTTGTTCCGCTTGTAGGCCAAGGTTGAGAATCCATACGGAATGGACGAGGAATAAGAGTGCTCTTGGCATCCAGCTACTTTCAAATCTCTATACTTTACTACAACTAGATTTGACTAAGGAGAGGTGTGAGCCTCAATGCCAAGGAAGCAGGGCAAAGATGAACCCGTTAGCGTATAGGAACTACAGCATATGAAAGTTGGGTGGATACTCCTATTTAATTGGTTTAACCAGAAACAGAGGATAGGATTCGAAAAGTCAACCGGAAACCGAGCCCTAACCTTTAATTGAGTTCAATACCCCTACTACTAGTATTGGCGTGGGTTCGTATGTATACATTCGTATTGGCTTAGCGGTGCACTTCGTATCCCGCCACATTCGATCCTTTGCTTTGCTTCCTTCTTACTTTTATGATTTTATTGACTACTCTTGTGCAGCTGGGATATAGTGAGTTGAGAAAGGAGATAGTGAAACTTAACTAGTCTTTGTCATGGAAGGGAGCAACTTCTCTCGAGTACGTACAGTACTGAGGATTTACGAATAGGCTAACGTTACCAGTACATAGTGGATCTATGATAGTGATGTATGGACCACACCAACCTCTCTTTCTAGCCGTAATCGATAAGAAAGAAAGAAATCTCATGGCATGTGAAAGCAATAAATCTATAATAAAATAGGTAAAGAAAGGCAAATACTCCGGGGTAATTGGCTTATACCACAATGTTACTCTGACAGGATCCTTGACAAAATAGTCTTGGCTTGTAACCCAGTATTTATTGGACAATATAACTGGCTGCTGAATACGCGCGGCTATCCTGCTAATACTGACAACCAAAGACATGAGGTTCTTCATACCAGCATAATCATTCTCCCAGTATTGGAAACATACTTTTGTAATAACATGAATGTCTTTAATCTCTGTGTACCTTCCTATTATACGTGATAACGGTCTCATGCGGCTTCTCGACGAAACCGTCTACTACTCTCGTGGGAAGGGGTGTCACGATGATGGATATGGCCGATGCAGACCCCTAGGCCGACGGGCTTGTCCGAGATATGTCTAGCGGGCCGATGGACTGTGACGGTCGCAGGCTTTGTGATGCGAAATTGTCGGCATAAGCCGGGCTTTGGCGATGGTACGAACTGATGACAACAATGCTTGTGGGCATTGTTACACTGTTGAAGACGTCATGCTACAATTTATCATCTCCCCGCCCAGCCCCCTAGACGATTCTAAGAAGCCCTTAATCTGAGTCTCCCTGCACTAGACGAGAAGACTGTCTCAGCGGACATGATGCGAGAAGTTTTTATGCAATGAATGATCTATATATGACATGATATAAAATGTACTCATTCAATGACCTCATGAATTTATTTCACAGTTCACATAAATATTAATTTGGACTGAAAATGGCTAAAAGATAGTTAGGTTCCAAGAATTTATCATGTAAATGAGATGTTTTTCTATCAGCTACACTTTTATCTTACAATAGGAATAGGGTAAAAGAAAATGTTGGTCTAATATATACCTTCTCCTGTTCTAATGTTCGCTACTTGGTTATTGTCCTTTGCTTTTTTAGGAGGGTGTTTGGTTAGGCTTAAATTTGCCTTTTTGGTTTGTAAGCCAAAAAAAAATACCTATGCCTTTGGATTTGGTTGGCCAAGCCAAACTCCATAAGTCAAAGTTAATCCTAATCAAACACTGCATCATCTAAATTTTAGATTGTGTGGTGTGGTGCTCATTTTGTTTACGAACAAAGTTATTATGCCATTGCACTTCTGTACTACTGATGCAAACATATATCCGAAAAAAGGAACTAGTCTTTTGCATACAACCTTGTCAGACTTCCTATGTAATGTGTCGTACTACTACTGCAGAGATGGTGGGGCTTACCTTTACCCCCAATCTGTTGATTTTCATGTGAGATTCCAAAAGCCAGTGTGTTTCCCAGATGTATTGAATAGCAATGTAGATTTGTAGTCACTCTATTAGCTAGGATTCTCAGTCTCTTTTTTAAACTTCTCTTTCTCAAACTCTTTTTAACTCGGTACAGAAAGTATGTTGCCAATATGATTTCTGTTGTAGAAATTGGTATGGGTGTAGCTGTCTGGGTCTGGGAGTGGCTATGTGAGGTATTTTTTTGAACTTAAATAAGTGATAACATAACAATTGCTGGCTGTATAACAAATTGCATGCTGTGTTTTCTTATATATTGAGTGCTTTCGACAATGTGTATAAGTAGTCCTTGTGTAATGTTTTCTTGGTGAAATTCTTTCATAAATCTGAAAGTTTTGTACCACTCAATTGGCAAAAACTCCTCCTCGTATATTTCTCGAGTACAAAAATTATTTGCATCCCTCTCTCAACCACTTGCAAGGTTAGTGCACCCATGATTCATGATCCATGGTGCTTGATGGGTGGATTTTACACTCATATTCACCCCTAATTTAAAGTGAATGTTCTCAGATATTTTCTGTATTTATCACTTGAACCTGCCTACAAATCACTAATAATTGTTGAGATGTACAAACTTTCTTGTTTTATCATTTCCTTGCATAAATCGGCATATTCAGGAAGGGGTCAAGGCATATGTGGAAAGTGCTTGAGGAGAGGATCGTCTCCATCTGAATCTCCATTTTCACTCCTAATTGTTACTTATACTATTAAACAAGCGAGTAGAGGCAGAAACTTTAGATCACGACCACATATCCACCATTTATCAATAGACCGGATTGCCCCAATGTTGTATCACATCAAATTCACATATTTACTAATCAATTTTAATTAATCATCTCCACAACACCTTAGTTAGGAATTATTGCACCTTAGTTACATCTTCATTAGGAAATAAATCGTCATACCACGTAATTGAAACAAGACATTGGCCAACAATCACACGTCGCCCACCTTCCACCATCGTACCTCCTCCTCCAAAACTACCTCCACTCAGGTAAAAGAAAACTTCATGCGCACCATGTCCCCATGCTCGCGTCACTGCCGACGAACATGCGATGGTGCCCTGCCGCACCTGTTCGGCTCTATCCCATCGCATGCCACTCCTGACTCGACCACTCGCAGTATTCACTGATGGCCCTTTGCTGCTACCGCGCCTGCCGACGCACCCCTAGCCATGCCCGGACACACCATTTGTCATGCCTACGCTCGCCCGACTCGCAACACCTGCCGTTCCCGCCGCGACAGGACACACTATTCAGAGCCGCTTCAGCCGTCACATCTTGAGAAAAAACTTGCTAGGACTAGACGCACTATCTGTCTGTTCCATGCCTCCCGTCCAACTTGAGTAACATCTACCAGTCACGCTCATGTTTGCTCTCCACTTCCTTCATTGGCATCGGGTCATCGAACGAGGAATTCCATGCGGCGCCCAACTCTCCTATGTGCTCAACATCAATGAATCATTTGTCATCCCAAACGTGATTTACAACCAGTGCTATCATTGATTTCTGTAGATGGTCCCTCGCGTACACAGTCATTATCTTCTTCGGGAAATGACCTCACGACTGTTTCGGTATTTGAAATGATAATCACGCTAGCTATCTTGTCAAACACGTATCAGGCACCGAGCTCAATTTCAGCCGAAGGAGCTCGCCGGGATTGAGACGGTCACCCGATACCTCACAAAGGCGTCGGGAGGACCCAGGGTGCAGAGGTGAGCTGGGGTGTGGCCAACTCTCGTAGTAGTGACGCTTGGGGCACCCAGTGGAGTGGTGTCGGCAGCAAGAATCAACCAACGCCGAGGCGGGACGGCGGTGGGAATTTTTCGGGCGGTTGACTCTCCCGACTGTGTTTTTGCTTTATTGATATGGAGGACCTATATTTCTTGGGTACTAAAATTTAAATTACACCAAAACATGTGCAGTTTTAGGTGTGCTGTTGGAGCTGTATTTTTGTTTGATTTTCCCCATAAATTCAGTTTTAGATAATTAAGCTAATTCTTTTTTGGCTGGTGAAGACGCTCAAACAGACCGCGTTCGTGTTTCTGGTCAGATTCCTTTCCGTTTCTTCGATCCTTCCCAAAATTTCATCTCCCCCGTCCCGATTTAGCCAGACGGTCACGCGCACCGGCGGCGGCACACCACTCACCAGGGCTTCGTCCCGATGAAGCGCAAGCGCGCCTCGTCGCCTGCGCCGTCGGGCCCTGTCACGCTCCGGCCGCCGGGCTTCGTAGCTGACAGGGCGGAGGCGGCGGCCCGCGTGGAGCGGCTTCTTCGCTACGAGTTCCACGACCGCTCCCTGCTCGAGGAGGCGCTCACCCACCAGTCCTTCGCCGCGGCCTCGTACCAGAGGCTCGAGTTCGTCGGGGACGCGGCGCTCGGCCTCGCCTTCTCTAACTTCCTCTACCTCACCAACCCCACCGTCGGCCCCGGCGCGCTCTCCACGCTCCGGGCCGCCAACATCAACACCGAGAAGCTGGCGCGCGTCGCCGTGCGCCACGACCTCTACCCGCTGCTCCGACGCAACTGTCCTCGCCTCGATCTCTTGGTATGCATCCTCGTATCCTCCTCCCCTCCCCTGAGTTAGGAGCCATGGATTTGGATCTGTTTTATACTACTCGTACTTTAAACTATACTTACAGTCATAAATTATCCATTGTTGACTGTCCGCTCAAGCGGTAGATGGGCTCTTGTTCTTTGTTCTTAGGCTTTGGTAAAGAATATTTCTCCCGAATCATGAAAATTGATTTGAAACGTGAGAGACCAATCTCTCTGCGTAATTCCAATGTACTTTCAGACATAGTTACACTTAATATGGATGAATTCAACAGTGTGAGTACTTTGCATCCTTCTGTACTGCAGTTTGGTGCATGGTACTTGAATGATAGAGACCGATACTTGTTTGCCCGATAGGTCTGAAGATAAGCATAAATACTATGTAATAACTTAATTAAGGTTTGCACATAACCCCAGGTTGTGATTTGTTTGATTAAACAACAGGTTTAACGAGTACCTTCACATGACCAGAGGTAATTTTCATATTTGTTGCAGTTTGACTCTGAACCTAGCTGTTCTGTCTTGATCGAGTCTCACTCATGCGCCATGTTGGAATCCAAAGTAGCCATATGCCGACTTCATTTTTTTCATGCACAGATTATCTAAATGTCCTCTTTTCCATCCTTGAAGTTAAACTGTATTGCTCTTGAATATATTTGGTCATTTTCTGTCTTCCCATCCCTGCTATGCAATCTTGCTCCTGATAATAATTGGCTTGTGAATGAGTCTCATGACAATACTTTTGGGCCATCAATGATTTACTTGAACCTCATAAGCACAACTGAAAATTATTTTGACAATTCCCTTTTTTCTATCTATCTCAGAGTTGAAAGATCGATTAATTCGATTCCAGCTCATGTTAGATGTTGTGTTGTCTCTTTATGTGTTACAGTGCGAGTAAATCATTACATTTATGTCATCTCTTTGAGATGTGGATATTAGATGAACTGTTTACGTGACTGGGTACACCTTTATGCAGGCAGGGCAGTTTATTGAATCGGTGAAAGAAGAGTTAGAGGATGACCTTGGCACTACGCCCTATGGTGGCAGTGATGTTAAGGCTCCCAAGGTGCTTGCTGATATAGTTGAGGCCATTGCTGCCGCTGTCTATGTGGATTGCAAATTTAATCTTGAGAAGCTCTGGAAGGTTTGTAATATCCGTTTTTCATGTTATTTTCATTCCTTAATATGTTGATCTGAGGTTTCCAGAAAATAACTTTACTATTATTGCCAGCTCATGTTAGTTTTTCTATGGAGAATTGTATATATCATTTCGTAGACCAATCCAAGATAGCTTTACCAATATTACTTGTGAAAGTTAAAAAAGAAAAAGGACTTCTTCTGCTCTCCAAAACGACATATTTATTTATGGAGAGAGTAGTTCACTAGACTAATGGTGGAGATAATGATTTCACTGTTTATTATGCAGGTAACAAGGTTCCTCTTTGAGCCCATTATCACGGCAGAAACAATAGATGAGCAACCTGTTTCTATGTTGCATGAACTGTGCCAGAAACATGGGAAGGATCTAGAATTCAAGCCTCGGCAGAAGGGTGGAACAACGGTTGTAGATGTAATTGTTGGTGGGGCACTTGTTGGGATGGGCTCCTCAAAGCATATGGGAATCGCTAAGCTCAATGCCACACGGGATGCATTAAGCAAGCTTCTTGGTGGAGGCAGTCAGCAAGTGTTGACAACTGGAGTTGGCCATGGAGAGGGGCATGATGTTGGAGAGCTTAGGGAATGCAAGCAGAAGCTTAATGAACAGTGCAGCAGGAAGCATTGGCCAAAACCCATCTTTAAGTAAGATTCTTGACTACTCTGTCAGTTTTTAGTTTTATATATCATGTTCATTAGTTGAACTTTTTCTGGAACGATCCTCAGATCAGGCATCTCTTTCCCACACATACATTACAATTGTTTGTTGCTCATATGTTTGTTCTAAGTAACTATTAGATTAAACTTGTTTCATCTTTCTAACTCCTGATTTGCTGGAATTCAAGCTTGAGATGCAAAAAGTAATGCCACACCCCATAAACCCAAAAAAACTATCTGCTAGTGCCGCTGGGGAAGCTTTCATGTTGATTTAATGCTCAAACAAAAATGATTTCTTTATTTTATCTAAATCATGTTTGTTCTACATATATACCCCCCTTGGGAACTCATAAAATCAATTCAGCATTCTTTGTACATTTTAGCATCTTACTTGGTACTAAGACATTTCTAAAATGAAAAAGTGCACACTTTTTAACCTTAAATTGTGGCGCGAGTATGTCTTTTCAACCTAGAACTCCAAAATTGTCTAAAACACTACCTTGAAGTACGAAGATTGTGCACTTTCTTAGTTTCCGCCATTGTCATGTTTCACAAAGTTATTTTGACTAAAGCAGATACGTGACATGATTACTTGTATGTATGCATTGAACCACCTTGAAGTGAGCTGCTATCTTATAACAAATAAGAAAAATAGAAATTTTGATGGGCATATATCTTTCCTTTATCTCATTCTCCCCCTTGCCCACCATAGCTTCTCCGGGCATCGTCACACTCCCTCCAGTGCTTTCGTGTTCCTTCCTCAATGCCCATGCCCACATTTCCCCTCTGTCATTTACTGTAACAATCATTTCCTATCTCGCTTTCATCTCCGTTGTTGCGCACCAAGCCTGCTTCATGCTGCCCCCC
>NC_041392.1:710362603-710456938 GCF_002162155.2 Triticum dicoccoides
TGCACCCATTACCATCCTTCCTTACCCTCAGACTCTTGACCTTGCCGTGTTCGTGTAAAGATCAATATCATGGCTCTGCTTCCCTTGGTTGCTGGTTATATGGTGCAAGCACGGAAACCCTAATTTTCATATATGTTGGCAGTCTGATCCTTCAGTGTTCTTGCTCAACAGTAGTATTAACCCCCTTGTGAGGACCCCACGTCGTCTTGCTGGGAGATTTGGGGGTTAGATTTTCCCACCACCATTCTCTTCATGTCCTCCCAGCGCCAGTGCCGCAGCCACCGGTTGGCCCACGACCACGGTGGGCCGCTCCTCCCCCCTTTCTCTACCCTTGCTCCTCCTCTCTCGATTGTATCTCTGCGCATGGGGTTGTTAGTGACGTGGTTCCAGGAGCCATGGGGTTCCACTCAAGGCTAGTGGCGTGCAACTCCCCTGGTGTTGCGTGTACGGGTGACACGTTCTTGAGCATCGCCACGGCCTGTGCTGCCTTGGGATGGGAGATGCCCGCGGGCATGGAGGTGATGTGCATCGCTGGATCTGACTAATAAGGTTAGTCCATGGCCACGTCCAATGGCCTCTGAGGTGGCATTGTTCTCCCCCATCGCTGGCGCGTGGGGCGATACGGTCGTGGCCTTTGGCCTTGGCCTGTCAGTGCTTTGGGTTGGGAGGTGCCTGACCAGGAGGGTCGCTCCGCGGCCTCGTCCGGTGGCCCATAAGGTGCATCTTGCCCATCGGTTTCCTGCATGTTCACTAAGATCTCGGTTGAGTTGTAGTGGTTGTCGCAGCGGTGTTTCTGGGAGGTGGCGTTTGGATGCCCGGGTGATGGCCTTGGATGGTGGACCGCGCGGTTGGGTCTCCGACGAGCATCACAATGGTGGTGTTGAGTGCTCTCTTTGTCAGCATCGGCTACGAGGGAGGGACGGCGGGTGGCCTTGGCGTAGCTGTCTCAGTCGGTGGCAGCCAAGCTCTGATCTTGATCTAGAGCAAGTCCTTTGGTTCATTGTGGTGGGTCCTTTGTCGTGATGGGTCTAGTGGCTCGTATCCTTGACAAAGTGTGTGTGAGGGCCAGAGTGAAAGCTTAGTGCCTCGGTGTCGTCGGCGGTAATGCCTGCAGGTGTCGCACGTCTATTATCGGGATGGTGTTGATGCCTCATTGATGTGGCACATGAGTGCTAGAAACCTATTGGTGTGTGTTGGTAACTGAGGAAGTGAACAACAGACGTGCCAACTCGCCCAAGGGATTGGCGCAAAGTGACGGCCCGAAATAAACGTGGCAAGCTTGCACCTGATGTATGACGATGGTTCAGTCGATCCTCTTGATTGGCTTAATAGGTGCAAGCAGTTTCTTCGTGGACAATGGCACAACGCATGGACGAGGCTTGCCACATCAAGACGATTCGACATGCCGACATTGGAGCACTTAAAGGAAGCTTGCCACGTTTATTTTGGGCCGTCACTTTGCGCCAATCCCTTGGGCGAGTTGGCACGTCTGTTGTTCACTTCCTCGGTTATCGACACACACCAACATGTTTCTAGCACTCATGTGCCACATCAATGAGCCATCAACACCATCCCGATAACGGTTTTGGTGCATTGCAGGGCTGGCCAATGGTCTTCACATTAACGTGGAGCTTCAACGGCCATCTAACCTCCACACCGCCATCTTCTTTGCCAAGGCATATCAGCAACGACATTTCCTTCCAACAACAACACCACTCTAGCCTTTTGGGCCTACCTTCCTCGCCAACACCACTAGCACTTGTTTTCTTGTCGACCACTTTAGAGACAACCCCGCCAAGGCAGGTTCGCCTCCTCACTCCAGCTGAGTTAGTAGAGTGTTGTCGAGGTTGATGACTACGACCAAGATGGCGCCACAATTGGTAGCACCCAAGGTTCCCTGGGAGGCTACTGACAACCCACAACTTGTGGACAAGCTGTTTTTCTAGGAAGGGAGAAATGTTATGTGGGCCAGCCCATCAAATGTGGAGTCTTGTCCCTTAATTGGAGTCCTAGTTGATTAAGTGACTTTGTTAAGAAAGAGTTCAATCAGTTTAGATATCGTATTAGAGTATCAATAGATTTACCAGCTTGTTCGTCAAGTCTTGTCTGCTTTATAAAGGGGCGGCTCTCTCTCAATAAAGCAGAGAAGAATATTGTCGTTTACTTTTATGTACTTTTTAGTACTTAGGGTTATGTCACTAGAAGATTCTTCCATTGTATTAGGGGTGGGGGTTGTGGTGGTCATCGTCCATGTACTGCTTCTATCCAAACATATTTTGCCTTTTTTAGATGTCTGATGTTGCTTTTATTTTGAGTTGAGTTCTCTTAAGGTTTGATTTCAATGACATCACTGCTTTTGTAGTTATATGAAGCTGCTGATTAATCTCCAGCTTGTTATATTCACGTGACGCTTGTTAGGTTTCTTCATATGAAAGTCAGAAACTATTAGGTGCAATCTGTGGGAGTAAAAGTATCTCTTACTTTGGATTGTAATGCCATTATGTTTGGGTGGTGGGCTGAGAGTTATTTTAATGTAACTGATGGTTTTGGCACATTGAGAATTTGAATGCTTACCACTTGTTGCATTATCTAACTTGACATTTTGCCTGGATCAGCTCTACACAGTTACTTCATTTTTTTCAGGTTAGAGAAGGAAGATGGCCCGGCACATGATAGGACATTTGTTTACTCCGTTCAGGTAGAAACCCCAGGTGCTAGTTGTGTGACTATAGGTGATCCGATGTCAAGAGTAAAGGACGCAGAGAATTCTGGTGCGCATAAGATGTTGGAATATCTATTGAAATTGTGAGATCCCTATAGTCATTTGGAAAGAACATATTTCTATCCCTTTGTGAACCATAGTCTGAGGTTGTGTCTAGCAAAAATAATAACAATACAGAAAGTATTACATCTCTTCACAAAAATGACGATTCAAACTTATATATGGAAGTGTTATGACCGGGCAGACTTATACCCTTAGGAGGCCCACCGGACAGGCTTAGTTAGGGGCTTAGCCCACAAGTTATCTTAGTTTTATTTCACATCGTGGTTATATAAACAAGTTGTAAGACACTTTTGAGAATTAAGCAATAAGATAATTCTATTGCCCGGCTCCCTGAGGAGCCGGAAACCCTAAACCCTAGCCGCCACCTGTGTATGCCGCCGCCGCACCATCTGCAAGGACGGCACCCTGCCGCCGGCCGCCGCACAATCTCCCTCGCCCTCCTCCGTCCTTCCCTTACAGGCTACGCCCTAGACCGGGTAGAACCCTATCTAGGGATTTAGGGATGGATGATCTTGAATTCTGACGCTACAACCTGGTGGTGACTACTAGGAAGGTCCTAGAAGCCCACATCATGGTGGTGATGCTTAGCTTGTAGGCAGGAGATGGGCTTAAGAGAGAATAGCTAGAGGGAAGCCGTGGTGAAGAGAGAGCCAGAGAGGTGAAGGAGGATGAAGATGATGCACCGGGATTTTCTGATGCAGGTTCATCCTGTCCACACCGAGGAAATCATATAGTTTAAAAAGCACTACTATGAGTTTTTCATTGCAAAAAAAGCAGTGGGACAGAAGTTAGCTTTCCTATTTATCTATGCACTTTGATGGTTGAGATGATTTCACAATATTAATGTCATAATTTTTAGCTCAACAGATACTTTCTAAAGCCCATATGTATCATCTTAGAAATCAGTGTTAGAGTGAAAAATATGTTATATCACAAAGAAAATTGAAAGGATAGGAAATAACTTTTTAACTACGAATAAGTAAGATGTCCTTAATTTAACAGATTATACATATACTATGATTAGGAGATACTTTATTATATAATATTTCTACAACCATGGGATTGATAGTTATAATTTTTTTAAGAGTGTAGATCAAAAGAACCTCACCTAACTCATGTTTTTTTTAATATTTGTATAAATTTTCTTATCTTTTCCGCTTCAAGAAATTGTCTGGTTTGTGGTTGTTGAACTGTGCTTTTAACAGTTACTTTATAAACACTGTAGGAAAATATTAATGAAGAAAGGATTTTCTTTTGTTAATAAACAATGAAATTGGCAACTGGAGTTATCACAACCCACTCAGGTCATTTCCGACCCACACACTAACAAACAAGAACTAGGCCTTGGTTCGTGGTCAATGAACTATGTCGTGCCGAGCTATGTTTCCGACATAAGAAAATTTGGCCACATTTTTTTAGGACAGTAAAACTAAGCAACTTTCCAACCCTCTCATGCCTTGCGAGTTTTTGGCTTTCCATTTTCGTCATTTGAACAATCTCAACTGTCAGATCTGCCGTCTACTCTGGCCATCAGCGTACGGTTCCGATTCTGGGGTCAAAAGTCCTAGAGGGCTGCGTCCGCTGCTGTAAGAGGGGAGGGGGAGTGAGCTGACGTGGACGGTCGCTGTGAGAGAGAGGACGCGATGGATCAACCGGTCCCATGGTTTAGGGCAAGGAGAACTGACATGGCTAGAGAGGCCAGCCCACCCAGGGAACGTGGGCGATGTAGGCCAACACCATGGCTGTTCGGCTGAGCGAAACTGCTCTGCTGGGATTTGAAGGAAGCAATCATTCTACAGCTTCCTTGCAGGCATTCATGGCTGGTGATCTGCCCATCCTTCCGCTGCCTCGGTACAGGTCCATCAGCAGGGTACTTGGCTAGGTTACCTTCTTTCCTGTTCATGTACTATTCCTTCTTACACCAAACAATTACATTATCTTGGTATCCCCTCTCAATCCCAAATTTGTGCAGGTGATGTTCATACTGGTTGTGGTCAACTGATTTTGGCAGATCTCGGAGACCGCTACTCGCATCTTTTTACTTCGGAAAATTTTCAACGATAATTTCCTATGGCTTCTGGACAGGTAATTACTCCAAGTGTACTGCCAGACCTTATCCTAACTTGTTTTACCATCCATATTTTTACTGTGCATGATTGCTTAGATTATATGTTTTCTTGATCCCTGGATGGGAGACGAATCTTTGTGCTTGTCATTTGTTTAGTATAATTTCCAATTAAAATGTAATTGTGCCTGGTATTGTCGAAACAGATCTCTCGGGCTTCTGCATTAGAAGTACATAATGAGAATTTGAAGTCTTAGATTCAGTCATAGCTAAGTGTGTTTTGGTCAGAATGATTCTTGGCATAAGCTATTCTTAGATATTAGTACATGCTAAAGGGGTGTTTACTGTTATAATTTATGTACTTAGTTTTATTTTACTGAACGACCACATGACATTCTCCCAGAAATTTATATTGGTGTAAATTGGTTATATGGTATATGTATAAACTAGTTCTGCATACTAAAGGTGTTGTTTTCATACTACAAAGGAGAAAGTTGATCACCTACTATTTTTTATGGCGACAACCTAACATGTTGGTCAATTTTGGAAATAAGAAACACTGCTTGTTTTGAAAAGGAATATTGTCTTACTAATCTGTTTTCGTGTTTCGTACTTTGCTACAGATTTGTTTTTGGTCCCTATTGCAGAATGGTTGAGAGGGAGCAGGCTTTGGAAGCTCGTGTTGGCCGGGGTTAAAGTTTTGAGCATCCAGGGGTTGAGAAGCTGCAAAATACGTGCTACTTAGCTTGTTTTATATGCTAGATTTTAAACTTTTATTGTGACCAAAGGTTATCGTTGAGCTTTCTCCTTTTGCATGAATTTAAGATGTTGCTGGAGGCTGCTCCTATTGACAAATTAATGGGAATAACCCTTTTACTGGAGTTCTAAAAATATGTCCTGAAATTGTACCATGTTCGGTGAATTTATTTTTCTGAGTGAAGGATTGCTATGTTGATGCATATACATAATTTTTATTTATGACTTCTCTTCTGTCCATGCTTACCCTGTATACAAGTATGATTATATAAATGGCTTCGGTATCCCCATAAATATTGTTGTTTTCTGCCATAATATTATTTTCTCGCCATTTTATTTTATTGACTGGTATGAAGCCTAGCATTTATATGGCCATCCACAATTAATTTTCTTAAGCCATATCCTAATAAGTAATCTAAGGATTTTTTTTTAACTTCGCTCATTTAACCTTTTTTTATTTGAGGCTTATCCTTGTTTTTCTTCTCTCTTCATGATCAGGTCTATCTGGACGAGCCTGCTGGCTAATTATTGCTTGAAGGCAAACAAATCCTTAAGAATGAAATTCATGTATATGAATATAATAAAACATGTCTCTTGAAATTTTGCAGAATAGTGATTTCTCCTGAACTTGATTTTGCTTACTGATGTAGTGGCATCCAGCAGTTGATGGTCAAGGTACCAAACATGATTTGGAATAAGATTGTGCTGCCCATCTTTCATGTTCATATATTTCTGGTCTTTTCTATTCCATGTTTCATATCACCAAGATATTTGCACTTATTTATGACCATGCTGCATATATTTATACTATGATTTGACAGCTGCGATTTGTCATCCAGCGTGTTACTATGCTAATCCATTCTTATTGTGTATGTACTATATAACATAACTGGGCAAGGAAAATATTCATTGCTTTTGAACTCTGCCTTTTGAATTAGCAGCATTTCAATTTAATTAAGAAAATCTTGGCCACATCTTACATGCAAACATCTGGAGGTCTAGCATGTATATATGTGAAAAACATGTGTATCATATTAATTCTTTTAACCAAAATCATTTGTTTTCCTTTGACCCATTTACAAAAAATGGAAGAATCTGATGGAAGTGAATCTTACTGTGCACGTGTGCATCTATTTCTTCAGAAATTGTACCAGCGGAGTATGCATCTCGGCACTCTGTGCTGCAGGGCAGGACTGGATCACGGTACGGATCGGTTTTTGTTCTACAACAACATGGGCTTCTGAATACAGCACAGGGGGCTTGTTCGTGTGCTCTGAAGGCGCGCCGCATGGTGTTGTTGCACTCAAAGAAGGCAAGCTGGCATTTGCTCCAGGTTCTTGAGCCCCAGATGAATCAAAGCAGATGGAGACCGCCATTCTGTTCTGGATGGTCTGCTGCAACTGAAACTCTCTGGGCAAGGAATGCTCATTATAGCAGGTGACTTGATACAATATGCGATCAGGGTGGTCTTCCTGATGAATCTGTTTCGTGGCCGGGCAATCCGAGTTGTCATTGTAGGTGCATCTCTAATATTACCTGCGGCAGGATAGAAAGGCGTACACCAATTTATGGGTAAAACAAACTCATAAAGATCTAACCTTTTCACATTCTATTTTGTCTGAAAATCATGAAGCAAAGCTCTGGCTGCACTTGTCACGGTTGGAATCAAAATTACCAATCCCCACTTTCCCTGTTCAACATGTCCGACATGTGTTATACTGCCGCCCTCTACCGTGGTGTAGATGCTCACTTCACATTATATGTATTGCCGGCAATCAAACCTATTGTGTCCTATTGTGCCTCACACACAGGCCCCTTTCCCACTCCTTTTACGTTTATCTCTTTGTGCACCGGCCCATGGTTCATCCCCAATTCCCCACTCCCCTCTTCTTCCTTCCATCGCCGGCTACTGCCTACTCCCAATCCACTGAATTCCCGCGCATGAATGATGTTGTGAGAGGCTCCCAACACACACACAACACGTGTTGCGTAGGTGGGCATCGACGCTGCAAGGAGAAGCCTCCATTGTTGCAGGAAACCGGTGTCCTACAAAAGCATCGCCTCCTTGTGCCCTACAACAAAGACTATGGAGTGAATGGGCTGCCGGTGGCTACAACCACCGATGCCGCATGGCGAGGCACGAGGCTACGAATGGTGGCGCGAGATGCTGTGACCTGCGGTCGCCGATGCTGCAAGAGACCACATCTAGTTGGCGATGGTGCAACCGGCGAGGCGCGGTGCTACTACTGTCGCTGCGAGATACTGGGACCAGGGGATGTGCATTGTTGAGAGCATATGCCCGGTCGCTTGGAATCGGTCACCTTCGTTGTGCTAGCTATTTGCCTGTGAATCTGGTCGTTTTGTTGTCAACAAAGTGCCCTCACCACTCTATCGACATGCTCACACTGAACTTCTCTCTGCCTAGTTCCTATTACTGTCGCACTGTCATCTTGCTAATTGTTGTTGTGCGCGCCATAGCAGTGCCCAGCAGCCGTCAAGGCTAGATGCGCCGCCTAGGCCCGGTGGCAATGAGGGAGAAGATGGACATGCCTTGCACAACCTCCCAACGAGACTGAACCAACCCTCGGTGTGACGCGCCCCAGATCCTCTTGATCCGGCAATTAACCTCACCACTCCCCATCCATTTCTCATCTCCACCGCTCTTCCCTCCCCTGCCGGACGGACCTTGCGAAAGGCAGAGCATTTCTTTCCTTCCCTTCGCCGGCCGGCGCGTCTCCAGGCTCCAGGCTGCAGCATACTACTGCAATTGCTTTGCAGCTCCCATGGAGCTTGCGGTGAGAGCCGCGGCGGCTTCCTGCTCCTCCTCCTCCCCGTCGCTCCATCCCCCACGCGTCCCCTGCCCCCTTGGCAGCAGGCCGCAGCCCAGGCTTGCCGCTGCCGGCTCGCCGGGTGACCGTCGCCGCGGCGGCCATCGCCCTCGACTCGGCATATACCTACGCCACTAGCTGATTCTCATCTCAGGGAAGGCAAGAGAACGCGCTGTGGGAACCATTGTCGCCCACCAAATGTTTGGCGTTATGCCTAGCCGGGGCTTTGGCAGGAACCAAGCTTTGTAAGTATTTAGTAGAGTAATCAATCGACTCGAGCTAGCCGTAAGTTTAGCAGAGTTTTTCAGTTTGGGGAGGTGCTGCGTGTCCTCATGGCGTGCACTGCTGGTATTTGGCTACCAGAGGGAAAGACTGAACCTGGCGTTGTAGATTAGTGACCGAGCTAAATGGTTATATGGCTGCTGATATCTGTATTTCTGTTGCCTTACATGCATAGGATAAGCGGTCTCTGCAATTTAACTCTGAAGAGCTAATCTTGCTAGCAAGCGATCGTGTATGCTTTGGAAAACAAGCAGCCTGTTTAATACTTGCATAGTTTACAGTCGCATTAAGTGTAAGCCTTTGATGTTATGCCATTGGACTTCATTCACAATAACGTGTGAAACTGATGTTCACTATGTGAACAGTTTCAGGAGATCAAAACTGAGCTGAATGATGCCTCAAAGACCGAGGTGTTCGCATGCCCTGTTTGCTATGAACTGCTGATAAGGGCAGGCTTCTAAAGTCCATGAATTATCTTCATCTCTCATGCATATCTGGTTGCTGGATTAAGATTTATGCTGTTTTGGCTTCTACGTGTGTCGCAGGCCAGCGATTTGTAGGTCCGGATTCAAGAGTTAAAAATGCAATCATTCTCCAGCAAAGATGTTTTTTTGGATCTCACTGTCACCTCAGGAATGAAAGAATACAGTGAACATAAGCCTGCTAGAACCGAGCTGTTCGAGAGCCTGCTCATCTCTTTTCTTTATGAGAGGGGGTGGCGTCAGAACTTCAATCGGAGTGGCTTCCCTGGCCGTGATGAAGAGGTACATTTCTTGGCTGCCTCATTCTTCAATTCCATAGCCTTAAGCTGTTACTGCTCAGTGAGAAACTATTTATATTAAGTCGTACTCCCTCCGTTCCTAAATATAAGTCTTTGGAGAGATTCCACTATGGACCACATACGGAGCAAAATGAGCGAATCTATACTCTAAAATGCATCTAGATACATCCGTATGTTGTCCATAGTGAAATCTCTACAAAGACTTACATTTAGGAACGGAGGGAGTAAATCTGTCGCACCAAGTATTTGGTGCTTCATGTTTTGGTGCTGCAACAAAAGGCTGTCTCCATTTTCTCATGCCAAGAAAATATTCGTATTAATATGCATATAATGTTGGTCTGCTGTTGGCTTTATCACTTCCAAATAGATCAATAATATTTCCAACCAGTGGCTGGTGGTATACTCGTTGATGTTATAGATGTGCCAGTGGCTTGTTTTCAAGGAAATTTGCAAGCTCTGGGGCATACTCAGCTGTGATTGCTTTGGACTTCTCTGAGAATATGATCCACCAATTCTATGACTACATCAAACAAGAAGAAACCCCTATGAACACGTGAGCTTTCCTTTGTGTTTATTTTGAGCTTTCCCTGTACAACTTGAAAAGGTGTTTTGCAACATCCAACTCTAACAAACCGTCATTTAGACAACTTGGGCATCACCAAATTATTTGTTATCTAGTGGTTTGTTTTATTTCACCACCAAAAAATGTTACGATGCTCTGCAACTTAGGCAAGTGAACCAAAAATGTAAAACAACAGATGCTTTGCATCACTGTCACTTAACATGTGATGGAAGTTCATGTGTGCCTCTTGATGTCTCTTCACAAAGTGAACCTGGTGATGTACTAAAACTTATGCTAATAGTGCAGATGTATAGTTTTCATCACTACATACATTCACAAGCCTTCTCGATCTCTGGATCAGGAAACCACCTCTCCATTTCATCAATAACAGAGTGCTTCACTAGGCTGTATAGGCAGTTAGGCAGGAGATAGAAGCTGCTCCCTCCAGATGGTTCAACCTAGTCTCTACTCTCGATACACTTAATATGACAGCCTATGCTTCGCAGTTCTAGAAAAATAACAGAACTCTTGTTGCTGGGTCACTGCACTGCTACACCAAAAGTACTATACGACATTTCTAGTTGCTGGGTCAGAACAGAGTGCTTCATTTTCTAGGGTAATCAGCTGCTAACCTCTGGATCTTTTTAACGCAATCCCTACCCAGAGGAGGCGAGATCCTTCTTTTTGCATTTCCCTGAAATTTAAGAAATGTAAGAGATAAAAATCAGCGGCGCTCCATGATGAATTCAATCAACTTATGGAATAAAACCTTCTTTTTAGACGTGGGCCTGACCGTGTAGGCTTTCAACAAATTTCTCCATTTATCCTGATAGATTAAACAAAACATTAAACTTATCATCTCTTGCAAAAAAATATAGATAAATAAAAGATTAACAGAGAAAAAAATGCGAGAAACAACAAAGTGACGAGCAGAGACGGCATCTATAGATGCATGTGCTTTAGGGTTCAATAAATCACCAATTGACTGTACCTTAAGATGCTCTGCCGCTCGAACAGATGTTGGAAACCTTTCATTCTTCAACTTACTCCAGTGACCAACCCCATATACAGCTATGCCATCCACTAGTTCTTTGACCTCTTGAGATGTCCAATGGTCGTTGTTTCTTCTCTGCCCACGTTTTTGGCCTCTACCTGCAGAGTGCATGTACCGAGAGCATGGTTCCGTGTTAATCGACCATGTTCCTCTCTTGTGTGCACTTCTCACGCGACTCCCATGCCTCCAACCACTTTCTAGCATCTGATCTGAAGCACACAATGTATGCGTTTAACTACTTGAACTATGACAAATGATATATTTCAACTAGTGGCCTTCACAATTCATACCCAGTAGATCGCAGGCCCCCTCCTCCGGCGGTGTGGCGGTGGGCGCAAGCCTCATGCTTCTCCGGTGACAAGGTGGCACATACCTGGCCCCCCCTCCCCCTCTCAACTCCTCATCTTCTCCTCTCCCTCCTGCTCCTTCGTTAAGGGCCGTGGTGGCAGGGGGCTCCTCTTTCTCAGGCAATGCCTCCGGTGGAGCAAGCGCAAGTGTTTGTATTGTCATACCATGATCACTAGTTGGTGAATAAAATTTACATTCAATCTGCAATGACGAAACATATTTTCAATACCATTTGGCACGTTCATTTGTTTAGCGAATTTGTACTTTTGCATGTGTGAAAATCTTGCCTCATGAATTAAATTTGCCTCCTTTATATAAGTAGGACTGAATGCACCTGCAAGGAAAGCTTCATACATTAATTGGTTTCAAAATCGAACCAAGGATAAATTGCTTGCTTCTGTGATGAAGTTTGGAATGGACGCAACAATTAAATATCATACCTTTCAACAATTTGTCCAGATCATGTTCATCATGGGGTCCTTCTAAGAGTGCTTGGAAGTCCATGGTGTCATAATCCACACATGTTGAGTAAACTTCAATCTCCTCCTGTCATCAGAGCAATGAAATATATGTTAATTTCATGCTAGGATTTTCGGGAGCCCGTTGTGAATTTTATATCCAAGTAAGATTTAGTAAGAACTAAAGAATGTGGATCATATATGAACTATGCTAGTCAACATTGATATATTACATCTAGTTAAAATGGAAGTTGAATAAACCAGGGAATGTTCCTCAATACATTGCATTGACTATTTTGGTTGTGCTTATACTATTCTTTCAGATAACTTACGGTTTTTTTATTTTAGAAATGCAGGCCAGCTCCATTTTGATTGAAATGAAACCAAGCATCCACCTAGTCATGCATGGTGTCTAGCATGAATATGTGAGCTGATCGATCAAACAAGGTAAATATATATACCTGGCTTGGGAGAGGATCAGCGAAGATGGGTGCCGAAATCTCCAGTTGTTCCATTGTCTCAGTGAGAAGCGGCAAAAGTCAATGTGTTTATTTAATAGTCCCTCTGTTCACAAACTTAAGATGTTGTGGATATTTCAACATGGACTGAAATGAGTGAACAAACACACGAAAACATCTTTATATAAATCCAATTCAGAAAGAAGTTAGAACATCTTGTATCTGTGAACGGAGGGAACACCACGTACTGTAAATTACTTGTTCCATCCAGTAGTACATACTGTACATGGATGGTAAAGCCAGATATATACTCCATGTGTTTATTTAACTGTTTTTCTTCTTCTTTAAAACACACGGCTAAAGCCAGACATATCGATGACCAAAAGTAGTAATAAATGCGTATGCAGAGTCAATCATGTCACCTAGCAGGATGGTACGTACACTGCAATGCATACTGTTCTACCACAAAGTAGCTAGCCACAAGGTAATTATGCTACATATATAATCCAATCCAGATCAACTAGCTAGTACAAGGTAAATGAAGAAGTTCCACTCTGATTTGCAGCTACATATATATCCATACTAGCTAGCCAGTAGGTGCTAATCAACTGTGGAATGAATAACGTACCTGCAGGGCGACGGATGCCGGACCAGTACGTTGGCGCCGGCCGTTCAAGATCCTAGTTGCAGCTTGCAGAGGACCGGTCTCTGCTTGGAGAAACCTCGTCCCTCCCTCGACCTCTTCTTGGTACGTATACGTGTGAGAGAGTGGCCGGGCGGCCGGTGTCCTTTATATATATGCATTGCCAAGCTAGCAACTCCCGGGAAACTGCATTCCACCCCGGTACGGTTCAGTTCCTCGATGACGACGGCGGCCGCTAGAATCGTGTCTGTGTGCGCGTGGGAGCCGGATCCCCTGATGTACGGCCACCTGACGTTGGGCCACTGACGCGTGGGTCCGGGTCCACACGTCAGCGAGTGCGCCGTACGTCAGAGGAGCTGCGTCCGTCTGTGTGCGCGTGTGTTAACCTGCAGTACGTTTGATGAGATATGAGCTTTGAGCTCGCAACTTCCACCAAGTTTCCTCCTCTCCAAATATGAAGCAGCATGGCGCAGTCCCCTCTTCAATTTCTAGCACTCCTCCGTCACTTGACGCGCCATTCATTTGGGTTTGGGTTTGGGTTTGGGTTTGGGTACCAACCTCACTTACAACCATGAACCGATCCAACGTGACATTTTTGCCTAGTTTGTGCAGACGAGTCAGGCAGGCTCGTGGCTGTGCCTTTGGCTTGAAATGCTAACTAGGAAACTTCGTGGAACGTAATGCATTACTCGAGGAACCCATGGATCACTCACAACCAGTCGTTTTTTTTTTTTGCCCGAACAAGGGCGGAGACTCATGGCTAGGCCTTTATCCTAAAATACCCATCCGTTTATGGTTCTATTTGCTATCACAAGGACTGTAGCCAGCCTAACCCATGTGAATGTGATGTGTCCACTTTGCACAACAGTGCTCGTTGTAGAATTTGTGTCAACTTTTGTTTGCGTGTTGATCTAGAGATCTTCTGCAAGTGTAAAAAGCCCTCAACACACGGGAGCCAGCTCGGTCAATGGAAACGACGGAGAATCTATATGACGAAAGCTGGCATTCACTGGAAACATGGAAACTCCAATATGTGGCCTTGGATCGAATATGTGGGGCCCAGATCATCCTCCAATCTGTACCAAACAAGGCCCTAGAATGTGTGGTGCAGCAATCGTTCAGGGATGGCACATTCTTTTTAAGACAAGACTAGGTAATTACCCGTGCGTTGCAACAGGGCATATATATTAATATTATAGGTTCAACAACGTTGTGTTTAACTACCTTTAAGGTTCTTATGCATACTTATTCTTTCATCATTAAATCTATGGTGCATTTCCAGTAAGCCCTCTCGGCATAACCAACTTTTGTCCCCAATTCACACTTGAACATCTACACATGCCCTAGTGGAGGGCATCGGCCATGCCGATATGCAACCGGGAGTCGTGGCTACAGGTAGCCATGGGACGCCACCATTGCTCTTTGCCGGAGGTCCACCTAGTGCAGCCGCCGCCGTCGCAGGCAGGGCCGTAGTGAAGGGTGTCGTCGTACCGCTTGCGCCCGGGACCGGAGCAGCCGGAGATGGGGAGCCATTGCCGTTGGTCGCGAGGACCCGTGTCATTGGTGGCTACGCCGCAGGAGGGCCACCCCAGGGAAGAAGGAAGTTGTTATGGCCCGCTTCAGTCAGAGAAGTCAAGCTGCGTCGTTCGCCACCTCTGTTGTTGGCGGCCGATGCACCGGTCGGGGCTGTGTAGGAGAAAGAAACCTTGTCGGGGTCACGGGCCACATATCATAGCATCACTGCACGCTTCTGCTCTGTAGCCACACCGAGCGCTGGTCGTTCGAGAGCCTGATGGTGGAAGGCGTCCATGAGTCCAGGGCGGCGGATTGTATGCCACCGCCCACGCTGGTGGGGAAACTGTCGTCGAGGCCGATGGTGCTCCATGGGTCTCTTGCCTTCGATCTTATGAAGTGATTCGACTAGGTATTATTTCTTTGAACTGAGGTGTCACTTTTTGTACATATTTTTTAGGTCCTCCTTGAAGGAAATATGCCCTAGAGGCAATAATAAAGTTATTATTTATTTCCTTACATCATGATAAATGTTTATTATTCATGCTAGAATTGTATTAACCGGAAACATAATACATGTGAATACATAGACAAACAGAGTGTCACTAGTATGCCTCTACTAGACTAGCTCGTTAATCAAAGATGGTTATGTTTCCTAACCATGGACAAAGAGTTGTTATTTGATTAACAGGATCACATCATTAGGTGAATGATCTGATTGACATGACCCATTCCATTAGCTTAGCACCCGATCGTTTAGTATGTTGCTATTGCTTTCTTCATGACTTATACATGTTCCTATGACTATGAGATTATGCAACTCCCGTTTGCCGGAGGAACACTTTGTGTGCTACCAAACGTCACAACGTAACTGGGTGATTATAAAGGTGCTCTACAGGTGTCTCCAAAGGTACATGTTGGGTTGGCGTATTTCGAGATTAGGATTTATCACTCCGATTGTCGGAGAGGTATCTCTGGGCCCTCTCGGTAATGCACATCACATAAGCCTTGCAAGGATTGCAACTAATGAGTTAGTTGTGCGATGATGTATTACGAAACGAGTAAAGAGACTTGCCGGTAACGAGATTGAACTAGGTATTGAGATACCGACGATCGAATCTCGGGCAAGTAACATACCGATGACAAAGGGAACAACGTATGTTGTTATGCGGTCTGACCGATAAAGATCTTCATAGAATATGTAGGAGCCAATATGGGCATCCAGGTCCCGCTATTGGTTATTGACCGGAGACGTGTCTCGGTCATGTCTACATTGTACTCGAACCGTAGGGTCCGCACGCTTAACGTTACGATGACAGTTTTATTATGAGTTTATGCATTTTGATGTACCGAAGTTTGTTCGGAGTCCCGGATGTGATCATGTACATGACGAGGAGTCTCGAAATGGTCGAGACATAAAGATCGATATATTGGAAGCCTATATTTGGATATCAGAATCGTTTCGGGTGAAATCGGGATTTTACCGGAGTACCGGGAGGTTACCGGAACCCCCCGGGGGGTTATTGGGCCTACATGGGCCTTGAGGGAGAAGAGGAAAGGAGGCAAGAGGTGGCCGCGCGCCCCTCCCCTTCCTAGTCCGAATAGGACAAGGGAAGGGGGGCGGCGCCCCCCCCCCCCTTTTCCTTTCCCTCTTCCTCCTCTTTCCCCCTTCTCCTTCTCCAACTAGGAAAGAAGGGAGTCCTACTCCCGGTGCGAGTAGGACTCCCCCTTGGCGCACCCCTCCTTGGCCGGCCGCCCCCTCCCCTTGGCTCCTTTATATACGGGGGCAGGGGGGCACCCTAGAACACACAAGTTGATCTTCGTGATCGTTCCTCAGCCGTGTGCGGTGCCCCCCTCCACGATATTACACCGAGGTCATATTGTAGCAGTGCTTAGGCGAAGCCCTGCGGCGGTTGAACATCAAGATCGTCACCACGCCGTCGTGCTGACAGAACTCATCCCCGAAGCTTTGCTGGATCGGAGCCCGGGGATCGTTATCGAGTTGAACGTGTGCCAAGAACTCGGAGGTGCCGGAGTAACGGTGCTTGGATCGGTCGGACAGTGAAGACGTATGACTATATCAACCACGTTGTGCTAACGCTTCCGTTGTCGATCTACAAGGGTACGTAGATCACACTCTCCCCTCTCGTTGCTATGCATCACCATGATCTTGCATGTGCGTAAGAATTTTTTTGAAATTACTACGTTCCCCAACACTCCTTCCTGTTTGTTTTTACTCCGCATATAAAATTTGTCTGAAGTCAAACTTTATAAAGGCTGACCATATTTATATGAAGAATAACAATATCTACAATACTAAAGTTATACGATATAAAAATTAAATTCATGACACAACCTATGATATTGATTTTGTATTGTGAATGTTGATATTTTTTCTATAAAGCTGGTCAAACTTTATGTAGTTTGACTTCAGGCAAATCATATATGAGAAGTAACAAGGAGTGGGACTGTGAAGGGAATGAAACTCTAAAAGAATATCCTATCCATGGAACGAAGCATCATAGATCACATCAACAAATGGACCTTCAACAAAGAATCACCGTTAAAGAATAAATAGTACTCCCTTCGTCCCATAATATAAAAGCATTTTTGATACTAGTGTAGTGTAAAAAATGCTATTATATTATAAGACTGAGGGAGTAGATAATGTTACTTAGTTTTTGTTTTTAAAATATTTTGTAACAAATTATAATATATTTCTATGATTGTTAATTTTATGTGAAGACGTGCCTATGAATCGTGTGTTACACGCGTGCTCACATAGTTGGGCATCAGACAAATTGAAATGACGGTATAAAAACTCGCAAAAAATAAGATTTAAAATAGATTTTTTTACTATAGATTGTGATACGTGCATTGCACGTGCACACTCATACTTCATACTGGAGATAAGAAAAGAGCCAGCAACGTTTTGTACTTACGAGTGAAAGTAGCACCAATCTCAACAGCACCGCCGCCGAGGGTTCCGGACGGATCCTCCGCTTCCGATCTCGCCGAGGTTTCCCGGCGGCTGGCTCCTCCGCCCTCCGACGGCCGGTTCTACCTCCCTCGCGGGCCTATACCACTTTCCCCCAACCACTTTGCCCACTCCACGCCCTCCGACCAGCAAGAGGAATGGCGTCGCCTCTGACGGATCTCCCCGACCACCTCCTGACCGAGATCCTCCTTCCGGCTGCCCGCCCCGGACGATCTCGCCCGCGCCTCCTTCCGCCGACTCGCCACCGAACCATCTCTCCTCCGCCGCTTCCGTCGCCTCCACGAACCACCACTCTTCGGCTTCCTCCAGTGCCACGGGTTCCATCCTGCCCTGCCGCCTCACCCGCCTGCGCGCTCGCCCTCGCCGCCGACTTTTCCTTCTCCTTCCTCCCCTCCCACTGCCGCTGGACTGTCCAGGACTGCCGCGACGGCCGCGTCCTCCTCAATCGTGAGCCCGAGAAGGGCGAGGAGCCCTCTGTCTTCCAGGAGCTCGTGGTATGCGACCCCTTGCACCGTCGGTACATCTTGCTCCCCCCGGTACCTGACGACCTAGCCCATTCGGTTGAGCACCTGCTCCCCAAGTACAGCAGGTCCCGGTGCAAGCCTTTCCTCGTTCCCCTCGGCGAGGAGGAGACGGCGGAAGAGACAGCATTCAAAGTCATCTGGATGGCTCATTGCAAAACTAAGCTGTCTGCTTTCGTCTTCTCTTCGAGCACCGGAATATGGCAAGCTCCTGCATCCAAGAGTTGGAATGATTTGGCCCTTGACATTGATGACTTGGTCATGATGCCACAGCTCCACCTTCTTTTCTCGGGCGCCACTATGCTTATGGTTGCTTCTACTGGGACTGGGTGATAATCAGGAGTGAAAAGTTGCTGGTGCTTGACATCCGGAGGATGGAGTTCTCCATTGCTAATCTACCACCTGCAGATTGGAGTACAAAAGGTGTAGGCATTGTAGAGGCAGGGGAAGGCAGGCTTGGGATTTTTGGATTCGATGGTGACTTTACATCTCATCTCAGCTATGCCGTTGCACGAAATAAAGGCGAGAGTCCCATCCAGTGGCAGATGGAGAAGACAATCTCACTAGATTCTGGATACAAACATTTTATTGATGCTGCAACTGAGAGGCACTTGCTCTTGACAAGGAAACCAGCCTCATCTGTACATAGTTTACTCGTTGATGAATATTTCTCAATGGACGCCAAGACGTTGCAGCTACAGAGGGTTTGTGCCAAACAATTTTCGCCTAGGTATGGGACACACATATATACCAACTTCCCACCATCGTTGTTGTCTTCACGGGCAGTATGAAGTGGTAAATTTTCTATCATATCCTTGTTAGCTCCCTCCCTTTGTAATTATCACACAGCTTGTCTAATGCTTGATTGCAATTGATAATTCTTGTTTACATGATTTAGTAGTGTTTATTTTCTTGTCCTTGTGGGAAAACTAAGCAAGCTTTGGAACATCATTGTGTTTTCTTGTCTTGTTTTTTCCAATTGCCATTTTAAGCGACTGAGGTTGGTAAAAAAAAATTATCCTGCACATTATGAGTAGCTTATGCATGAGTGCTGATGGAATCGCCAAAAAAAACAGATCACAATAATTATTTTAAGGAGTAGCTTTGATGGTCAAGGTAAAGCAGAAGGATTACAAGTGTAAAATTTGTTTAGTTAGGATTGTTTCACCTTGAGAAAATTTCTTCATTCAAGTCAAGCACAACTCATCCTGTACACTTTTCTTTCGATAGGTATAAGGAGGCAGAGAGTTATATTTTGGCCATCCTAACATATATAATTTTATCTTGAGATGTTTCGAAAAACCTGAATAACTGTTAAGGTCATGAACAAGATCCTGAGTCACTGCTCTAAATTATAAGAACATCCTGTGAGCTCATCGCTCTACATAATAATAATACCAGCTTGTGCTCAGCTCGGTGCTCACAAGCTGTTTTATCTGAAATAAACCTCATAAGATCAAGCGAGTGCTCATCATTGCACAGGCATTTTAAGGAAATCTTATTTGTTTCAGTCAATCTCCACAAGATCCTCCATGTAATTTCAAAGCAAATCATGTGAATGAGATGATTGACTGAAACTTAAGGTTTTAGGTGATTGTACATTAGCAAATCTGTAAGATACATGAAACTAGACGGGGCAAAGTTTTGTCTTCCTTTCCTTTTCGTTTCTCATTTTTCTACTGGGATGGCAGACTGCACCTTAGTATGTTTGTTCTTGCTACCAACACCCCCAGTTTCTTTCTTTTCTTTAGTTAGAGGTTTGTTATACTGCTAGGTGCCTTGGTAGTATATGAACTGCAACACGAATGTGCCAATTCTGTAAGGCTAAGTTTTCAAGGCTAGTTTGTGTATGTTTGGGCCAATATGGCTATGTGTTTCAACTTGTAGTGCAGATTACAGTGCTAAACACAATAAAGTTGAGTCTTTGCATTAACATGTTTCAAATTCAGTTGCGATGAATATTACCAATGTAACACTACTATTATGCCTCTTCCCTGTGATATTACAGTTCTGTTCCTTGGAGCTCATAAACTCTTCAATGTGCACGGAAAACCTTATTTGTTGTCTGAGCTTTTTGTCTTATTTGCCCAGATTCGATGTACTCTTCGTCAGATCTGCTTTCCAAGTTCAAAGCCACCATGGTTTCGGTAGCATGGAGTTCTCGCAGATGTGATCGCCTTTTTGACAATATGGCGTGTGCCAATCTACAGAATTTCACCTGGCAGTGGCTGTTTCTGTTGTTTTTGTTTTGATGCTGCGTCTAGTTTCGGTTACTGTAACATGCCTAAGAACTGGATGTCGGTCATCAGATGAGCTTTGGGAGTTCAGAGTGATGGTGGTTTCATAGCTCGCAGATAGATGTGACCCCCTTGCTGACAAGATGGCGCGTGACAATCTACAGAATTTCAATTGGCTGTGGCCATGTGTATGTTGTCCTTGTTTTCATGCTACTTTATAGCCTCGGTCACCATAACATCGATGCGTCTGTTCCTGTCTAATTGAACGTGACAATGAATTTACAGTTCCAGTCAATCAACAATTGTGGCTGTATATCTGCAATTCGTTTTTTTCTTCTTCTCAACTGTATCAGATATGACGATGAGCCTGGACAGGTGAAGTTGACAGGTGCGAAAATGCTGTAACAGGACTGGTAATCAAGCCAGCCCAACCCTACTGCAGCATGTAATTGGACTCGGTTGTTTGCCACGGCATGACGACTTTCATGAAGTTACCTGATGGATGGACATGTTACAGATGGAAAAAAGCTGAAGAATCAGCAAAGCTACTCTGAGAGAGAGAGAGTGTGTGTGTGTGAGACATCTTCAGAGGGTCCTCAGATTGATGCAGCTTCTTCTATCAGAAGTTATGCTACGTCCTGCTCCCCCCGCTGCCTCACGGCCTAGCCGCTTTGCTTGGGCACCCGTTCCCCCTGGTAATCGAGGCCTGCTGCACGCGCTTCCTCGTTCCCCTCGCCGAGGAGGAGGCGTCGGCTGGAGCGATAAAATTCAGAGTCATCTTGATGTCACATTGCAAAAAGAGTTCGGCTGCCTTCTACTTCTCCTTGAGCACCGATCAATGGCAAGCTGCTGTACCTAAGGATTTAAATGATTTGGCCCTTGGCAAGGGCAATATTCACAGGCGCCATTATGCTTATGGCTGTTTCTACTGGGACTGGTTGAATTTCGGGATGAAAAAGTTGCTCTTGCTTGACACCGTGACGATGGAGTTCTCCACTGCTGACCTCCCCCCAGGAGGATGGAGCAAGCAAGGTATAGCCATTGTGGAGGCAGGGGAAGGCAGGCTTGGGATGTTTGGTTTCCACCGTGAAACTGCATCCGATCTAAGCTATACCGTTGCACAGAACAAAGGCAAGAGTCCCAGCCAGTGGCAGATGGAGAAGACAATCTCACTAGATTCTGGGTACAAATATTCTATCGAAGATGCAACACAGAGGTACTTGCTCTTTACAAGGATTGAAGCCTCATCTCTAGAGAATTGACTTGTTGGATTTTTCTCAATGGATGTCAAGACGTTGCAGCTTCAGAGGGTTTATGAGACGCAACACCATTCTAAGTATCAGACATACCCATATGTCAACTTCCCACCATCATTGTTGTGTTCAAGGAGAATATGAAGCGGTAAAGTTTCTATTGCTTCCAAGTTATCTCCTTCCCTTCATAACTATCACATGACTTGTCTATTGCTTCATGTTCATGTTGGCAATTGGTGATTCTTGTTTGATTTAATAGTGTTTAACTTCTTGTGCTCATGGGAAAACTAAGAAAGCTCAGGAACATAATTGTGTTTCTTGTCTTGTTTGTTTCGATCGCCATTTTAAGAGAATGGGGCTCGCAAGAGAAATAATCGTGCACACTAGGAGTAGCTTGTGCATCAGTCCTGAACTCCTGATGGAATCACTGAAACAACTATGTCATGATAATTTTTTTCGAGAAGTAGTTTTGATTGTCAAGATAAACGTAAAGGAATACAACTTTATATCCAGTTTATCTGGGATTTTTTCACCTCGAGAAAATTGATTCAAGGCAAAGACAGATCATTTTGTACACCTTTTCTTTTGATAGATGTAAGGAGGAAGAAAAGTTCTCTTTTAGTCATCTTCAGATGTATAATTTTATCTTGTGATGCTGTTTCAAGATAAACCTGCATAACTGTATCCTGACTCACTGCTGTAAATAAGATGAGCTTGTGCTCACAGGGAACTGAAATGTTATCCCACGATGTTGTTTTATCTGAATCAACCTCATAAGATCGAAGGGAGTGCTTATCAGCATGGCCAACTGAAATTATTCTTTATTGCAGTCAATATCTCTGCCACACTCTTAGATCCTCAGTATCATGGTTGTGCTCTGAATCTCCAAAAAAATCATGTTGGCAGAGATGATTGACTGAAAATTAAAAGTTTTCAGGTGATTGTATTTTTTTCTTGATACCAAAACCACAGGTTCTTTCTTTTCCTTAGTTGTTATACTGATAGAGCGTGCCTAGGCAGTAAATGAACTCCTGCACGACCAATTATGTATGAGTTTTACAGGACTGAATTCCTTTATGTTCACATGCCTCTGTCCGACTGTGTATCGGTTGTACGACTCCTGAATTAATATGCACAAATTGGATGGAAAATCTTGTGTGTTGTCTGAGTTTTTTTTTTCTTGTTTCTCCAGATTCGGTGGAGGTCGTCATCAGATCAGCTTTCTGAGTTCAAAGTGACCGCGGTTCTGATAGCATGGGGTTGTAAGTTGTGACAGAAGTGATCACCTACATTTCTGACACGATGGCGCATGACAGTGAATTCATCTGGCAGTAGTCATGTGTAAGGTGATCTTTTTTTCATGGTACTTCTAGCTTTGATGGTACTGTAGCAAATGGTGTGGCTGTTCCTGGCCTAAAGTAAAGTCAGGCAAAAAGAATTTGGTTGTTTGTTATTGCTCTTCTCCACTGGGCTGAGGGCAGCGCTAAGCTGAGAGGACCATCCATCCATCAACAGGGGGGGCGACCTGCAGATCCTCTGATTGATACAGCTTCTTCTCTTATGGCTGATGGATATAGATGAACGCAGTGCCTTCCATTTCGCAAGCAAACGGTAGCCATGAAACAAAGGTAAAATAAATAAGTACAATGATCGTGTATTAGCAATTATTATTATGTGGACACCCTGTTTTGTATTTCTTTCTTTTCTGTGACTCATTTTTGTGCTGGGATGTCAGGCGGCACCTAGTGTGTTGGTTCTCGCTACCAAATACACCAAGGGTCTTTCAATTCTTTTTTTAGTTACAAGTTTGTTATATACTGGACTACTAGGTTCCTAGATAGTATATCACCTCCTGGAACATGAATGTATCAATTCTGCAACTCATTTCCTTATTATGCCTCTGTCTGGCTATGTATTCCAACCTGTGTGACAAATTGCAGTGCTGAGAACACTGAAGCGAGTGTTTGCTGTCACACATTTCAGATTCAGCTGAGATCGGTATTACCTATATATATATATGTGATACTACCTCTTTGAACTGCAAAAACGTTTTATGTTTTGGGACGGAGGTAGTACTACATAATCGCCTATGATTTGCTTGTTTAATAACTTGTAAGTTCTCGAATATTCGTACAAGTTGGACCCCAAGTTTCTGATCTGGCATCTAAGCTTCTGTCTTCTTTGTCCAAATTCAGTGGAATCGTCATCGGATCAGCTTTCAGAGTTCAAAGTGGTTGCTGTTTTGATAGCGTGTAGTTTCTTGCAGACATGATCACCTTTCCTGACAAGGAGAGGCATTTCTACTTTTCTGTACACATGTTTTAGAGTCTGAGGTCCTCCCTTTCTCTTGTTCAGATAAGTCTTTATCTTTGCCGGAGATGTAAACCCAGTTCCACCTTCAACTTCAACTGCCATTCTCAAGCTGCACGTGTCGACCCTACTGCCTTGGACGCGCTCCGCACGGGCCACGCCGATCACCATGCCGTTTCTGGTGCCTCTGGCCCTTTTCGGCGTCCCGGCGAATGCCTGGTCTCGGCGGGCGGCGGAGTCGTTGCCCTGGGGGCTTGGCATCGTGGTCAGAGTGGCAGACTGCACGACGCGGCGGGACGACATGTCTGCGTTTCGCACGGACGACCCGGCGAGGATCCCTCAAAGGCGCATTCTTGTGGTGGAAGAGGCAGGGAGACGCTCGATCCAGCGGGAGGATGGCCTTCCGGACGCGCTTTGGTACCTGGTGGATATCGTTCAGGAGGCGCCGCCGGTTGCTCCTAGGATTGTAGGTCCGTGGCCGCCGGCAGGATCTCCTCCGCCGCCGCCGTCGTCGGCCGAGGAGGACTCTGATGGGCAGCTTGGGGGTCGTCGCGGGCGTGGTCGCTCCAGATCACGCCGTCGCCGGCATGGGGCTGCTCCACGTAGGGTTCCGGCTCGGGAGAGGTCGCCGGAGTCCGCTCGTTCCTCCGCCGGCTCGGTGCCGCGTGCGGGGCTGTCCCCGATTCAAACGGCTTCTGTCGACCAGCCGACCCCACTGGACTTGCATGGCGCGGCTTTTGCAGACGATCACGCAACCCCACATGACATGCATGCTGCGGCTTTATCTGAGGATCAGCCTATCCTCCCGCAGTAGGTGCGTCAGAAGCATCTTGGTAGGACGACGGCCAGCTCCCCAAGGCAGCAGGATACGGGAGTGGGTGACACGGTGGGCCAGTGCCCAACGATGGATCCGAGGCTGCCCCCCTCCCCTGCATTTGCCACGCCGTCCCCCCCCCCCTCGGCTGCCGTGCATGGTGAGCCTTTCGGCGCTCTCATGCGGATCTTTGCGGGATGAGTTGCATGCGCTGGCTGCACCAACGCCCGGCTCCCTAGAGGTTGGGTTCGACGCGGAGATGGATCTGGAGGCCCAGGGCTTTGCCTCCTAGATCAGGGGGCTGCTATCTTGGCCCTCTTTGGCTGGGAGCCCCCTGCAGCTCCGCTACAGGAGCAGCCCGCCGGTGTGGTAGGTGCGGCATGATCTTGCTGGCTTTGGTGGACTTTGTGGATGTGTTTCTTATGGATGCACAACCAAATAAAGTGCTTGTGTGGAATGTCCGGGGCTTGAATACTCCGGCGAGAAGGACGGCAGTCTATCAAGTAGTAGTGGCGGCCAAACCATTGGTAGTCTGCTTTCAGGAATCGAAGCTCGAAGTTGTAACTTTGGACGTAATTCATCACTGTATGGGTAATAGATTTGACGACTTTTTTTATTTGCTAGCTGCTGGCACGCGTGGCGGCATCATATTGGCTTGGGATGCCACACAAGTGGCATTGCCCAACCCACACTATACGGATAACACCTTAATGGCGCTGGTCAAGCCGCACGATGGGTCTCATTGGTGGCTCACTGGGGTATACGGCCCTCAACTTGATGCGGACAAGGTTGCGTTCATGGAGGAACTTTGTGAGATACGTGATCTCCATGCTGGCCCTTGGTCCATAGTTGGGGGTTTCAACCTCATCTTAAACCCCGAGGATAAGAACAACCAAGCAATTAACAGGAGGATCATGTCTCGGTTTCGGTCCACGCTTAATAGGCTTGAGCTCAAGGAGGTGTACCTCAACGGAAGAAGATATACTTGGTCCAATGAACGGCAGCTGGCTACTTTGGAGAAAATCGACCATGTTCTTTCGACGAATGACTGGGATGACCTTCATCCCTCATGCTTCCTGGGAGCCTTGGGTTCGTCCATTTTAGATCATTGCCCCCTGCTCCTTGAGCTTAACGCCGAGTGGAAGGTTGGCCGTCGCTTCCGTTTTGAAGTTTTTTGGCCTAAAGTGGACGGCTTCATGGATATCGTTCAGGCAGCTTGGGGTTCGATCCCTTCTTTGGGCAACCCCTATGTGGTTTTGCACCTTAAGCTAGGGGCTACGGCCAAAGCCCTGCAGAGGTGGAGTGACAAGTGGATCGGTAATGTAAATCTTCAGGTTGGGGTGGCAATGGAGCTGATCTATCGTTTGGACTTGGCATCCGAGACTAGGATACTCTCCGTCGAGGAAGTAACTCTCCGTCGTACTCTAAAACGCAAGCTCCTCGGTCTATGCTCGCTGCAAAGGACGATAGCCCGGCAAAGATCTAGGATGATCTTCCTCAAAGATGGTGACGCGAATACGGAGTTTTTTTCATCGTCATGCGAGGCACCGAACAAGGAAGAATTATATGACTCGGCTAACTAAGGATGGAGAGACTTTCTTGGGGCAGGAAAACATTGCTGCAATGGTGGATGGCTACTACGACAATCTGTTGGGCACTCCCACCCAACGGGCGCACACCATTAATCTTGATGCTCTGGATCTCCCCACTCTAGACCTCTCGCACCTTGAGCTTCCTTTTACGGCAGAGGAAGTGGAGCGGACTGTTAAGTCTATGCCTTTGGATAAGGCCCCTGGGCCGGATGGATTTACTGGGAGATTTTATGCCTCATGCTGGGGTATCATTAAGGAGGATATAATGCGCGCATTCCACACGTTCTATCTTGGTGATATGCGAGGCTTGTAGGTGATTAATAAAGCGCTCATATCATTGCTCCCGAAGGTGGATGGGGCTGTGGACATTAAGGATTTTCGCCCGGTTAGCCTTGTTCATGGAGCTATTAAGCTATTTGACAAAGTCTTGGCGATCAGGTTGGCGGAAGATCTTCCTAGACTGGTGGGTGTGCATCAGAGCGCGTTCGTGAAAGGGAGATCTTTGCATGACAATTTCATGTTAGTCCAATGCACGGCGCGGAGGCTATATGCGTTGGGAGATCCGGCGGTAATGCTCAAGCTGGACATCACTAAGGCATTTGATACTGTTCAATGGCCTTTCTTGATTGAGGTTCTTACCCGGTTGGGGTTTGGTCAGAGATGGATCTCTTGGATTGTTGGTCTACTAGGCACGGCGGCGACACGGGTCTTGATAAATGGAGTGCCCGGTAAAGATATTCTTAACTACTGTGGATTACGCCAAGGCGATCCGGTGTCTCCCTTGCTCTTCATCTTGATCAATGGAGCCTCTGCATAAGTTATTTGAGCTGGCTGCTTCTCGCCGCTTACTTTCCCCGCTGGCAAGAGTTGGGCTGAAGCAGAGAATATCCATCTTCGCGGACGATGTGATGCTCTTCGTCAAGCCGGGCTGTTTGGAATTGTCAGTCACGGCTGACATCTTTGAGGCTTTTGGCGTGGCTTCTGGACTTCGGGTAAACCATAACAAGAGCGCGGCCTTCGCTATTCGTTGCTCGGACGATCAGAAGATGTTGGTGGGGCAAATACTGGGTTTCCCATTCAGCCACTTCCCATGCAAATACTTAGGGCTACCCCTCACCATTCGGAAGCAGACTCATGCGCAGCTGCAGTACCTGGTTGACCAGCTGGCAGGACGCCTCCCCACATGGCGCGGTTCCGCCATGCCCAAGAGTGGAAGACTTCTGCTTGTGCAGGCGGTTCTTTGTGCCATTCCCATTCACACCATGATGGCTTTGGATCTGCCGGCCAAGACAATTAAAGCGATGAACAAGATCATCAGAGGTTTCCTCTGGTGTGCAAAAGCGGAGGCTAACGGTGGACAGTGCTCTGTTGCGTGGGATATTGTATGCACGCCTAAATGGGCAGGTGGATTGCGAGTTCCAGACTTGAAATGGTTGAACATAGCTATGCAGGCGAGGTGGCCTTGGTTGCGCCGTGCTGATGCCTTAAGACCATGGAACGAGTTTGACATCCCTGTTCCCACGGAGTCCCTACAACTATTTCGCTCGGGCGCGCACACTAAGCTGGGTGACGGCTCGAGTACATTATTTTGGGAAGACCGCTGGCTGGACGGGTCTAGGATCCAGGATCTCGCCCCGAAGATCTATGCTAAGGTGCCGCCGAGGAAGCGCTACAGCATGTCGGTGCGTACGGCTATTCAGGAGGGCTCATGGCCTTTGGATATTAACCCAAATCTTGACTTGGAGGAGCTGCGCGAGTATGTGAACCTCTGGCATCGAGTGGCCATCATTCAACTACAGCCCGACTCCCCGGACATGCTCTCTTGGGCTTGGGAGAGCAATGGAACTTTCTCTGTTCGATCGGCTTATGCAGCCAAGTTCGTAGGAAGGGTGGTCAGCCCAACAGCGGATTTCTCTTGGAGGTCAAGGGCACCACGGCTATGTCGCTTTTTCTCTTGGTTGGCTTTGCGGAACAGATGCTGGACCTCCGACAGACTGGCTCGGAGAGGACTACCACACCAGGACTCGTGTCCGCTTTGCAATCAAAGTGAAGAGACTATCAATCATATCTTGTTGGGATGTGTCTTTGCTAGGATGGTGTGGCATGAGGTTTGCACGGCTCTTGGTAGACCTGACTGGGTGCCCACCACGGTCGACACCTTGGTGACTTGGTGCCAGAGCAAGTTCAGCGCGGATGGGCGGCTGCGAGACCACCGCACGATCTTGGTGCTAGTCTGTTGGGAGTTATGGAAGCATAGGAATGGTATTGTGTTTGATGGCGAGTCGCCCTCGTCCACACGCATCGGTACTAGAATCTTGGAGGAGGGTAAGGCGTGGGCTGCAGCCGGTCTCCTTAAAGGTGATATGAGTGATTTCTTTGGTAGTTTGGCGCGGTGGGTAGATCATGAGTAGTCCGCTTTTGTAATCTAGGTGGATTGGGCGAGTTTGCCCATAACGCTGTATTGGGGCTCTTTACCCCCGTTCTTTCTTATATATATGATGCGCATGCTTGTGCGCATTCAAGAAAAAAAAAGAAACAAAAAAGAGGGACATTCTCATACTGAATATCATATGGGTCCATACAATGTTGCCTCAACGATTCAATCCAAATCCACCCCCTCAAGGTTTTTTCCACCTCAACGGTGACTCTCGCACTGAGATATCCAACAACATGATCAAACTAAACATATATTGAATATCATATGGGTCCATACAATGTTGCCTCGACGATTCAATCCAAATCCATCCCCACAAGGGTTTTTCCACCTCAACGGTGACTCTCGCACTGAGATATCCAACAACATGATCAAACTAAACATATATAGCGTTTCTGTCAATCTGGGCAGCAATAGACTTTCTCCACTTCTCATCATGAAGATTGAAAGGAAGATTCACTATTCTAACCCACATTTGCAACTCTAGTAAGTTCTTATTTGAAAGTGCCAAGATCAAGAACATAACAAATGTACGGTACATAATTTTTTGTTGGTGTGGGTAGATCTCAGTCGACTAAGATTTAACCAATTCTTAGTAAAGTGATTGAACATATGAAAAAGAAGAAATAAAAAATTAGAGTAATTTTTTTCCTTTTTGCATGGATCTCCACGTAAGATCCTCCCACACATATTGCATTGACCGAGACTGAGATTTAGCAATCCCGAAAACATTTCGTAAAGAATCGAATGAAGCTAACTTGGTGTTTGTACATGTTTGTATATTTTCGGGTCAAAGTTAAACACGTTAACTTTGATTACTTTGGAACGGATGAAGTAGTTATCTTTCGCAAAAAGAAAAAAAAGGCTGGGCCTGAAAACTGCGCTCGTTGTTGGGTTACCGGTTAAGGGCCCATTTTAGCAGCCAACACAGGACACGACTCGACTCACTCTCCCTTCCGCACGCAGCCGCCGGCTCTCCCCTTCCCATCTCGCCGTGGGTTCCCCGGCGGCGCGGCGGCTGCCCTCCGACGGCCGGTTTTTCCTCCCAACGAGCTTCCCCACTCCACACCAATTGCAACCAGCAAGAAGAAGATGGCATCGTCTCTGACGGACCTCCCCGACCACCTCCTGACCGAGATCTTCCTCCGCCTACCCGACCTGGCTGACCTCGCCCGCGCCTCCGCGGCCTGCGTCAGCTTCCGCCGACTCGCCACCGACGTATCCTTCCTCCGCCGCTTCCGCTGCCTCCACGCACCACCACTCCTCGGCTTCCTCGACCGCCACGGGTTCCATCCAGCACTACCGCCTCACCCCTCCGCACCCGCCGCCCGCGCGCTCGCCCTCGCCCCGATTTCTCCTTCTCTTTCCTCCCCTCCCATGGCCTTTGGACCGTCCAGGACAGCCGCGACGGCCGCGTCCTCCTCCAGCGCTGGCCCAAAATGGGCGAGGTCAGCCGGGAGCCCGCCGTGTGCGACCCTTTGTGCCGATGGCATCTCGTGCTCCCCCCAGTACCTGACGACCTAGTCGCTTTGTTAGGCAGATGCCGGTGCAAGCCTTCTGTCTTTCCCCTCGGCGACGATGAGGAGGAAGCTGCTGTTGAAGAGGCATCATTCCAAGTGATGTTGATGGCATACTGCGAAACTAAGCTGGCCGCATTCGTGTTCTCGTCGAGCACCGGACAATGGAGAGCTGCTGCATCCAAGGGTTGGAGTGATTTGGCCCTTTGCAGCAGCGAGTCCGGCATGATGTCACCCGTCCACCCTCTTTTTCTCAGGCACCATTATGCTTATGGCTGCTTCTGCTGGGACTGTACGCTCTTCAGGTGGAAAAAGTTGCTCATGCTTGACACAACAAGGATGGAGTTCTCCCTTGTTGTCCCCCCACCTGGAGAATGGAGAAAGGAAGGTTTTGCCATTGTGGAGGCAGGGGAAGGCAGGCTTGGGATCTTTGGTTTCCATGGTGAATCTGCATCGTCTGACCTTATCTATACCTTTGCGTGGAACAAAGGGGAGAATCCCAGCCAGTGGAAAATGGAGAAGACAATCTCACTAGATTCTGGTTACCGGTATTTCATCATAGCTGCAACAGGAAGGTATTTGCTATTGACAAGGACACCAGACATATCTCAAGAGAACCCGCGCTTTGAATATTTTTCGATCAATGTCAAGACGTTGCAGCTTCAGATGGTTTATTCAGGTCATAGCAGGCATAAGTTGTCGGGGACACACATATATACCAACTTCCCGCCATCATTGTGGTCTTCAAACGCAAATATGCAGTGGTAAACTTTCTACGGCATCCTAGTTAACTCCTTTCCTTCCTAATTATCACACAACTTGTTCATTGATTACTTTCTTGTTGCAATTGTTGACTATTGTTTACTTGATTTAGTAGTGTCTACTTTCTTGTGCTCGTGGGATAACTAAGCAAGCTCGGGAACATAATTGTGTTCCTTGTTGTTCCTTATTTTGTTTTCTTTTGTTCATCCTCACATGTATAATTTTATATCACGATGTTTTGTTAAAATACACCTGCATAACTGCTGCGGTCACAAATAAGATCGTGGGTCCTTGCTCTAAATAAGAACTTGTGCTCACAGGCAACTGAAATTTTATCTCAACATCCTGAAATCAGCCTCAAAAGATCAAGGGAGTGCTTATCAGCAATGCACGCATACGATAAAAATGTGCAAACAAAGGTGATCCACTGTGATTGTGGCTACAGCCTGTACATATTGAAAAACAACACTATCATCAGGAAGAATAAATAATCTTCATTGCAGAAATTTGCCTAGACATTGTTTGCAGAAACCATCTGGATTAGGGGGCCCGTATAAAATGGGGGAATTTTGTTTTTCGGAATGATCTCTGGTCTGGTAATGCACCTTTCTTGCATTAGTTTCCCTGTTCTCTTTAGTATATGTGGTGATTCAGACATTACGTTTCCGAAGCTTATTGCAACGGGGAGTGGGTGATGATCTCTTTCAGGACAAATTTTGGTGTGGAGGAACGTAGTATGTGAGCTTTGGAATTCTCCTATAAGTGAAATTGGAATTAGAAATGTGCATCTGGTACCAAGGGCTGATGAGGTGGTGTGGCACCTGGATAAATCTGGTGTTTTTTTTTACTACTAGTACTAGTTCATATATAAACAACTTTTCATGCAAGTGGAGTAAATCTGTATGAAGAAGAGTTTCTGGGGGGTTGATGAGGTGGCTGGCAGCCGTTGCTTGACAAGTTGCCTTCGAGGTTCAAATTGCGAAAAAGAAGACGACCTGACAATGGGATGTGTGAGGGTTCTGAAGACGCAGATCATATGTTCTTTGAATGTGTTGCTGCCAGATTCATGTGAGTTGCTAGGTAGAGATGACCTTTGTGCTTTGGTTCAGGGGGTTGCTAGGAGAGTTTTAAGCAGTTATGAATCGTGCTTGCTACTTAATTCCGGGCTTTATGTAAGATGCGTGATAATATGGTTTTTGAACAAAAAATTTGCGAACCATCCCTCTGATTACTTGCTCGCGACGCCCATCTATTTTGCAGCGAATGGTTTTTGAACATAAAGTTTTGTATGTTATTTCCTTCTTGTGACTCATATTTATACTGGGGTGTTAGACGGCACCTATTCTGTTTATTATAGGTTTGTTATACTGCCAGGTTGTATATATGAACTACCAATTCTGCATGATTAAGTTTTTCATGAATGATTTATTTATGTTCATGCTACTATGGCTATGTGTTCCAACTTGTATTACAAATTACAATATTAAAAAAACTAAGTACCTGCAGCTTGAGGTGAATATTAACAATGCGAGAATACTATTCTGCCTCTTCCCTATGATACTACCTAAGTACCTGCAGCTTGTTACTTTAAGGTCGTAAACTCACAAATCGGCAGATTTTTTTTTTGTGATGTCTAATCTTTCTTTATCTTGTTTGTCCAGATTCGATGCAGTCATCGTCAGATCAGATTTCAGAGTTCAAAGTGATTTTGGTTTCGATAGCGTGGAGTTCTTGCTGATGTGATCACCTCTCTGACAAGATGGCGTGTGCCAATCTAGAGAATTTCTCTTGGCTGTGGTTATGTCTATGGTGTTCGTGTTTTCATCATGCTACGCCTAGCTTGGGTTGCTGTAACATGGATGTGGCTGTTCTCTGCCTAACAATGTGACCATGAAAGTAACAGTTTCAGACTTTCAGTCAACCAACAACTGTGGGGTAAAGCTAGCTGCTGTATATTTACAAGCCACGTCTTCTTCTTAACTATTAGTTTTTTTTTACTATAACAAATAAAATTGGCAAATGGCAAAATTATTGTACTGAACTGAAACAAGACAACAGCATATATAGTACAAGTCTCAAGCCAAGCAACAGTGCTTGGGGCGCCTGCACGTCACTGACAGTGATTTGTTTCTTAGGAGATGCAGAAACAAATGGTATGAACAGTTCCAGGGCAGCGGTATATATTAGTCGTGTGCTCTCCTGTTTCTAATTTTTCCCTTTATTCTTTGCGTTCATATTGTTCATCACACAATGCTCAACTAGGTTAGCTGAATGCAAGCTTGCTCACTGTTTCTGGTGGAAAATGTGCATTTTCATTTCTGCTGAGCAAACAGCAAATATATAGGCAAACAAGGTTTACGTCATACAGGGGAAATCAAAGCTTAAAATGTACTCCGTACATGGTCAAGGGCTTTAGTAGCAACCACCGAATGAATGATGTTATAGTGCTCTTCTGCTATCATTTCTTCTGCATCTTTACCATAAGTGCTTCCTTCAGCTCTGTCGCCTTGGCCTGGCTGCCATGTCTGGCCTGCTCGCGAGTTCTCCCCTGCTTCTGTCCATCAGCAATGCACACAAACTGTAAAAAATGTGCAAACCAAAGGCGGCCCCTGTCATTGTGGTTGCAGTCTGTACATATTGAAACACAATAGTCAGAGAGAATAAAAAAATGTTCTTCACATTATATGTGCAATTGTCTTATGTATGGTAAGTTATTGAACTACAGAAATTTTCTTAGCCATTGTTGCAGAAACCATTTGGAATTGGGGGCCGTTCAAAATGGGGAGAGGACAGTTGTTTGGAACGGTCTCTGGTCTGGTAATGCACCTTTTTGCATTCGTCTCCCTATTTTCTTTAGTAAATGTGGTGATCCAGACATTCAAATTCCTGAAGCTTATTGCAATGGGGAGTGGGTGATGATCTCTTTCAGGACAATTTTTGTTATGGAGGAACGGACATGAGCTTTACAAATTTCTCATAACTGAAAATGGAAATGTGCACCTTGTACCAGGGGTGGCTGAGCTGGTGCGGCACCTGGATAAATCTGGAGTTTTTTCACTACTAGTTCATATAGAAACAACTCATCATGCAAGGGGAGTCAATCTGTATGAATAAGAGTTTCTGGGGGGCTGAAGCTGCCAATGAAAATCAAAGATTTTCATGTGGCAACTGATGCTTGACAAGTTGCCTTCGAGATTCCAATTGTGAAAAAGAATACAGCCTGAGAATGGGATGTGTGAGGGTCCTGAAGATGCAGATCATATGTCCTTTCAATGTGGTGCTGCTAGGTAGAGATGACATTTGTGCTTTGGTTCAGTGGGTTGCTGGGAGTGTTTTTAGCAGTTCTTGATCATTCTTGCTGCTTAATTCTGGGCTTTATGTAACATGCGTGGGTTTTTGAACGAAAATTTTGCGAACCATCCCTCTGATTATTTGCTCGTGACCGTCCGCCTATTTTGCAGAGCAACGGCACAGGAGGGATCAAGGGGGCCATTCTGCTAATCCAAGCACAAAATTGCCATGTTGAAGCCGAGCGAAGACACAGCGAGAGCCAACGGCGTGATGTTGTTTGGAGCTCACCCTTTTTCGTCTGGTTTGTTATTTCAGTAGCTGGAGTCATCCCACCTGTGATCGCCTATTTGCCTAAAAGGGGCAAATGACAATCTACAGGGCTTCGCCTGGCAATGATAATTATTCTCAAACAGAACAAACCTTGCAGTGATAATGTCTATGATTTTCTTCCTTTCATGCTACTGTACTTCTATATTGGGTTAGTGTAAGCAGCGATGTCGTGTTCGATAGCTGTAATATATTGTCACAATGAAATTAGGTTTGTTGGGGATCGTAGCAGAAATTTAAAATTTTCTACGCATCACCAAGATCAATCTATGGAGTAATCTAGCAACGAGGGGAAGGGGAGTGCATCTACATACCCTTGTAGATCGCTAAGCGGAAGCGTTGCAAGAATGCGGTTGGTGGAGTCGTACACGCAGCGATTCAGATCGCGGTCGATTTCGATCTAAGCGTCGAACAACGGCGCCTTCGCGTTCAACACACGTACAGCTCGGTGACGTCTCTCGCACCTTGATCCAGCAAGGAGAGAGGGAATCTCCCCTTGTTAACTGCCAAGCCGTTGCCAACAGGCAACCGACGCGCCTCTCCCCTCGCGTCCCTCTGTATCGTCGCGTCCCTACGGGATGTATATATTATAACAAACCTAATTAATGAGAATGATGATTCCACTACTTGTCAGTTGTCTCTCGCATATACTTTATAACACGTTATCAGCACGCTCCCGGCGGAGCGACTCCATCGGCCTCGACGCGGAAGAGGCCGGCGACGTCCCAAAGGGCAGCCCCTGGCCAGCGCCGTCGCTCTCCAGCGGAGCGATTTTCACGATGGGCTCGCCCGCGAGAAACACCGAACCGGCGGTAGTCCACGCCTCTGCAAAGTGGCACGGCGGCACAGGTCTCCTGCCGGTACGTGGTCGCGCGGCCTCAACCTCACGCACCAGCCCGAGGCGTTCACCAGGCAGGCGCGGCGAGGCCCGATCTGGGATGAAACGAGGTACCAGGCCTCCAAGAACAACAAAAAGAAGAAAGAACAGGGAAGTTGGCATCCATTGATCGAAGATTGAATAACTCAATCAAGATCCCGAGGGGCGAGGACAGTTGCAGTAACCGCACGGGAGAAGACAGGCAAACCTTATCCTTTCGCCATTTTGCACTATGATCCCTGTATTGCAGGAATTAGCAAAATAGGCTAAAACAGTGGTCACGTCCGATTTTTGCAACAATACAATTCCATTTCTGGAATTTTTGAGAATCGGTTCGGATAACAGTATACTATTTACTAGTATTTACCTGTTCTTGACCATGTTGTTTACAAATTATTATTTTTCTGTTGAGTATTGTTCTCCAGAATAAAATTATGATATAAATAATTTCCATGCTCACATATGTTGAGATAATTTATATCTATTATTTGCAATTGAGATTTCATGTATCTCTTGCAAAGATAAATTCAGTACCTCTACAGTACTGATTTGCGATTGAGAATTTTTTTTCTCTTGCAAAACAATCTCATTGAGATTGAGATTAGTTTTCTCTCGCAAAATATTAATTCACCCTGTTGAATTATCTTGCAACTTGATACATGATCGTCTCATTTAATTTGAGGTCTATACAATTCAAGTTTTTTTCACTTGAACATCAAGTTTGCAATATCATTACTATTCATTATAATAGTGGTGTATTTCCGTTGAGTACGATGTATTCCGGAAGGTATGTATCTCCATGTTCGCTACATGTTGAGATTAATACGTCTATTTGCAATTGAGATTTTTAATTTCTTGCAAAATACAGGTGCAAAATTTAAAGTGATTTCTTCAAGTTGATGCTTGGGATCAGAAGATAGTCATATGGATCTACTGCCTACGCAGATTATCGATGACTACTGATAAAGTCTACATTTTGTCGTTTCGACATTATGATTGCTTTACAAAGTGCTCTCCCACACATTTTTCTAAGTCATGACATAAGGCATTATGAGTGAGTATTTCCTGATTTCATCAGATTATACTTCCTAGTGCTGCAAGATCTACTTCATTCTGAAGATTATCTTCAAGGTGTCATGCTTAGCAATTTGAGATTTGCATTAATGGTTTCAAGACAACTTCTTGAAATATCCATTAATTTTGCAACATTACCATGATGGTCTTTAATTTACTAATCGTAAATTAATTATCTCTGGTAACCGATGGCTAGGGAATTGAGGCATTCGCCCTCGATGGACACCACTGCCCTACTTGGGCCATGGATATCATGATCGCTCTTGTATCTCGTGGGATAATGTGTGTCATCAAAGACCTGTCGGATTCTCCTACGGTTGGAGTCACACCACTAACAGAATAAACATGTTGCTTTATGCATCATAAGACATTATATCGATCCAGATCTCAGCATCTGGTTATTCTGTATTAGCAATCCCTGGGATACAAAGAACCTCAAGGGCAAAAGGTTTGAAGGTCATTCCTTCAATCTGACACCATCATGGCAGTCAGTTGTTTGCATGACGTTCTTCTAGAACCGAGTAATAAAATGACTATCCAACTGTCATAGGACCCTATGAGCACGAAGAACATGAAGGTTGAATATGCATCAACTGACATGTTTGGAGACTACATTTAGTCCCTCAATCTCCTTAATGATCTATTTATTTATGTCCATTTCTGATGTTCTAATATGAACATGATTATTGTTGTCATCATATATTGTATCAGCACTTTGGTACAAATACATTTGTATGTATTCTATATATCTGACAGTGATTTTCATATTGAGAATCTTCATGTCTATATATAGATTTCTACGGGAGTCAATCTGATGAAATATGATATGTGCCTTGTGGACATATGCACCACAAACTTTATTCTCAGGGTAGTCCAATGTTCCACTCTCATTGAGAGAAAGGAGATATTTAAATCGCTAGGCGCGACGAGGTATTTTTTGGCTCAACTCGAGTCATATTTACTATCCCTGTGGGTACTCGAGTAACGTCGGGATGCTTTATTGCTTCTCAGGTTTAACTCGTACCCTACTAAACTATGGAGGTATCCGTCAAAATAGTTTCCATAGCAAAACTTATGATGACAACAAAGAGAAGTAACTTCTCTTTACCATATGCAACGGATATGGCAAGCACATTCTATGTGTATCATCTGGATTGTACTACACATACGACACAACCCATAGCACATGTTGTGTACGAGATAGTTTCGCAGAGTGTCTTGTACATGACAAACTTGGCATACTCGCCTTGGTCATCGAGACATTGGGTTGAAACCGAAACTATCAGCAATTCCAATAGTTTGTGATTATTATGATGCTAAATTCTAATAACATTTGGATTTTTATGTGCACTACAAGTGACACAAGGAAGCTAATTTTAAGGCTCGAACACCTTAAAGTCTACGCTGAACCACTCAGACTCCTTGAATGCATCAAGTCGAGGTAAGTGGCTCTTCCCAGCCATTGAGTAGACTATTCAGGTATTCCATGGTTTTAAAAGACATATCTACATGATGGTCTTAAGTGTGTGCTTTTTATTCACACGAAACAATTGGCTCATTATCCTGACATCGATTTCAAGCAAATCGAATGGATAACATTGCAGAATTCTCCTTGAGGGCCTTCTCTATGGCTTTTGGATTGAAGTTTAGCAATTTGTCCTAATGTCTAGACTCAAAATGGTTTGGTAGAATCCTATCCAAAGAGTTAAGCTCATTGCATTATCTTTACTTTGGAATTGCAACTTACCAACTTTATGTTGGAGTCATGTAGTTTTACACGCTCATGACCAAACTGCATAATATTATTCCCCTCTGTCTTTGATACGTGGAAATCTATCAAGTATTTCCTATCTGCGGTAATTCGGTTGCATACCGATATCACCACCCGGCATACATCATTGGCCCCTCAACATATAGTTGGGATCTATGTGAGGAATAACTGTATTTCCGTCAATACCTCAAGACCCTCGCATGGGGAGTTATTCAAGGCCAGTATGCTGATTTAATGAGGAACATTTCCAGGCATTAGGGGGAGATTTCAAGTACCATAAAAATGCCAGGAAATTAGTGGAATGTTCAACACATTTCTGCCTCAAATCCACGTACTCAAAGATCTGAACCATGCATTCAGAAGTTTTGCAACACATTGCAAATAATCTGCCAGGTTCATTTACTGACTATAAAGGTGTCACACAATCCTACAATCCTGTAAAAGTATGCCTGAAAGAGTGGAGGTGCCAGCAAAATCCACTCCACTCCTTGTTCAAAGAAACAGGGGGAGATGTATGGCAGAAGTACATCAGGATTTAGCTTCTCGCAAGCAAGGATATCAAGGCATGTGAATCAGTAAATGCAAGTCAACTTCACGTTGGCAGACACCTAATGGGTAGTATACACCCAGTGGATGGGAAACATCCACCAACCCAGGTCATATTGCACATAATGACCGGGTCATCGGAATACCCGACTCAATCGCATTGGGAAATCGCTAGCAGTCACCATGGGTAATGATGTTTCTATCAACTCTATATTGATATATAGATTTTGGAGAAAGATATAACGGAAGTCTACAAATGTCGACATACATTTCTCAACTAGATTACAAAAACCTTTCAAATGATTCAGATCCAAAGACCATGGCCATGGCAAAGTGTGAACAACACTCGGACTGAACTCAAGCAAAGGGTATAATCTAGGTAGAAATGATCTTGCTCAATAATGGGAAGGTATTAATAAGCAATACCTACACCAGTTTTCTTCTGGAAACAGAATTGAGAACAATGAAGTGGTGAAACAAAGAGCAAGTATTGTAGCACAAGGGTTCATGCAGATACCCAACTATTCTCCATAGGTGGAATCTCATTCCGATAACTTATATGATTGGTAGTACAAAATCATCTATCTCTGCAGTTGATAGATGTAATGATTACATATCCATGTGGATCACTAGATTCAGACATAGATGATTGATTTCCGGTGGGATCTCATTCTGAATCGAAATACCAAATGCAACATACATTGTGTAAATTCAGTAAGTCACTATACGACTTACTATTGTCAGTACATATGGTACAATTGACGTAGTGAGATCCTTATACACAAGGATTACTCCTACAATGATGATTATCTATGTTTGTGTGTCCGCAATGATGACACATGTAATCATCTAAATGATGGACTTTAAAATGAAGGATTTGGGTAAACCAAAACACCGCTCGTTACTACAACTTGAGCACCTTCATTCATACATTATGGTATACTATATTGTCTATATCCATAATATATTTGAGAAATTCATTGTGGACAAATCTTATCCATCATTAACTCTCATGGTAGTTCATTCTCTAGACGTAGAGAATGATTTATTTAGACCAAGAGATGTTGGAAATGAGATATTGGGACTCAACGTTCCATAATTCCATTGGATCCACCAAACACAATTGGTTGGTACTCAAGAATATCTTTGATATCTCCAAAGGCATCAAACATCTTGTCCTGGTTTTTCAGTTTCACAGAAATGTGAACACCCATATCATTGGATACTTCGATCAGATCCCCACTATGTCAGATCGTAGACAAGCTTAGTGTTCATACTAGGTGTGGTATCCCTCTCATGAAGAGTCTTCAAAACAGACCTCATGGCTACATCCACCAACCATTATCTCAATGATAATGTTGCTTGTATTGCCCGGATGCAAACAGGTTACGTAATTAGCAATATCGTTATATTGCACAACTTGCAAGCCAATCATGTGAATGATTTGTTCACCAAGTCTCTACCAGCTTCTACATTCCAGAGATACGTTCATAGAGTTGGTATGTGATGGCTTCGGAATTTGCAAGAATCAGGGGGAGTACCTTCCTGAGTTGTTCCTGTTCAAAGCATCATATTATACTCTTTTTTCCTTAATGGGTTTACTTTAAAGGTTCTCATAAAGGTTTTTAATGAGGTAATATCAACATGAGATCATATGTCATACTTTCTGTTTTCCCCACCTGGGTTTTTAAGAAAGTATATATGACATATTTATTGCCCTCTAAACTCTATGAGTTTCCTCGTATTGAGTTAAAAGAGACAATAACCATTATATGTTGCATCATTTTCTCCTTATTTTTCCCACTCGGTTTGAAGGAGTTTTAGCAACATATTCTACACTACTCCTCATATTTTTCCCACAGGGTTTTTGGAGGAGACTCTTTCGAGTTGATGATACTACATGGACAAGCGAAGATTAGGGGGAGTGTTAGAATTAAACACACATGTTTAATTGGAAGGGAATCTCCCCTTGTTAACTGCCAAGACGTTGCCAACAGGCAACCGACGCGCCTCTCCCTTCGCGTCCCTCTGTATCGTCGCGTCCCTACGGGATGTATATATTGTAACAAACCCAATCAATTAGAATGGTGATTCCACTACTTGTCAGTTGTCTCTCGCATATACTTTGCAACACGGCCAAGGGGGGAAGAGAGGGGTGTTGGAAATATGCCCTAGAGGCAATAATAAAAGTATTATTATTATATTTCCTTGTTCATGATAATTGTCTTTTATTCATGCTATAACTGTATTATTCGGAAATCGTAATACACGTGTGAATACATAGACCACAATATGTCCCTAGTGAGCCTCTAGTTGACTAGCTCGTTGTGATCAACAGATAGTCATGGTTTCCTGGCTATGGACATTGGATGTCGTTGATAACGGGATCACATCATTAGGAGAATGATGTGATGGACAAGACCCAATCCTAAGACTAGCACAAAAGATCGTGTAGTTCATTTGCTAGAGCTTTGCCAATGTCAAGTATCTCTTCCTTTGACCATGAGAGCGTGTAACTCCTGGATACCGTAGGAGTTCTTTGGGTGTATCAAATGTCACAACGTAACTGGGTGACTATAAAGGTGCACTACAGGTATCTCCGAAAGTATCTATTGTTTTATGCGGATCGAGACTGGGATTTGTCACTCCGTGTAAACGGAGAGGTATCTCTGGGCCCACTCGGTAGGACATCATCATATGCGCAATGTGACCAAGGAGTTGATCACGGGATGATGTGTTACGGAACGAGTAAAGTGACTTGCCGGTAACGAGATTGAACAAGGTATTGGATACCGACGATCGAATCTCGGGCAAGTAACATACCGCTAGACAAAGGGAATTGTATACGGGATCGACTGAGTCCTTGACATCGTGGTTCATCCGATGAGATCATCATGGAACATGTGGGAGCCAACATGGGTATCCAGATCCCGCTGTTGGTTATTGACCGGAGAACGTCTCGGTCATGTCTACATGTCTCCTGAACCCGTAGGGTCTACACACTTAAGGTTCGATGACGCTAGGGTTATAAAGGAAGTTTGTATGTGGTTACCGAATGTTGTTTGGAGTCCCGGATGAGATCCCGGACGTCACGAGGAGTTCCGGAATGGTCCGGAGGTAAAGATTTATATATGGGAAGTCCTATTTTGGCCACCGGAAAATGTTCGGGATTTTTCAGTATTGTACCGGGAAGGTTCTAGAAGGTTCCGGAGTGGGGCCCACCTGCATGGGGGGGGGCCCACATGGACGTGGGTAGTGGGGGCAAGGCCCCACACCCCTGGTCAAGGCGCACCAAGATCCCCCCTTAAAAGGAATAAGATCATATCCCGAAGGGATAAGATCAAGATCCCTAAAAAGGGGGGATAACAATCGGTGGGGAAGGAAATAATGAGATTTCTTTCCTCCCACCTTGGCCAACGCCCCAATGGACTTGGAGGGCAAGAAACCAGCCCCTCCACCCCTATATATAGTGGGGAGGCGCATGGGAGCTATAGACGAAGTTCTGGCACAGCCCTACCTCTCTTCCTACTCCTCCTCTCCCATGGTGCTTGGCGAAGCCCTGCTGGATTGCCACGCTCCTCCACCACCACCACGCCATTGTGCTGCTGTTGGATGGAGTCTTCCTCAACCTCTCCCTCTCTCCTTGCTGGATCAAGGCGTGGGAGACGTCACCGGGCTGTACGTGTGTTGAACGCGGAGGTGCCGTCCGTTCGGCACTAGGATCATCGGTGATTTGAATCACGACGAGTACGACTCCATCAACCCCGTTCACTTGAACGCTTCCGCTTAGCGATCTACAAGGGTATGTAGATGCACTCTCTTTCTACTCGTTGCTGGTCTCTCCATAGATAGATCTTGGTGACACGTAGGAAAATTTTGAATTTCTGCTACGTTCCCCAACAGTGGCATCATGAGCTAGGTCTATTGCGTAGATTCTTTGCACGAGTAGAACACAAAGTAGTTGTGGGCGTTGATGTTGTTCAATATTCTTACCGTTACTAGTCCAATCTTGTTTCGACGGTATTGTGGGATGAAGCAGCCCGGACCGACCTTACACGTACTCTTACGTGAGACAGGTTCCACCGATTGACATGCACTTGGTGCATAAGGTGGCTAGCGGGTGCCAGTCTCTCCCACTTTAGTCGGAACGGATTCGATGAAAAGGGTCCTTATGAAGGGTAAATAGCAATTGGCATATCACGTTGTGGTCTTGCGTAGGTAAGAAACGTTCTTACTAGAAACCCATAGCAGCCACGTAAAACATGCAACAACAATTAGAGGACGTCTAACTTGTTTTTGCAGGGTATGCTTTGTGATGTGATATGGCCAACAAGAATGTGGTGAATAATATGTGATGTATGAGATTGATCATGTTCTTGTAATAGGATTCACGACTTGCATGTCGATGAGTATGACAACCGGCAGGAGCCATAGGAGTTGTCTTTATTTATTGTATGACCTGCGTGTCATTGAACAACGCCATGTAATTACTTTACTTTATTGCTAACCGGTAGCCATAGTAGTAGAAGTAATAGTTGGCGAGACAACTTCATGAAGACACGATGATGGAGATCATGATGATGGAGATCATGGTGTCATGCCGGTGACGATGATGATCACGGAGCCCCGAAGATGGAGATCAAAAGGAGCAAAATGATATTGGCCATATCATGTCACTATTTGATTGCATGTGATGTTTATCATGTTTATGCATCTTGTTTACTTAGGACGACGGTAGTAAATAAGATGATCCCTTACAAAATTTCAAGAAGTGTTCTCTCCTAACTGTGCACCGTTGCTACAGTTTGTCGCTTCTAAGCACCACGTGATGATCGGGTGTGATGGATTCTTACGTTCACATACAACGGGTGTAAGACAGTTTTACACAGCGAAAACACTTAGGGTTAACTTGACGAGCCTAGCATGTGCAGACATGGCCTCGGAACACGGAGACCGAAAGGTCGAGCATGAGTCGTATAGCAGATACGATCAACATGAAGATGTTCACCGATGATGACTAGTCCGTCTCACGTGATGATCGGACACGGCCTAGTTGACTCGGATCATGTAATCACTTAGATGACCAGAGGGATGTCTATCTGAGTGGGAGTTCATAAGATGAACTTAATTATCTTGAACATAGTCAAAAGACCTTTTGCAAATTATGTCGTAGCTCGTGCTTTAGTTCTACTGTTTTAGACATGTTCCTAGAGAAAATATAGTTGAAAGTTGACAGTAGCGATTATGAGGACAGTAGAAAGCTTATGTCCTTAATGCACCGCTCAGTGTGCTGAACCCCAAACCTCGTCTGTGGATGTTGTGAACATCGGACATACACGTTTTGATAACTACGTGATAGTTCAGTTAAACGGTTTAGAGTTGAGGCACCAAAGACGTTTTCGAAATGTCGCGGAACATATGAGATGTTTCGAGGGCTGAAATTGGGATTTCAGGCTCGTGCCCACGTCAAGAGGTATAAGACCTCCGACGATTTTCTTAGCCTGCAAACTAACGGAGAAAAGCTCAATCGTTGAGCTTGTGCTCAGATTGTCTGAGTGCAACAATCACTTGAATCGAGTGGGAGTTGATCTTCCATATGAGATAGTGATGTTTCTCCAAAGTCATTGCCACCAAGCTGCTAGAGCTTTGTGATGAACTATAACATATCAGGGATAGATATGATGATGCTTGAGGTAGTCACGATGTTTGACACCGCGAAAGTAGAAATCAAGAAGGAGCATCAATTGTTGATGGTTGGTGAAACCACTAGTTTCAAGAAGGGTAAGGGCTAGAAGGGATACTTCATGAAACGGCAAATCAGCTGCTGCTCTAGTGAAGAAACCCAAGGTTGAACCCAAACCCGAGACTAAGTGCTTCAGTAATAAGGGGAACAACCACTGGAGCAGAATTACCCTAGATACTTGGTAGATGAGAAGGCTGGCAAGGTCGATAGAAGTATATTGGATATACATTATGTTAATGTGTACTTTACTAGTATTCCTAGTAGCACCAGGGTATTAGATACCGGTTCGGTTGCTAAGTGTTAGTAACTCGAAATAAAGGCTACGGAATAAACGGAGATTAGCTAAAGGTGAGCTGACAATATGTGTTGGAAGTGTTTCCAATGTTGATATGATCAAGCATCGCATGCTCCCTCTACCATCGAGATTGGTGTTTGAGTTGAGCATAGACATGATTGGATTATGTCTATCGCAATACGGTTATTCATTTAAGGAGAATAATGGTTACTCTGTTTATTTGAATAATACCTTGAATGGTCTTGCACCTAAAATGAATGGTTTATTGAATCTCGATCGTAGTGATACACATGTTCATGCCAAAAGATAGTAATGATAGTACCACCTACTTGTGGCACTGCCACGTAAGTCATATCGGTATAAAACGCATGAAGAAGCTCCATGTTGATGGATCTTTGGGCTCACTCGGTTTTGAAAAGTTTGAGACATGCGAACCATGTCTATTGGTGTATATGCATGAAGAAACTCCATGCAAATGGACCGTTTGAACTCACTTGATTTTGAATCACTTGAGATATGCAAATCATACCACATGGGCAAGATGACTGAAAAGCATCATTTTCAGTAAGATGGAACAAGATAGCAACTTGTTGGAAGTAACACATTTTGATGTGTGCAGTCGAATGAGTGCTGAGGCATGCAGTGAATATCATTATGTTCTTACTTCACAGATGATTCGAGTAAATGTTGAGTATATTTACTTGATGAAACACAAGTCTGAATTATTGAATGGTTCAAGTAATTTCAGAGTGAAGTAGCAGATCATTGTGACAAGAGGATAAAATGTCTATGATATGATCATAGAGATGAATATCTGAGTTACGAGTTTTGGCACACAATTAAGACATTGTGGAAATTGTTTCGCAATTAATACCGCCTGGAACACCATAATGTGATGGTGTGTCCGAACATCATAGTTGCACCCTATTGGATATGGTGCGTACCATGATGTCTCTTATCGAATTACCACTATCGTTCATGGGTTAGGCATTAGAGACAACCACATTCACTTTAAATAGGGCATCACGTAATTCCGATGAGATGACACCGTATGAATTATGGTTTAGAGAAACCTAAGTTGTCGTTTCTTAAAAGTTTGGGGCTGCGACGCTTATATGAAAAAGTTTCAGGTTGATAAGCTCGAACCCAAAGCGGATAAAATGCATCTTCATAGGAAACCCAAAACAGTTGGGTATACCTCCTAATTCAGATCCGAAAGCAATATGGATTGTTTCTAGAATCGGGTCCTTTCTCGAGGAAAAGTTTCTCTCGAAAGAATTGAGTGGAAGGATGGTGGAGACTTGATGAGGTTATTGAACCGTCTCTTCAACTAGTGTGTGACAGGGCACAGGGAGTTGTTCCTGTGGCACCTACACCAATTGAAGTGGAAGCTTATGATATTGATCATGAAACTTCGGATCAAGTCACTCCCAAACCTCGTAGGATGACAAGGATGCGTACTACTTCAGAGTGGTACGTAATCCTGTCTTGAAGGTCATGTTGCTAGACAACAATGAACCTACGAGCTATGGAGAAGCGATGGTGGGCCCGGATTCCGATAAATGGCTTGAGGCCATAAAATCCGAGAGAGGATCCATGTATGAAAACAAAGTGTAGACTTTGGCAGAACGGCTCGATGGTCATAAGGCTAATGAGTACAGATGGATTTCAAAAGGAAGACGGACAATGATGGTAAATGTCACCATTAAGAAAGCTCGACTTGTCGTTAAGATGTTTTCAGACAAGTTCAAGGAGTTGACTACGATGAGATTTTCTCACTCGTAGCGATGCTAAGAGTCTGTTGGAATTATATTAGCGATTACTGCATTATTTATGAAATCTTGCAGATAGGATGTCAAAACATTGTTTCCTCGACGATTTTAATGAGGAAAGGTTGTATGTGATACAACCGGAAGGTTTTGTCAATCCCGAAAGATGCTAATAAGTATGCAAAGCTCCAGCAATCCTTCTAAGGACAGGAGTGAGCATCTCGGAGTTGGAATGTATGCTTTGATGATGATCAAAAATTTTGGGTTTGTACAAAGTTTATGAGAAACTTGTATTTCCAAAGAAGTGAGTGGGAGCACTATAGAATTTCTGATGAGTATATGTTGTTGACATATTGTTGATCAGAAATGACGTAGAATTTCTGGAAAGCATATAGGGTTATTTTGAAAGTGTTTTTCAATGGAAAGCCTGGATTAAGCTACTTGAACATTGAGCATCAAGATCTATAAGGATAGATCAAAATGCTTAATAATACTTTCAAATGAGCACATACATTGACATGATCTTGAAGGTGTTCAAGATGGACCAGTCAAAGAAGGAGTTCTTGCCTGAGTTGTAAGGTACGAAGTTAAGACTTAAAGCTCGACCACGACAGAATAGAGAGAAAGGACGAAGGTCGTCCCCTATGCTTAAGACATAGGCTCTTCAGTATGCTATGCTGTGTACCGCACCTGAAGTGTGCCTTGCCATGAGTCAGTCAAGGGGTACAAGAGTGATCCAAGAATGGCTCACAGGACAGCGGTCAAAGTTATCCTTAGTAACTAGTGGACTAAGGAATTTTCACGATTATGGAGGTGGTAAAAGAGTTCGTCGTAAAGGTTACGACGATGCAAGCTTGACACCTATCCGGATAGCTCTGAGTAGAGAGACCAGATACATATAATGGAGCAATAATTTAGAATAGCTCCAAGTAGAACAGTTGTTTGGAATAGCTCCAAATAGAGCGTGGTAGCTGCATCTAGGAGATGACATAGAGATTTGTAAAGCACACACGGATCTGAGAGGTTCAGACCCGTTGACTAAAACCTCTCTCACAAGCAACATGATCAAACATAAAACTCATTGAGTGTTAATCACATAGTGATGTGAACTAGACTACTGACTCTAGTAAACTCTTGGGTATTAGTCACATGGCGATGTGACCTGTGAGTGTTAATCACATGGCGATGTGAACTAGATTATTGACTCTAGTGCAAGTGGGAGACTGTTGGAAATATGCCCTAGAGGCAATAATAAAAGTATTATTATTATATTTCCTTGTTCATGATAATTGTCTTTTATTCATGCTATAACTGTATTATCCGGAAATCGTAATACACGTGTGAATACATAGACCACAATATGTCCCTAGTGAGCCTCTAGTTGACTAGCTCGTTGTGATCAACAGATAGTCATGGTTTCCTGGCTATGGACATTGGATGTCGTTGATAACGGGATCACATCATTAGGAGAATGATGTGATGGACAAGACCCAATCCTAAGACTAGCACAAAAGATCGTGTAGTTCATTTGCTAGAGCTTTGCCAATGTCAAGTATCTCTTCCTTTGACCATGAGTGCGTGTAACTCCTGGATACCGTAGGAGTGCTTTGGGTGTATCAAACATCACAACGTAACTGGGTGACTATAAAGGTGCACTACAGGTATCTCCGAAAGTATCTATTGTTTTATGCGGATCGAGACTGGGATTTGTCACTCCGTGTAAACGGAGAGGTATCTCTGGGCCCACTCGGTAGGACATCATCATATGCGCAATGTGACCAAGGAGTTGATCACGGGATGATGTGTTACGGAACGAGTAAAGTGACTTGCCGGTAACGAGATTGAACAAGGTATTGGATACCGACGATCGAATCTCGGGCAAGTAACATACCGCTAGACAAAGGGAATTGTATACGGGATCGACTGAGTCCTTGACATCGTGGTTCATCCGATGAGATCATCGTGGAACATGTGGGAGCCAACATGGGTATCCAGATCCCGCTGTTGGTTATTGACCAGAGAACGTCTCGGTCATGTCTACATGTCTCCCGAACCCGTAGGGTCTACACACTTAAGGTTCGATGACGCTAGGGTTATAAAGGAAGTTTGTATGTGGTTACCGAATGTTGTTTGGAGTCCCGGATGAGATCCCGGACGTCACGAGGAGTTCCGGAATGGTCCGGAGGTAAAGATTTATATATGGGAAGTCCTATTTTGGCCACCGGAAAATGTTCGGGATTTTTCAGTATTATACCGGGAAGGTTCTAGAAGGTTCCGGAGTGGGGCCCACCTGCATGGGGGGACCCACATGGACGTGGGTAGTGGGGGCAAGGCCCCACACCCCTGGTCAAGGCGCACCAAGATCCCCCCTTAGAAGGAATAAGATCATATCCCGAAGGGATAAGATCAAGATCCCTAAAAAGGGGGGATAACAATCGGTGGGGAAGGAAATAATGAGATTTCTTTCCTCCCACCTTGGCCAACGCCCCAATGGACTTGGAGGGCAAGAAACCTGCCCCTCCACCCCTATATATAGTGGGGAGGCGCATGGGAGCTATAGACGAAGTTCTGGCACAGCCCTACCTCTCTTCCTACTCCTCCTCTCCCATGGTGCTTGGCGAAGCCCTGCTGGATTGCCACGCTCCTCCACCACCACCACGCCGTTGTGCTGCTGTTGGATGGAGTCTTCCTCAACCTCTCCCTCTCTCCTTGCTGGATCAAGGCGTGGGAGACGTCACCGGGCTGTACGTGTGTTGAACGCGGAGGTGCCGTCCGTTCGGCACTAGGATCATCGGTGATTTGAATCACGACGAGTACGACTCCATCAACCCCGTTCACTTGAACGCTTCCGCCTAGCGATCTACAAGGGTATGTAGATGCACTCTCTTTCTACTCGTTGCTGGTCTCTCCATAGATAGATCTTGGTGACACGTAGGAAAATTTTGAATTTCTGCTACGTTCCCCAACAAGGGGGGCGCCCTAGGGTGGGCCTTAAGGCCCATCTAGACCTAGGGTTTGCCCCCTTCCCACTCTCCACGCGCCTTGGTCCTTGGTGTGGGGGGGGGGGGCTCACCAGCCCACCTGGGGCTGGTCCCCTCCCACACTTGGCCCACACAGCCTTCTAGAGCTGGTGGCCCCACCTGGTGGACCCCCGGGACCCTCCCGGTGGTCCCAGTATGTTACCGATAGCACCCGGCACTTTTTCAGTGACCAAAACGGGACTTCCCATATATAAATCTTTACCTCCGGACCATTCCGGAACTCCTCGTGACGTCCGGGATCTCATCCTGGACTCCGAACAACATTCGATAACCGCATACGTACTTTCCCTATAACCCTAGCGTCATCGAACCTTAAGTGTGTAGACCCTACGGGCTCGGGAATAATGCAGACATGACCGAGACATCTCTCTGGTCAATAACCAGTAGCGGGATCTGGATACCCATGTTGGCTCCCACATGTTCAACGATGATCCCATCGGATGAACCACGATGTCAAGGATTCAGTCAATCCCGTATACAATTCCCTTTGTCTATCGGTATAGTACTTTCCCGAGATTCGATCGTCGGTATCCCGATACCTTGTTCAATCTCGTTACCGGCAAGTCTCTTTACTCGTTCTGTAACACATCATCCCGTGATCAACTCCTTGGTCACATTGTGCACATTATGATGATGTCCTACCGAGTGGGCCTAGAGATACCTCTCCGTTTACACGGAGTGACAAATCCCAGTCTCGATTCGTGCCAACCCAACAGACACTTTTGGAGATACCCGTAGTGCACCTTTATAGCCACCCAGTTACGTTGTGGTGTTTGGTACACCGAAAGCATTCCTACGGTATCCGGGAGTTGCACAATCTCATGGTCTGAGGAAATGATACTTGACATTAGAAAAGCTTTAGCAGACGAACTATACGATCTTGTGCTAGGCTTAGGATTGGGTCTTGTCCATCACATTATTCTCCTAATGATGTGATCCCGTTATCAACGACATCCAATGTCCATGGTCAGGAAACCGTAACCATCTATTGATCAACGAGCTAGTCAACTAGAGGCTTACTAGGGACATGGTGTTGTCTATGTATCCACACATGTATCTGAGTTTCCTATCAATACAATTCTAGCATGGATAATAAAGTGTGTGTCCTCGATGCGCTTCTCAGTCCGAGTTAATGGTGAGCTATTGCCTTTCTTTTCAACCTCGCGTGGGCTGAGACAGGGTGACCCAGCCTCACCTTCTCTTTTCCTACTGTGCGCGGAGGGTTTCTCCTCTCTGTTGAAGTACTATAATCATGGATATATGGATAGAGGTATTAGAGTTAGCTACAGATCGCCTTGGGTAACACACTTGCTTTTCGCAGATGACAGTTTGATCTTTATTAGTGGAAACACCCATAGTGTAGCAAGACTGAATGATATCCTGAGGGTTTATGGTGATGCTGCGGGTCAGTGTGTCAATCGTGCCAAGAGTGCAGTATACTTCAGCTCCAACACACCGGCCCAGCTCAAGCAGCAGCTTAAAGCGGTCCTCAACATCGATGTGGAGGCTTTTAGCGAGCGGTACCTAGGGCTACCCACTGCGATCGGCGGCATCACAAGCGGAACTTTCGATCACATCGGGGAGAGAGCCATCGGGAAGATGCAGGGATGGTCTGAAAAATTACTCGCGTGTGCAGGCAGGGAGATATTGTTGAAATCAGTTGTACAGGCCATCCCAACATACTCTATGAGCACACTCTTATTAACAAAAAAGGTGTGCAAGAGTTTGACGTCACCAATGGCAAAATTCTTTTGGAGTAGCTCCATTGACAAAAATGCTCTACATTGGGTGTCCTGGAAGAATCTGGCTACACCAAAGTGCCAAGGTGGTATGGGATTTCGTGATCCCCAACAGTTTAACATTGCGTTACTCGGGAAGCATGGGTGGCGGTTTATGACGAACCCTAATTCTCTGTGCGCTAGGGTAATGAAAGGCCGCTATTTTCCTAACACAGATTTCTTGCATGCTACTGTTCCCAAATCAGCGTCCGCTACTTGGCGAGCTATTATTGCTGGCGGGAAAGCTTTACAAGCGGGACTTGTTATGAGAGTGGGAGACGGGAGCTCAATTGATGTCTGGATGGACAAGTGGATTCCCAGAACTATCTCCATGAAACCTTTGTTTAGACCTCCTAACACTAATGTTCAGACAGTTTCGGATCTCATTGACACTGAAAATTGGTCATGGAGGCAAGATCTCATAAGGACAACTTTTATCGCCCCAGATGTTGATGCTATTCTCAATATACCAATCAGGAGGGGGGAGGACAGGATTTCTATTCTTGGGCCTTTGAACGATCAGGCAACTACACTGTTAAATCGGCGTACCGTGCTCTAGTGACTCAAAACGAGCGTATAGCTCTAGAAGAAGGGACGGCTACCGGTGCTTCAATGGATGATAAACAGATGTGGACAGCCCTGTGGAAACTCAAAGTGATCCCAAAGGTACGGGTGTTTTGGTGGAGGGTTTTGCGAGGGATTCTACCTGATGAATGTACCCTCAAGCACCGCCACATCTCAGTTCAAGACACTTGTAAAGTGTGCATGGCAAGAGAGGAGGATCTCATGCATGCGCTAATACAATGCTCACACGCACGACGTTTCTGGAGAGAAGCTAGTGCTTGGTTTGATCTCAGACTCCCTCATTTGCACCCACGCTCGTGGGCCAGAGATATACTGTGTGGCGATCGGATCAGGGATGAAGATCGCACAAAGATCATCACTATCATGTGGACGATCTGGCACTCCCGCAACCGGATCAAACATGGGGAAGAGGGGAGAGACCCAACAGCCGCCATTAGATCTACCCGGGAGGCCCTAGCGCTGCTGGAGCTACCCCGCAATGAAGCGACCACTATTAGAAAAAGGGATGCTAGTGGCACACCTGTTTTCGCTACTAATGGCGCACTACAGGTGCGCCACTAGCACTACGCCATTAGTTTTTTTTTACTAATGGCGCACCGGTGGTGCGCCATCATTATAGCCCACGGTGCGCCATTAGTATCTGGTATACTAACAAACTTCTCGGAAGGTCACCCATCCTCGCACTACTCCAGCCCAAGCACGCTTAACTTCGTAGTTCTATCCAACCCCAGCACCACCTCACTTCACAGGCACTTGTTTATACATCTATCATATCAACCCTATTAAACCTTGCTGATGTCTAGGACTTAGTTCACGAGTATGATAAAAATTTGAAAAAATATTTCAAACTTCCCGGTCATATTACATATCATATTTTGAAAAATAATTCAATTTTTTTTTCAAAACCAATTTTTTTTCTGTTACTAGTGGCGCACCTAGCATACGGTGCGCCACTAGTAAGTTTGAAATTTTTTATTTTTTTTGCCTCCGGATCTTAAAAGCCCCGTAATTTTTTTCTGTTAAATTTGTATGTAAATTTTCGAGTAGATGCTTTTTCATATAGAAAACTTTTTAATCCGAGTTTGTATGCAAAAGTTATGCCCATTTTACAAATTCCAGAGAGATTTTGCAAATAAAGTCGAAATTCATATTTGTAAATTTTCCCAACAAGTAGACCACATATCACATGGGAAACTTATTTTCTTTTATTTTTTTGACATTTCCATCATTTTCTTTTATTTTTTTAAACTGAAAAGGCGGTCCACGGGGGGGAGGGGGGTGCATTCGGTGGAATTTTTGGGCCAAGTTAGTAATGGCGCACCGTGGGAGTGGTGCACCATTACTAGTTAAACTAGTAATAGCGCACCACAACCATGGTGCGCCATTACTAGTTTTGAAAAAAAACTTTTGAAACTTTTTTTGAAAAAACTTAGTAATGGCGCACCAGTGGACAGTGCGCCATTACTAGTTTTTTTTAATTACTAATGTCGCACGATGGGTGTGGTGTGCCATTACTATGTCAACTAGTAAGGCGCACTATCCCATGGTGCGCCATTAGTAACAAAAAAATTATTTCTTTTTTCAAAACTACTAATGGCGCACCACACACCAGGTGCGCCATTAGTAATATATTACTAATGGCGCACCTGTATGTGGTGCGCCATTACTATATAGCAATGGTGCACCACATACATGGTGCGCCATTAGTGTCCATATTATCTTTAGCCCTTTTCCTAGTAGTAAACTGTGTTACCCGGTCATGGACGGAGACCACCCGAATCAGGTATGACCAAGATATCTTGCGATGGAGCACTCAATGTGGCAGAGGGTCGAGGAGGAGCGGGTGGCATTGCCCGGTCCACGTCCGCGCTACTAGGAGCTTGGTGCAAGCCATTCGGTGCTATATCCGATCCTGTAACAATGAAAGCCCTATCAATGTGATAAGGAACGCTATTTGCAAAACTTCGAGGCCTATCGCATGTGATAATAGAGACTGACTGTCAGGAGTTAGTGCAACTCTGGCATACACGCCACAATTCACGTTCAATTGTGGCTCCTATCATAGATGAAATAGGAGAGCTTAGTTGTGATTTTTCTGTTTTTGAGATTCAACATATAAACAGGTCGGCAAACTTACCGGCACATCTAAGTGCAAAACGTGCATGCACATTGAATGTGACCGAATGTTGGCTCGAGGAGACCCCTAGGTTTTTGGTAACCAGCCTTTTGTTTGATTGCCCGGGGAACACTTTTGTTGAATAAAGCTCTCTGATTTGCCTGCAAAAAAATAAAAATAAACGATTATCATGAAAAAGGAAATATATATATAATAATAACTAATTTATTATTGCCTCTAGGGCATATTTCCAACAGTCTCCCACTTGCACTAGAGTCAATAATCCAGTTCACATCGCTATGTGATTAACACTCAAGGTCACATCCCCATGTGACTAACACCCAAAGAGTTTACTAGAGTCAATAATCTAGTTCACATTACCATGTGATTAACACTCAATGAGTTCTGGGTTTGATCATGTTATGCTTGTGAGAGATGTTATAGTCAACGGGTCTAAACCTTTCAGATCCGTGTGTGCTTTACAAATCTCTATGTCATCTTGTAGATGCAGCTACCAAGCTCTACTTGGAGCTATTCGAAATAACTGTTCTACTATACGAATCCGGTTTACTACTCAGAATCATCCAGATTAGTGTCAAAGATTGCATCGGCGTAATCCTTTACGACGAACTCTTTTACCACCTCCATAATCGAGAAAATTCCTTAGTCCACTAGTTACTAAGGATAACCTTGACCGTTGTCATGTGATCCATTCCTAGATCACACTTGTACCCCTTCAGGTGCGGTACACAACATAGCATACTTTAGAGCCTACGTCTAAAGCATAAGGGACGACCTTCGTCCTTTCTCTCTATTCTGCCGTGGTCAGGTCTTGAGTCTTACTCAACACTCATACCTTATAACACAGCCAAGAACTCCTTCTTTGCCGATCTATTTTTGAACTCCTTCAAAATCTTGTCATGGTATGTTTTCGTTTGAAAGTACTATTAAGCGATTTTGATCTATCCTTATAGATCTTGATGCTCAATGTTCAAGTAGCTTAACCAGGTTTTTCATTGAAAACACTTTTCAAATAACCCTGCATGCTTTCCAGAAATTCTACATTATTTTTGATCAACAATATGTTAACAACATATACTCATCAAAAATTCTATAGTGCTCCCACTCACTTCTTTGGAAATACAAGTTTCTCATAAACTTTGTATAAACCCAAAATCTTTGATCATCTCATCAAAGCGTACATTCCAACTCCGAGATGCTTACTCCAGTCCTTAGAAGGATTGCTGGAGCTTTGCATACTTGTCAGCATCTTTCAGGATTGACAAAACCTTCTGGTTGTATCACATACAACCTTTCCTCAAGAAAAACGTCGAGGAAACAATGTTTTGACATCCTATCTTCATAAATAATGCAGTAATTGCTAATATAATTCCAACAGACTCTTAGCATCGCTACGAGTGAGAAAGTCTCATCGTAGTCAACTCCTTGAAGTTGTCGGAAAACATCTTAACGACAAGTCGAGCTTTCTTAATGGTGATACTTACCATCATTGTCCGTCTTCCTTTTAAAATCCATCTGCACCTAACAGCCTTACGACCATCAAGTAGTTCTTTCAAAGTCTATACTTTGTTTTATACATGGATCCTCTCCGGGTTTTATGGCCTCGAGCCATTCGTCGGAATCCGGGCCCACCGTCGCTTCTCCATAGCTCATAGGTTCATTGTTGTCTAGCAACATGACTTCCAAGACAGGATTACTTACCACTCTGAAGTAGTATGCATCCTTGTCGACCTATGAGGTTTGGTAGTGACTTGATCCGAAGTTTCATGATCACTATCATAAGCTTCCACTTCAATTGGTGTAGGTGCCACAGGAACAACTTCCTGTGCCCTGCTACACACTAGTTGAAGTGACGGTTCAATAACCTCATCAAGTCTCCACCATCCTCCCACTCAATTCTTTTGAGAGAAACTTTTCCTCGAGAAAAGACCCATTTCTAGAAACAATCACTTTTGCTTCCGGATCTGAAATAGGAGGTATACCCAACTATTTTTGGGTATTCTATGAAGACGCATTTATCCGCTTTGGGTTCGAGCTTATCAGCCTGAAACTTTTTCACATAAGCATCGCAGCCCCAAACTTTTAAGAATCGACAGCTTAGGTTTCTCTAAACCATAGTTCATACGGTGTCATCTCAACGGAATTGTGTGATGCCCTATTTAAAGTGAATGCGGTTGTCTCTAATGCCTAACCCATAATCGATAGTGGTAATTTGATAAGAGACATCATGGTATGCACCATATCCAATAGGGTGCAGTTATGATGTTCGGACACACCATCACACTATGGTGGTCCAGACGGTATTAGTTGTGAAACAATTTCCACAATGTCTTAATTGTGTGCCAAACTCGTAACTCAGATATTCATCTCTATGATCATATCATAGACATTTTATCATCTTGTCACGACGATCTTCAACTTCACTCTGAAATTACTCGAACCTTTCAATAATTCAGACTTGTGTTTCATCAAGTAAATATACTCAGCATCTACTCAAAATCATCTGTGAAGTAAGAACATAACGATATCCACTGCGTGCCTCAGCACTCATTGGACTGCACACATCAAAATGTATTACTTCCAACAAGTTGCTTTCTTGTTCCATCTTACTGAAAACGAGGCCTTTCAGTCATCTTGCCCATGTGGTATGATTTGCATGTCTTAAGTGATTCAAAAATCAAGTGAGTCCAAAGATCCATCATCATGGAGCTTCTTCATGCGTTTTATACCAACATGACTCAAAAGGCAGTGCCACAAGTATGTGGTACTATCATTACTATCTTATATCTTTTGGCATGAACATGTGTATCACTATGATCGAGATTCAATAAACCATTTATTTTTAGGTGAAAGACCATTGAAGGTATCATTCAAGTAAACAGAGTAACCATTATTCTCCTTAAATGAATAATCATATGACGATAAACATAATCCAATCATGTCTATGCTCAACGCAAACACCAAATAACAATTATTTAGGTTCTAACACCAATCTCGATGGTAGAGGGAGCGTGCGATGTTTGATCACATCAACCTTGGAAACACTTCCAACATATCGTCATCTCACATTTAGCTAGTCTCCGTAGCCTTTTATTTCGAGTTACTAACGCTTAGCAACTGAACCGGTATTTAATACCCTGGTGCTACTAGGAGTACTAGTAAAGTACACAATAATATGACGTATATCCAAAATACTTCTGTCGACCTTGCCAGCCTTCTCATCTACCAAGTATCTAGGGTAGTTCTGCTTCAGTGACCGTTCCCCTCATTACAGAAGCACTTAGTCTCGGGTTTGGTTCAACCTTGGGTTTCTTCACTAGAGCAGCAACTGATTTGCCGTCTCATGAAGTATCCCTTCTTTCCCTTGCCCTTCTTGAAACTAGTGGTTTAACTAACCATCAACAATTGATGCTCCTACTTGATTTCTACTTTCACGGTGTCAAACATCGCGAATTGCTTAAGGATCATCATGTCTATCCCTGATATGTTATAGTTCATCACCAAGCTCTAATAGCTTGGTGGCAGTGACTATGGAGAACTATCACTATCTCATCTGGAAGATTAACTCCCACTCGATTCAAGCGATTGTAGTACTTAGACAATCTGAGCACAGGCTCAACGATTGAGCTTTTCTCCCTTAGTTTGCAGGCTTAAGAAACTTGTTAGAGGTCTCATACCTCTTGACGTGGGCACTAGTCTGAAATCCGAATTTCAGTCTTTGGAACATCTCATATGTTCTGCGACGTTTCAAAAACGTCTTTGGTGCCACAATTCTAAACCGTTAGCATTACACACTGAACTATCATGTAGTCATCAAAAACGTGTATGTCAGATGTTCCCCAACATCTACAAACGTTGCTTGAGGTTCAACATACTGAGCGGTGCATAAAGGACATAGCCCTTCTGTGCAGCAATGAGGACAATCCTCAGTTCACGGACTCAGTCCGCATAATTGCTACTGTCAACTCTCAACTAAATTTTCTCTAGGAACATATCTAAAACAGTAGAACCAAAGCATGAGCTATGATATAATTTGCAAAGACCTTTTGACTATATTCATGATAATTAAGTTCATCTAATCAAATTATTCAACGAACTCCCACTCAGATAGGCATCCCTCTAGTCATCTAAGTGATACATGATCCGAGTCAACTAGGCCGTGTCCGACCATCACGTGAGACGGACTAGTCATCATCGGTGAACATCTTTATGTTGATCGTATCTTCTATACGACTCATGTTCGACCTTTCGGTCTTCCGTGTTTTGAGGCCATGTATGTACATGCTAGGCTCGTCAAGTCAACCTAAGTGTATTGCGTGTGTTAATCTAGCTTACACCCGTTGTATTCGAACATTAGAATCTATCACACCCAATCATCACGTGGTGCTTTGAAACAACGAACCTTCGCAACGGTGCACAGTTAGGGGGAACACTTTCTTGAAATTATTGCGAGGGATCATCTTATTTATGCTACCGTCGTTCTAAGCAAATAAGATGTAAACATGACAAACATCACATGCAAATCGTAAAATGACATGATATGGCCAATATCATCTTGCGCCTTTGATCTCCATCTTCGAGGCACGACATGAACACCATCGTCACCGGCATGACACCATGATCTCCATCATTGTGTCTTCATGAAGTTGCCTCGCCAACTATTACTTCTACTACTATGGCTAACAGTTAGCAATAAAGTAAAGTAATTACATGGCGTTTTCATTGACACGCAGGTCATAAATAAATTAAGACAATTCCTATGGCTCCTGCCGGTTGTCATACTCATCGACATGCAAGTCGTGATTCCTATTACAAGAACATGATCAATCTCATACATCACATATATCATTCATCACATCCTTTTGGCCATATCACATCACATAGCATACCCTGCAAAAACAAGTTAGACGTCCTCTAATTGTTGTTGCATGTTTTACGTGGCTGCTATGAGTTTCTAGCAAGAACGTTTCTTACCTACGCAAAACCACAACGGTGATATGCCAATTGCTATTTACCCTTCATAAGGACCCTTTTCATCGAATCCGATCCGACTAAAGTGGGAGAGACAGACACCCGCCAGCCACCTTATGCATCAAGTGCATGTCAGTCGGTGGAACCAGTCTCACGTAAGCGTACATGTAAGGTCGGTCCGGGCCGCTTCATCCCACAATCCCGCCGAATCAAGATAAGACTAGTAACGGCAAGCAAATTGAACAAATCATCGTCCACAACTACTTTGTGTTCTACTCATGCATAGAATCTAGGCATAGACCTAGCTCATGATGCCACTGTTGGGGATCGTAGCAGAAATTTAAAATTTTCTATGCATCACCAAGATCAATCTATGGAGTAATCTAGCAACGAGGGGAAGGGGAGTGCATCTACATACCCTTGTAGATCGCTAAGCGGAAGCGTTGCAAGAACGCGGTTGGTGGAGTCGTACACGCAGCGATTCAGATCGCGGTCGATTCTGATCTAAGCGCCAAACAACGGCGCCTCCGCGTTCAACACACGTACAGCCCGGTGACGTCTCCCGCGCCTTGATCCAGCAAGGAGAGAGGGAGAGGTTGGGGAAGACTGCGTCCAGCAGCAGCACAACGTCGTGGTGATGGTGGAGGAGCGCGGGACTCCAACAGGGCTTCGCCAAGCACTATGAGAGACGAGGAGGGAGAGAGGTAGGGCTGCGCTAAGAGGGAGATCAAATCATGTGTTGGGCAGCCCCAATACCTCAAGTGTATATAGGGGAAGGGGAGGGGCTGTGCCCCTATCTAGGGTTCCATCCCTAGGGGTGGCGGCAGCCCCCAAAACCCATCTAGGGTGCAGCCAAGGGGGGAAGAGAGGGGGCACCCTAGGGTGGGCCTGAAGGCCCATCTGGACCTAGGGTTTGCCCCCTTCCCACTCTCCACACGCCTTGGCCTTGGTGGGGGCGCACCAACCCACCTGGGGCTGGTCCCCTCCCACACTTGGCCCATGCTGCCTTCTGGGGCTGGTGGCCCCACCTGGTGGACTCCCAGGACCCTCTCGGTGGTCCCGGTATGTTACCGATAGCACCCGAAACTTTTCCGGTGACCAAAACGGGACTTCCCATATATAAATCTTTACCTTCGGACCATTCCGGAACTCCTCGTGGCATCCGGAATCTCATCCTGGACTTCGAACAACATTCGGTAACCGCGTACATACTTTCCCTATAACCCTAGCATCATCGAACCTTAAGTGTGTAGACCCTACGGGCTCGGGAATAATGCAGACATGACCGAGACATCTCTCTGGTCAATAACCAACAGCGGGATCTGGATACCCATGTTGGCTCCCACATGTTCCACGATGATCCCATCGGATGAACCACGATGTCAAGGATTCAGTCAATCCCGTATACAATTCCCTTTGTCTATCGGTATAGTACTTGCCCGAGATTCGATCATCGGTATCCCGATACCTTGTTTAATCTCGTTACCGGCAAATCTCTTTACTCGTTCCGTAACACATCATCCCGTGATCAACTCCTTGGTCACATTGTGCACATTATGATGATGTCCTATCGAGTGGGCCCAGAGATACCTCTCCGTTTATACGGAGTGACAAGTCCCAGTCTCGATTCGTGCCAACCCAACAAACACTTTCGAAGATACCCGTAGTGCACCTTTATAGCCACCCAGTTACGTTGTGGCGTTTGGTACACCCAAAGCATTCCCACGGTATCCGGGAGTTGCACAATCTCATGGTCTAAGAAAATGATACTTGACATTAGAAAAGCTTTAGCAGACGAACTATACGATCTTGTGCTAGGCTTAGGATTGGGTCTTTTCCATCACATCATTCTCCTAATGATGTGATCCCGTTATCAACGACATCCAATGTCCATGGTCAGGAAACCTTAACCATCTATTGATCAACGAGCTAGTCAACTAGAGGCTTGCTAGGGACATGGTGTTGTCTATGTATCCACACATGTATCTGAGTTTCCTATCAATACAATTCTAGCATGGATAATAAACAATTATCATGAACAAGAAAATATATATAATAATAACTAATTTATTATTGCCTCTAGGGCATATTTCCAACAGGGTTAGCATCAATCAACAACTGTGGTAATTAATGCCAACTGATGTACTTCATATTTTTCAAGTGACCGTTTAAAAAAATTTCTTAAGAGTAGTTATAACAAGGAAGATCTAACAATGGCCAACCCATGACAAGCACTACCGTCGTAAGGGTATTTCCTCATGTCTGAATTTCTATTTCCTCATGTCTGAATTTTTGCAAACCAGAAGCAAACTAGTGCGGGCGTCCGGACCTCAACCACAAATCCCATTTATTTAAGTTGTCCAACCTCACGGCAAACCCCATCTCGTCCGAATCTACACTATGCATACCTCTGCCTCTCCTCCTCTTTAGTCTTTTTTTCTTTGATTAAAAGACGGTAAGGAAGGCCCCTATAGTATAACTGGTGCAACAAACCCAAATTGCTTAGTACCATGCCTTGAACCAGGGTGGATGGGAAGGCATCAGCCCCTTCCCACCACCAGACTATGCCTCCTCTCCTTCACAGTGATGGTCAAGCCCGACGACATCTCTGAGTGGTTCTCGACGCTCGCAGGTGGACCCTCGGGGTCGTCTAGATCGTGGCGTCTCCGTTGATGGTCTCCGGGCCAGTCGATGTCCACCAGTCCGTCGGTGGCCATGTTCAAGGAGGAGGTGGTGATCTCCAACGATGACAAGGAGCAGCAACACCCACATTGATAGACAAGGAGTAAGCGTGCTAGCTTGAGCTGCTGCTCGAGCGACCATTGTTCAACCGTGATCCGTTGCCGCTCTCACCACCGCGTCATCGTGTCAAGGGTGACGCCTCATCAAGATGAAGGCGTCCTCCTCGCCGCGCATCCAGTATGGGTGCCTCATCCAATTAGCCTCCCCGTCGCCTCGTTTCAGCTGCGCCAAGGAGGTGGCGCCACCATCCCCGCCCCGGTGGCGCACAACATCCATGAAGGAGGATCCCTCCCTGGCAATCGCCAATGCGCGACTGCCTCCTCTACTACCTCGGACGCGGCGACCGCGCCTCGTCCTTGCGCTGGGATGGCGACTGACAAGGCGGCCTTTGAGGAGGAGCGCTGGGAGCCGATCGACCTTCGCCAAGTCGGATGTGGCACCATACTGGGTGCTTGCCAACTTGGACCTCGCGCTGGTATGTGCTGAGGATCCGTCCAGGACCACCACACATATGACCTCCTGTTGTTGGCACCGGATCAACGACCAACTCTACAAGATAAGGTTGGGCAAGTCTGAGCATGCCGCCGTTGTCCTCGCTGGCGAGGGCAAGGCCAAAGACGGGCGACGTGGGCTAGAGTCCGCGCTGAAAGTGCAATATTGCACTAAAGTGTTTTTTTGACATTGATGACAACTTCATTTGTGTTTTTAACCACATGCTCTAAGTGTTAACAGCCCGATTAAGCTAAAAGTGAAGCATGGATGGTTATTTCCTCTCTTATTGAAAAAAAGGAAAAGCAGTGCGCTCAAGAAAAGAAGAGTACCTTAAAGTTTTCTTATTTCTTGAGTCCTTAGGGCAACCGCACTATTAAGAGGGGGTGCATCATAAAAACATCCGGGGAATCAACTTACCTTCTCACATTGATCTGAAAATCCTAGTGCCAAGTTTCTATTCAGGCCGGAACTTCCGGGGACCGGAATGTCCGGGCGGGGTCCGGGAAGCTTCCGGGTACCCAGAGAAACTGCACTTTTTCGTGCAATCTTTCTATGTAGCCCGGAACCTCGCCGGAACCTGGTCGGAACTTCTGGGGTGGCCGGAACTTCCGGGCACCGAAATTTCTGTCCCCTGTTTCAGCAGCTTCCGGGGTACTACTGAGTGGTGCAAACTCTCTGTGTAGCCCGAAACTTGTCCGGAACTTGCCCGGAACTTCCGGGGTCCGGAACTTCCGTCTGTAGCCGGAACTTCCGGGCTACGCAGAAATCTGCCTCCAACGGCCAGATTTCATCCCCACCTATAAATAGTCCTCTTCTTCCTAACGAAGGTGTTGACGACTCCATTTCTCTCACCTCCATTTTCAGACCTTGATTTCTTGGAGATCTCCCTCCTTAGCCAACCAAAGCTCTTGATCTTTTGAGAAGCAAAGGAGAAGTGCTCGATCTACACATTCACCAAAGCGAAAGTTGATTCCCCCTTGTTTTGTGGTGCTTCTTGTTACTCTTGGAGGTTGGAGACTCCTAGGCGGTAGGAGTGCTTCGGCGAGGAATCGACCATTGTGATTTCCCCCGGAAAGTCTGTGAGGGTTTGGAGACCACCCCAAGGTCTACCACTAGTGGTTGAGAAACGCCTTCGTGATGTTGTCTCAAGGAGAGAATAGGATGAGCCTTCGTGGAGTTGGTGTGCCTTCGTGGTAACATCCACCTCACTAAACGGTGACGTAGCTTCCCTCCAAGGAAGTGAACATCGGCATACATCCTCGTCTCTCGGAGTTGCGGTTATTCCTAACCCTAACTCTTTACTTGTGGTAACTTGTCTTTTAGCACTTACTTATATCATCTTGTGCTTGCTTACTCATATATTTGTGTCACTTGTTTATCTTGCTTAGCTCATTAATATCATACTTACAATTGTTAGGCTCACTTTCACTTTCCGCGTTATTGCCTAAAATTGCTCAGTAACAATTAAAATTTGTAATTGTACCTATTCACCCCCCTAGGTCCATCTCGATCCTTTCACGCGCCCGATAGTCGCCGCGAGCCGAACGTGGTCGATCAACTGTGCGAGGCGGAGTGGCTTCGCCACGAGTGTGCAACAGCGACCAATCAGGTCTGCTGCCAAGCCTGAGCGGTCGTCTACCACTGGAAGGAAGGACGACGGTGACGACGACAACAATAGTAGCGACGCCAACGACGATGCGGACGATGACAGAGGTGCCGGCGGCCTCAGAGGCCATGCCCAAGAGGTCACCGCCTGATATCTCGCGTAGTTTTAGTTTAGTTTTTAAAAAGTTTAGTTGAACTCATCGGCTTTGCGCGTAAATATATGGAACTTCTTCGACTTTTGTTTGGTTTTCTTGAATTTTTGTTTGTTCGTGAATTATCCATTTGAATGTGGGCGGACATTTGAGAGATAGGGTTAAATGGCTGCCTGAGGACACGTTCGAACGTGTCTACAGACGTTTTATGGGTCTATTTTAATGGACGGCTTTAGAGATGCCCTAAAGCCTTGTACAATGGGAGATGCTTAGGGAGGTGCTTAGAAAAATAAACCGGATTTTTCTGAAGCACCGGTGCCTATTTCTATAGAAGAGACGCTTAACTAAGCGTCTACCCTGTACAAATAAGTACCGATGCTTAAGAAAAGTCTGATTTATTTCTCTAAGCACCTTCCATTGTACAAGGCCTAAGAAGCATCGAGCTGAAGCTGCATCCGGTTGCTTGTTAGTTCTTACTACCTCCAAACCAAAACGTCATATATTTTGACACGGATGTAGTACTATTGAGCGGGTTTTCATAACATAATAACAAAGTTTTTATAACAAGTAAAATCTTATATATGCTCAACTTGGGTTGAACATTTGTACGTTTTGTATCATACCTATATCATACCGTGCATGGCTGCCTAGATCAGTATGATGGCCTGTCAAAGGGGGGGGGGGTGTGGAAGTTTGGCTCTCGGGTGGTAGTGCACCCGATTTTTTGTAAATAGTATAATTGCAGAAAGGTAAAAATAAATTAAAATCTTTTCGGCTAAAAACATGGTCGAGTGTTGTACTCGTGTAAAAAAAATCGCCAAAGAATGACTGGTATTAGGGACGAAAATCAACACTATATAAAGTTAATATTCACTTGTGCTGATTTTTTTTTGTTTTTTCTCATAAGGCGATGAGAGTTTTTGGTTGGCGATTTTTTTAACATAAATACAACAAAAGGTCAAATTTGTTTAAAAGAACATATTTTTTGTCTTTTCCGCAATTACTAAATTATTTTTTCCATAGAAGATACATTGGACCATAGAGCTAAGGGGTACTTCCCTCTGTCAAAGTCCTTTGGAATGAATATCAGGTACTTGATTTGGAAAACAGTGGATATGTCTTCAATCAGCGCTATCCTAATCAGTCGTTCCCCCCTCTCTCTCTCTCTCTCTCTTAGGGCATCTTCAGCCGTTGGCCTCCCAGGAAGGGTAAAAAATCGCCTCCTGGGGGCGCACAGGCGCTAAACCGCGCACTGGGGGCGTGATGCCCCCCAGTCGCGGCCCCCCAGGGGTTTTTAAAGTGTTCAAATTTGGCGCAAACACAACGCAAATACGGGCGAGTTTGTTCAAATTTAAACATATTTTACAAAAAAAAGGAAAAACTACCGCGGGCTACCCCCGCCGTCTCCCTCGCCGCCCGCCCACGCGGTTCTACATGCCGACCGTCGTCGTCGTCGCCCCCGCCTACGCCTCCGCCGTCCCTGCTGCATCCCTCCCCGGGTTGGCGCGGCGGATTGGACAGTCCGGGGGCGTCGTCGTCGTCGTCGCTGTCGAGGACCACGATGCCGTGCTCGTCCTCACGCCCACGCTTGCGGGCGGCGATCCCCTCCAGGGCCCAGCGCTGCCGGACCATCTCGTCGCGGAGGTAGTCGTCCCGCGCCCACCGCAGGGCGTCCTCGTCGGAGAAACCGCACCGGGCTATCTCCTCATACTCCGAGGGGAGGCCGGGCTCCGACTTGGGCTCAACGAGGACGAAGCGGCCGGTGGGGGAGGCGTTGTCACCGATGCGAACCCCGGAGCTGCGGGTGCGCGCGCTGACAGGCGTGTCCTGGGGCTCCGGCTTGACGGGGCGGAGGTGGAGGCAGGGAGAGCCGCCGGACGAGGAGGAGGACCCCCCGGTCTCCATGCGCCTCGGCGTCCAGGAGCTTCCCCGACGGCGTGAGAAGGACGGGGCAGCGGGGTACTCGAGGCGCGACGTGTCCGCCCTCGATGTACTCGAGGACGGCCTCCAATGTGCGCCCGGGCACGCCCCACCACCGACGCCGGCCGGCGGCGTTGAGCCTGCCGGAGGGCAAGACGCCGTTGGTGGCCTCGAGCTGCTCGGCATGACGGCGGCGGAAATAGGGCTCCCAGAGCGGGCTTTCGGGGACGTACCGTGGCCCCTCCCTCGCCGCACGCGGCAGGGACGAGCGGATGCCTGCGATCTCCGCACGCCGCGCCGCGCCGGTGGGTACCGGGGGCACAGGCACGCCGCCGGCGCTGATCCTCCACGCCCCGGGCACCCGCATGTCCGGCGGGACCGGGTACTCGGCCTCGAAAAGGAGGCGAGCCTCGTCCTCGTGAAGATGGCGGCGGCCGAAGCCGTTCGCCGCCGCGCCATCGCCTGGGAAGCGCTCGGCCATGGGTGTGTTGAACTGGAGACGGCGAGAGAGAGGAGAGGGAGGAACGACGACGGCGAGAGAGTGCGAGTCGCCGAGTGCGCTGGGGCGCGTCTTATATAGGCCGAGGCGCCGCCCGTGCGCGTGCCGCCGTGTATACGTGTGGCGGGCGAGGGAGGGCGAGGGACGCGCGTCATTCGGTCTTCACTGCGCCGCCCGTGAGGCATCAATGCGCAGGCTGACCGGCGCGGCAGCGCGCGGCAACTTTGGCATTGATTCGCCACGGGAAACGAGGCGATGAGGACGACGAAGGGGCGAGAAGAGAGCTGTGTCCCTGACGCGGCGGGCCCGCGGCTTTTTCGCGCCAAAACAGTTCGCCCCGGCGCCCCCGGGCGCCCCCAGTGCGCCGGATTCGGCCTGGGTCTGCCGGCGCTGTTTTCGGCCCAGGCCGGCGAAAATCGAGCTCCTACGGGCGCAACTGGACCGATTTTTCAACGCCGGCGCAAAAAAAACCCGTCTGGGAGGCCTTCCTGGGGCGCGGCTGGAGATGACCTTAGAAAGGCAATAAGGGAGGCAGTTGTTCTCCTCTTTTTCTCCATAGCGAGGATGTGTATTCTCCACTCACTCTGTTTGTTGCACCATCGATAGGATCGGAGTAAATAACCTTGGCTCTCTGCTTCTGTTATTTAGTTGGGGTTAACAAAATTTTGGTTTCCCCGTGGCATCATTTCATTGATGGCCATACGCCCATACCGACATCTAGAATAGGTTTGCTCCCCTAGTGTGACATATATGGATTTCTAAATAGTGTGACACTTATCGTCTGCCCTGGCGATGTTGATCACATGCGATGAGTTTGGGGTTCGAGAGCATGAGAGTGATCCCTGGTTGATGTGCCACATCGACATTGGCTTCGCCGTTGACCAGAGTCTCTTTTTCAATTCACAAAGCCCTTTAGTGCAACGATGCTCCATCATGTGCGATGACAAATAGGCGATGGTGATTACGGTTGCAAAATATCATACGAGTTTCATTGTAATTTTAACTTTTTAGGATATTTTGCTAAATGTTTTTCAAACTCGGACAAAGTAGGGCTTCGTGCCTCTGGCGGCCCGTGATGTCGGGCGAACGGGCTCACTTCGGCTCACGTAGTGTGCTCCTCTCCCCGACATTTCTCATGGTTTACACACTCATGTGTTGCATGATGATATTTTTTTAATGAATGCATAGTAATTCCTCGAGAAGGAGAACAAGTGGACCTGCGTCGAAATCCTAAATACTGCTCTAGTTTTTGACAGCAAATAGACTTTATTCCTCATACGGTGGTCATGTTAGTTACAAGTAAATACTGCTTGAGTTTTTTTTTTAGAAAATACTACTCGGGTTTGGTTTAGATTTTTTTTTTTTGTTGTTGTCGAGTTTGGTTTAGATGGTTAACAGTTTAAACACCGTAGCATTTTGAGCCTTTTTTGGGAGAAGAATGGCCCGTTACAGGTTACACAGTCTTGCATAGTAAAGCCCATTCGGCAGTGCCAAGAAAAAAACCACTCTCCAACTCCAGCAGGCAGCAGCCCTAACACACACCGCCGCCGCCGGCACCTCCTCTTCCCATCTCGTCGAAGGTTGCCGGCCGGTCAGGAGATGGCTTCACCTCTCACGGACCTCGCCGACCACCTCCTGGCCGAGATCTTCCTCCGGCTGCCCGACCCGGCCGACCTCGCCCGCGCCTCCGCCGCCTGTGTCACTTTCCGCCAAATCTCCACCGACCGCTCCTTGCTTCGCAGATTCCGCCGCCTCCATGCACCACCAATCCTCGGATTCCTCTGGGCCGGCGGCATGTTCTATCCCACTCTGCCGCCTCACCCCTCCGCGCCCGCCGCCCACGCGCTCAACCTCGCGGCCGACTTCTACTTCTCCTTCATCCCCTCCCACTACCGCTGGACCGTCCAGGACATCCGCGGCGGCCGCGTCCTCCTCGAAGGCGACATCGAAAAAGATGAGCGGCCCCCTGTTTTCAAAGATCTCGCGGTGTGCGACCCCTTGCACCGTTGGTACGTCCTGCTCCCTCCGCTACCTCATGACCTAGCCGCTTCGCTTGAGCACCCGTTCCCCATGGTGAGCGAGGCCCGGTGCAAGGCTTTCCTCGTTCCCCTCGGCGAGGAGGAGGTGGCGGCGGGAGAGACAACATTCAGAGTGATCTTGATGGCAAATTGCAAAGCTAGTCTGGCTGCCTTCGTCTTCTCCTCAAGCACTGGGCAATGGCAAGCCGCTGCGTCCAAGGGTTGGAGTGATTTGGCCCTTAGCGAGGGCGACATGGCCAAGATGTCACAGGTCCACCCTTTTATTCTCAGGCGCCATTATGCTTATGGCTGCTTCTACTGGGACTGGATGGAATTCGGGAGGAAAAAATTGCTCTTGCTGGACACCAGGAGCAGCAAGATGGAGTTCTCCATTGTCGACCTCCCGCCCGGAGAATGGAGCACGGCAGGAGGAATAGCCATTGTGGAGGCAGGGGAAGGCAGGCTTGGGGTCTTTGGTTTCCATGGTAAAATTAACTGTGATCTCAGCTATACCGTCGCACGGAACAAAGGCAAGAGTCCTAGCCAGTGGCAGATGGAGAAGACAATCTCACTAGATTCTGGGTACAGATATTTTATCAGAGATGCAACACAGAGGTACTTGCTCTTCACAAGGATAGAAGCCTCATCTCTAGAGAATCCACTTGCTGGATATTTCTCAATGGATTTCAAGACGTTCCAGCTACAGAGGCTTTATAGCGATCCGAAATATTTTATATATCGGACACACACATATATCAACTTCCCACCATCATTCTTGTCTTCAAGTAGAATATGAAGTGGTAAAGTTTCTATTGCTTCCAAGTTATCTCTTTTGCTTCGTAAATATCACATGACTTGTCTATTGCTTCATGTTCATTATGACAATTGCTAATTCTTGTTTGATTTAGTAGCGTCTCATTTCTTGTGCTCATGGGAAAACTAAGAAAGCTCAGGAACATAATTGTGTTTCTTGTCTTGTTTGTTTCGGTTGCCTTTTAAAGAGAATGGGGTTAGCAAGAGAAATCAGCTTGTACACTATGAGTAGCTTATGCATGAGTCCTGATGGAATCACTATAAACACCAGGTCATTATAATTGTTTTCGAGGAGTAGTTTTGATGGTCAAGATCAGCATAAAGGAATACAACTTTATATCTGGTTTACCTTGGATTGTTTTACCTTGAGAAAATGCATTCCACTCAAAGACAGCCCATTTTGTACACTTTTTCGTTTGATAGATCTAAGGAGGCAGAAAAGTTCTCTTTTAGTCATCTTCAGATGTATAATTTTATCTTGCAGTGTTGTTTTGAGATACCCCAGACCCTGCGCAAGCAGGAGCTACATGCACTGGGGCTGCCCTTTAGTGTTGTTTTGAGATAAACCTGCATAGCTGGAATGGTCACAATTAAGATCTTGAGTCACTGCTCTAAATAAGAAGAGCTTGTTCTCACAGGCAACTGAGATTTTATCCGGTGATGTTGTTTTATCTGAATCAACCTCATGCGATGGAAGGGAGTGCTTATCAGCACGGGCAACTGAAATTGTTCTTTATTGCAGTCAATGTCTCCACCACTCTGATATCCTCAGTATCATGGTTGTGCTCTGAATCTCCAAGCAAATCATATTGGTTGTGATGATTGACTGAAACATAAGAAGTTTTCAGGTGGTTGCATTGTTTCTTTCTACCAACACCCGTAGTTTCTTTCTTTGTTTAGTTGGAAGTTTGTTATACTGATAGAGTGTGCGTAGGGAGTAAACGAATTCCTGCAAAACGAATTTTGTATGAGTTTTTTAGATCTGAATTCATTTATGTTCATGTGCGTCTGTCTGGCTGTGTATCCCAACTTGTGTTGATGCTAAGCTCACTGAATTGAGTGTTCGCAGTCACATGTTTCAGATTCAGTTGAGATCAATATTATACTATTATGCCCCGTCCTGTGATACTACCTACCTAATATAAGTCCAAAATATTTGTTCCTTTGAGGTGGTACAACTCTTGAATAAATATGCACAAATTGAGTGGAAATTCTTCTTGTGTTGTCTGAGTTTTTTTTGTCTCGTTTGTCCAGATTCAGGGGAGTTGTTATCAGATCAGTGTTATATGTTCGAAGCGACCTTGGGTTCTGATAGTGTGGATTCTCTTCGCAGATTTGAACACCTACCTAGCCGACAAGTTGGCGCGTGACAATCTGAAGGATTTCACCTGGCTGTGGTCTTTTGTATGTTGTTCTTATTTCCATGCTACCTCTAGATTCAGTTAACATGGTGTAACATGAATGAGCTGCTCCGTGACTAAGAATGTGACAAATGGAATTAAGAGTTTCAGTCAAGTGACAACCGTGGTACTATTAGATTTAGCTGTAGTATATTTCCATGTCAATTTTTTTTCTTTCTAATTTGCATGGTGCTTGTAGCTTCAGTTAATGTGGCTGCTGCTCCATGCGTAAGAGTGAATGTGACCATGAATTTGACAGTTTCAATCAACCAACAACTATGGTAGAGCTAGCTAGCTGAAGTATATTTCCATGTCACATTTTTCCCCAAGTATTTTCTTTTTTGAGGGTGAAGCTAGCGCTTTATTAGGAGACAAGTCGGTGCATAGCGCCCATGACATCACCAGCAGTAAACTCTGGCACATGGAACTCCCATTTTACCACACCAGAGTCTACAGATTTAGTGCCAACTTTAGTTAAGCCTTGTTTGTTTGCAGACAGACAAGTCGCAACTGGAGAAGCACACACAGTGGTCTGTGGATTCTTTCTTCTCGGCTGGGCACAATATTTCATACTGTACGAAGAGGGACATACTACAAGGCAGCGACGGTGATTCTCAGGCGCACCACTGCTTTGCAGAGTACGCATGCCTGACCAACTGAATGTGCATCACCGATCTCTATGTGTATCACTGTAGTCGCTCAATCTGTTGCCAAATTGGATCACCGATCTCTATATATCACATTCTTCTTGAGTAATGTGAGGTGCTCTGTATTACCTTTTTTTGAGCAGTAGGTGCTCTGTATTACTTGGTAAGGCATCCGCAGAACTTAAGTTCTTGCCGTTATGCTTACCCATCAGCCAACTCGGTATCCTCCTACCATGGTAATTCCTGATTTCTGGTCTTTCAAGATACTTCGATGGGCAAAGGCCCTCAAGTACCTCTGCTTGAACCTTTGGTCCTGGAATGCGAAAGCGATCATGATCCCACATCAGTACCAGTTCTGTGAGTTTTTCCTTCTCAGCAAGATTGACTTCAACAGCCTCCTTGCTCTCAACATTCTCAAGACCGTGGATCTGCAGCTTGCCTTGAAGCTTGTTTAGGTGACGCAGCTGATGTGTCTCAGTCCCCTGTGTCATACTTATCGTGAAGAATGGTAACATTTGGAGGCATGTCAGTCTGCCAATGTTCGGAAAATCCAGATCTGCCTTGCTGACTACACGGCGCAAGTTGACGAGGTTCACCATATATATCTTCACTGCTCAAAAACACGAATGTCATGCAACGACCAAATCAACCACCTGCATGTGGTAAAGCATCGGATACAGACATACAGTTAGCTTGTGAAATGCAGGCCCCATGAAAGCAAAATAATGCAGATGCTTCAACTGACCAATAGAATCCGGGAATGAGAATGTAGCAAGACCAGATTCATCGATACGTATTTTCATATTCAGTACCCACGGTTTCCACAGCCCGGTCAACATAGTGAACATACTCGCTAAGATTTCCCCCTCGTTAGATTTAATCCGTATCATGTCATTGATGATAAGAGTGCATAATTTCTTCTATTATAAGTCCCAATAAAAAGATGTAATCAACCATATCATGATGTACAGGTACCTTTTCTTTCCCTCCTAATAGCAGCAATGAGGCCCACAGCAATTCATCAAAGTATTCCCGAGCAATATCTTCCATTTCCTCTTTAGCGTTACTAGTCTTTATAAACCCTTCTGCCACCCACAACTTAACTAAATCCTCACGTCTCAAAATATATCCTCTAGGACAAATACTGCAGAAAGCGAAGCATCACCTAACCTGCTCATCAAGATACTTGTAGGCTTGTAGCTCCACCACAGAGCTCTCATCGTCTCAGTTTGTAAGGTCCCGATCTTTCTCTCTTATCCAAATATCAAATTCTGGGTTTTTACTGAGTTGTGCACCCACTGGCTGCTAGAGGTGATCTCTTACGCTTTTTTGTAATGTCCTCTCCAACCATTTGAAGTTCTCTTCAATCATGAAAATCTATGCTTGCATCTCCAAGTGCATAATACATGAACATTTCAACGAACAGTTCATCATCCAGGTCAGATATTGGAATACATCACTCTTTTACAACACCCGTAGCTAATAATGCATCTCCAGTTCGACTAGTCACCAAGATTCTGCTTCCTGCCTTCCCAACATTTAGCGGAGTAAGCATTTGTTCCTCATGGTCTCTCATATTCCTATTATTGTAACAGATATCATTTAGAACCAACAAAATCTGTCTTCCATGCAGTTCCTCCAGATTTTCTTTTAGGACACTACGACTATTAAATTTCGGGTAATCCTTCTGTGTAGCCCCCTCAAACATCTCCCAGGAAATGGAATCCGAATCAAATTTCTGAGAAACATGAATCCACATGACAAGATCAAAATGGCCTTCCATTTTCTCTTGCTTGTAATTTTTTCTCATCATCATAAACAAACTGTGCAAGTGTTGATTTCCCAGATCCAGTGATGCCATGAATACCAATTACAGAATAGCATGTACCATGAAAACAACATAACATGAACTAGTCCGAGTGGATCATATCAGCCATGAACCCTATACAAACTCCATGACGTTAGAGCATCTCCAACCATACTCCTCCGGGCGGATGGTCCGGTCAGTGACCGGTCACAAAATCTCGACCCAGCTGCACCCCTCATATCGGCCCTATACGTATGGGACATGGATAGGGTAAAAATGATTAAAAATAATAATATACTCCCTCTGTCTCATATTAGTTGTCGCTCAAACAGATGTATCTAATATATATATGACATGAGTGTAACTACACCCGATAGTAGGATGTATTTTGTTGCTTGGGTTCTGCATTTATCTCGGTTTTTCTTACATTGTGCTGTCCTATCTTAACTTTGAATAGGCCATAGCCTTTTCTCACATTAAATTTGGCCAGTCACCTTGTTGCAGCCCTGGGAGTCAATCATGAAATTTGAGTCAATCAAAATCTTCGTTATGTTTGTTGTTTTCTTGTAAATAGATGGAGAAATTTTTAATAATTAGTTCAAAAAATGCTTGCATCTTTTTTTAAATGTGCTTGTTTTTTAAATTGTTCACATTTTCACAAAAATGACCGTGAAACTTAAAAAAGCATTCCCAATTTTCTAAAAAATCCGTTCTTAGAAAATATTCCTGAAATTTTAAAGATGTCCATGCTTCCCAAAAATGTTTAATAAATTTTAAATATGCCCACATTTTGAAATATTGAAAAATTCATAAAAGGTACATGTTCGAAAAATGTTCCATAAACTTTAAAAATGTTTGTATTTTCAATAAATGTTCCTCAAATTTAATAAAACTGTTCATTTTTGAAAATATGTGAATTTTTTTTGAGCAAATCACCAAGTTTTATTCAGCAAAATCCACAGATAGTGGGATACGTCTCACATCATGGGGTTGCCCTAACCAAACATGGCGGCCCAACCTTAGCGAGAGAGCAAACTTGGCTAAGTTATGTGCCTCAATGTTTACGGCACGGCCCTCAAAAGAAAAATTACAAGTAAAAGAAGATGCTAAGCTATTGATCTCACTTATGATTGCTCCATTTTCTCCTCTAGCTCCCATGTTGATTGCACCAACCACCCCTTTTGAATCTGACGCGATCACTATGTGGTTCAGGTTTAAGTCTTGTGCCAACACAGGCGCTTCTCTGCATGCTATAGTCTCCAAGCTTGCCGGATCATCCACTCCCCCGATTACTAGCACCGAGCTGCCCAAGTACAGCCCATTTGCGTCTCTGCACACCGCTGCAGCTGTGCCTCTAGCTCCCTTGCGACAAGCTGCATCCACATGTATTTTTGAGTATCCCGCCGGTGGCGCTTTTGGTCTCTGACTTGTGACAGTCGAAGAGCCCGTTCGCTGGTTCAGTGTGCGCGTGGGTTCTGCCAACATATTCAGCTCATCAATGTATCTATTGATGAATCCATGGATAGTCTGCGGGCTTTGAAATATCCCCTCGTGGATGGCCTTCCGACGTGCCGCCCATATCGCCCAGAGAGTGACGGCCAGCTTCACAAAGAGGGCATGTGATAATGAGTTCATGAGAGCGAACAACCATTTTTTTGCGTCCGGCTCTGTGGTTGTTGCCATAGCTTGTGCCATGTCCTCATCTACCAGGGCCCAAGTACATCTTGACATCGTACATTCCAACAGGGAATGCCTCCATGAATCGGGCGATCCACACATATTGCATGCGCTCGAACTTGCCATGTGCCGATGTGCACGAACATCATTTGTTGATATTGATTGTTTTGATAGCCTCCATAAGAACATTCTGATCTTTCCCGGAACATTGATTTTCCACAGCTTCTTCCATTCCCCTTCCTCTCTGACCGAGCTAGAAGGACCTGCCCGGTTTTCTAACCAAGCCTCTCGCTGTTGCCGTGTACTGACAAGCATTCGGTATGCTGACTTTACCGAGAAGATTACGTTCTTTTCATAAGCCCAGCCCCAAAAGTCTTCCACATTGCTCGTGCATAGTGGGATGCGCAATATGATTTCAGCATCCATTGGCCAGAAACAAGCCCGCACCCTCTGTCTATTCCATGACGCGGAGGTGGCATCTATCAGTTCCGAAACAAGGACAGGAGGATTATTGCTTATACAGCCATAGGGCTTCATCATCTCTGGTCTTGGCAGCCAATTATCGACCCAAATGACAGTCCCAGCTCCACTGCCGATGCGGCGGATCAGGCCTTGCTGTAGCGTGTCCCTTCCCTCGCAGATTGCTCTCTAGATCTGGCTAGGGTTGCTGCCAAGGGGGGCGTCTAGGATTGAGTTGTTTGGGTAATATACACTCCTAAGCAAACGCGCACATAGACTGTTTGGATTTTGTAGTAGTCGCCATGCCTGCCGAGCTAGCATTGCAAGATTAAACAGCTCAAAATCCTTGAAACCCACCCCCCCCATGCTTTTCGGTTGGGTCATATCCTTCCAAGAAACCCAGTGTGGCTTTCGTTTTCCTTCCTTACTTCCCCACCAGAATCTTCTTATAAGCTTGTTCAGGTGTTCACACAGACCCCGTGGTAGCTTGAAACAGGACATGGAATAAACTGGTACTGCCTGGGCAACTGATTTGACCAGTACCTCTTTACCTGCTGAAGACATTGTGTTCTCAATCCAACCTTGAACTTTGCTCCACAATCTGTCCTTTAAATACTTGAACACACCATTTTTATTATTTCCTATATCCGATGGCATACCAAGGTACTTTTCATTCAGTGTTTCAATGGGTACATTCAGAAGTTCCTTGACTTCTTCACGTGTACTTTCTGGCACCCCCTTGCTGAAGAAAATAGATGACTTGGCATGGTTGATTCTCTGGCCAATAGCTTGACAGTAGATATCCAGTACCTGGTTGACCTCGGTAGCTCCCATACTATTTGCCTTGAAAAACAGCAGGCTGTCATCAGCGAATAAGAGATGGTTTACCGGTGGTGCCAACGGTGCCACCTTCACCCCCTCCAAATTGGATGACTAACTTCTCGATTTTAACAGGCACGACTGGCCCACTGCTGCTATCAAGAACAAGTACAGGGATATTGGGTCCCCCTGTCTGATTCCTCGTGATGGTTTGAACATGTCCAGTTTCTGACCATTAAACATAATGGAGAAATTAACTGTGGTGACCAAACTCATGACAATGCTTACCCAGTTTTCTCTAAAGCCCAACTTTAACATCATTGCTTTCAGGTAGGGCCATTCAACTCTGTCATAGGCCTTCATCATATCGAGCTTAAGAGCACATGACCGGTTTTCCTTCGCCCTATTCCGCTTCATAAAATGGAGACATTCATATGCCGTGATGATGTTGTCAGTTATCATTCTGCCAGGCACAAATGTTAATTGTTCCTCAGAGATAATGTCAGGTAAAACCAGCTTGAGGCGATTGGAAATAACTTTTGATGCAATTTTGTAGAGTACATTGCATAGACTTATTGGACGAAATTGGGACAAAAGGGTGGGATTTTTTACCTTAGGAATCAGTACTAGAACAGTCTCATTAATACACTCGGCAGACTCCTTCCCTTCCACTATTTTCAAGACCACATTGGTAACTTCCTCGCCACATACATCCCAATGCCGCTGAAAGAAATATGCCGGGAACCCGTCTGGACCGGGTGCCTTGGTCGGAAACATTTGAAAAAGAGCTGTTTTGACCTCCCTAGCACAATATGGGGCGTTCAAAATTTCGTTCATCGCCGTGGTCACCTTTCTAGGAACGGTCTCAAGAACCTGTTCCATCTCATTGCCCCCCTGGGATGTATACAACTCTTTATAAAAATCAGTAGCCATTGTCTCCATCTCTGCTCTATCCTCGGCCACTTGCCCATCATGGCGTTGGAGAGATTTTATTTGATTTTTCCTTCTGCGGCGGCTCATGCGTAGGTGAAAAAAGTAAGTGTTTTTGTCACCATGCATTAGCCATTCAATCCTCGCCCTCTGCCTCCAAAGAATTTCCTCGCGGTGATATAACTCCACCAGGTGATGAACAATTTTTAATTCTGCCAATGCTGGACCGGATCTGCCTCCAAATATGTGAATGACTGGCATCAGGAGAAAATCCCAACCAAATATGACTGGCCCAACAAAGCTAGTCTGAATGATCTCTCTCCAAAAAAAAAGCTAGATGAAAGAAAGAAGTGATGGGGGCCCAGGCCAGCCCAGCCCAACGAACAAGTATGATGGAAGAGGCCGGTCCGGAGACGAGGCCCGACTCCGACACGAGGTTCACCTGGAAATATATACGCGTTCTTCTCAAAAATAAAAAAAGGAAATATATACGCGCCGCCGCCGCCTTCTCTCGTTTTCGTTCAGAGAAGACGAAGATACAGCGGGAGCGACGGAGAAATCCACAAAACCCTAACCAAACAAGGAGAGGGAGAAGCGGAGCGGATCCGGCGATGGGTTTCCCCTTGACCCCGTTCCAGACGGAGAAGGAGGAGGCGCCGGTCCTCAAGGTCAAAGCGAAGAAGGCCAAGCCGGAGGTGGCGACGATCAAGGCCAATGTGGAGGTGGAGACCATCACGACGGAGGAGGGGCTCATCAAGTTCATGGAGCTGCTGGAGAAGGAGCAGGCGTTCCTCATGGCCAAGGCGGAGGCGGAGAAGGAGGAGGCGGGCTGTGGCTCCAAGAGAAAGCCGGTGTTGGAGCGGGACGAGGAGTTGGCGGCGTTCGTCGCGAGGATGGAATCCTTGAGGCCGTTGTACGGGGAAGAGGACGTTTCTGACGGCTACAACTCGCAGGACGACGACCCGACCACCACCTTCGACGACGTCATGGCGCAGTTGGAGCAGCAAATGCAGGCCAACAATGCTCGCTGGCCCTTCTTGGTGGGGGCCTAATCAAATCCCCCTCAAGATGCTGATGGGGTCAGAAGGAGAGGTTCATCACACCAATGCAGCAATGCTATGCCAGTTACCAACCCTGTATCTATCTATCTATCTATCTATCTATCTAGTTGATCCTGTGGACATATGTGGGATTGATCCACCTACCCTGATGCTATTGTTGCGCACCGATGAAGCAATGCAATGTGAGACTGATGATCTATCTAGTAGTAGTATCTATATGTTATCTACTGATGGTATGCTGTTCGTCTGTGATGAGATTGTTTCTGGTGATGCAATGTGATGAGATTTCTCTTGAGCTTCTCTGTGCCCTGCTGGTTGCTGTACATTGTTATATGTTGTGTTGTTTGCCCATGTGATTTTGCTGGAGCAAGCAAACCCTTTCAGGTTTAAGATCCTTTCAATTGCCAGCTTGAATGAATTACTATTTCTCTCCTAGTTTCCATGTCCACATCTACATCAAAGCAGTCACATAAGTCTAGGTTTTGTTTGAAAAATTATTATTGTGATCCAAGGTTCACATCTCAGTGTTATCTACTACTACCTCTCGATCCATAGTTGTTGTTGTCGCTGATTTAATTTACTACAAAGTTGTACTAAATCACCGGCAATTATTTTGGATCGCAGGGAGTAATATTATTGTGACCTCCTGAACCAGCTGGTAGCCATTAATTCGTCTGAGATATGTGTTTGTTCCTGATGCAATGTGTCATTGTCTCTGAGCTTCTCTCTGCTTGCTGGGTTGGATGGTTTCAGCCACACAATTTCTTTTTCTCCTTTCATTTTGCTTGATGACACAACCATTCTTCTCCATGTATTGTAGACTTATAATTTCTTTTTGTGATTACCCAATTGCCTCCACAAGAGAAGCATGTGAACTTTTCAGCGCAACAGAATAAACATGTCTCACTTCAAGATACGCACAAACACAATATGCCTCTGTTTTTTTTTCTTTTTTTCTTTTTGCTTGATTGCAGTTGTGACATCTGATCAAGCTATGAGGTGATCTGGAACAAGGCATGTGATCAAGGTATGTAGAGACAGAGATGTGTTTGATGAATCAAACCAGACAACACCATGACATGTTTTATGCACGCCGGGCATCCGCTTTAGGCATGACACCAGAGAACAAGGCATCTGCAGGGTACAAGACCCTCTGAAATTTGACCTACGTACCCTGCATCTTCTTGTAGGTAACTAAACACTTCCTTGCCCCTGCAGCTCATGATAGTAGTAGGCCCCTGCAGCTCATGATAGGAGTAGGCCCTTAAATTTGGCAGTATGATGACCACGCACTCATGTTGAACGCATGTGTTGGAAATGAGGTTATTTATGAAATCCTGTTAAATTTTCTTCCGCTTTAGTGCATGGAAAAGCTGGGGTGAAGTCGCGGAATGAGTTGAGCTCCTTCTTCACTCTATATTGATTTTCTTGACTAAAACATTGCGTATTTCCCATCGTCAAAACAGGGCATTTGATGTATAATTTGCAAGCTCATTTACATCTGCAGCAAGGTGCTCTAAATTTTCTTTTCATTGCCTAGAGCAACAAGATCGAATGTTCAGGTTTGGATACCTCTGCTATTTCTGTCGCGCGAATGGACTATTCAATAACCAGAGTTATATTTCTCATGTTCATTTGGTTCAGATCTTTCAGGATGTTATTCTTTATCTGACGGGTCTTGCATTATCCACTACCTGTGCAATGAATGTTGACACTTTCCCTGGATGACATCTTATCAAGCAAAGACTGTTCTTATTTGTGCTCCACAGTTCACTTTTAAATTTGATAAATTGAGTGCATTTATGTCTGAATATGTAGTCGGAAGGGATAGTGAGAGATGTCTGCTCCTGAGAAGGGGGGTTTCTTACTTAGCAAAATGTACTGCTTACTCGTGTTTAGCGACCTTCTCTTTATTCTCGTTACAACGAATGCAAATTTGAGTGTTGATTGTTTCTTTGGAGCAGGTAAGTGCAAATACTATGTGATGTGGTAGTAACCAATGAATGTATACATTGTTGTAGCATCTCTGTTTGGGTGTAGCAAAACAAAAGAAGACCAAAATGTTAATGTACAATGGATCCATACATTACCTGCCTGTATTGTTCGGAACTAAGGAACTACTATTCTTTGTCACACTTCTTTATGTAAAAGTACCTTGGGCATAATACAATTTCATATTCCAGTCTGCAAGTTGTAAGAGCAAATAGTTAAGTATTTCCAGTTTTAAAATGTTTTGAATCATACAAGGGAGGAGTATGCTTGTTTTTGAAATATTATTATTGTGATCTAATGATCACACCTCAGTGTTATCTACTGCTCCCTCCGATCCATAGTAGTTGTCACTGATTTAGTACAAAGTTGTACTAAATCTTTGTACTACAGAAAACTACAGAAAATTGCGAATAGAAGGATGCTACAGGATTTATAAAACCAACACGACACTCCTCCCCAATTATGATGATCCATTGGCATAAACAACTTTTTCTTTTGTGTATCTTTCATATCCCTCGCATGAATGATGAACCTGCATATATTGCCTTTAAGAGTGATGCTTGGATATGAAGGGAACATGAAATCTTGAATATTGTTGCTGACGCCATGACTCGTTTGTGAAGATGTGGCATGGTCAATCCAGTTCTGGTATGAATCCATAGTCCACACTTTTCCATACGATCCCAAGTCTGAAACAGACAAAATAAGGAATCCATGGTCCACATTTGTACATCAGTTTTTAGTTTTTTACACAAGACTAACTGGAGCTTGTTCCTCATTCTATTGATTGCTAAAGTAACAGAGCAAATAAAATGAATACAACATGAGAAACAAAAAATACCCAAGCTTGAAGTTGTTTACCGTATATTGAGGTGCTAGAGATTACACTAAAAACTGTCCAAGAAATAAGCATAAAAAGGTTGCTCAAAATAAATAGTATGGCACGATGGCATAAAGGAATGTCACATAACAATATAGTAAGCCATGCAATTCAGCTTGGATGCTTCTCTAATACTGAAAGCAATAGCCAAATATCATTGTATAGTTCTTTCAGAGTAATAAAATGGCGGACTCGCTTCAATATCCAATCCAAATGCACGCATCTGACTCAGAATTGCAAAATGATTAGGTAATTATGCATGTAACCTTAGTTTTCCAGAACACATGCTCATGCATATTAGATATGGAATTGGCAAGATTTAGAGCCGCCTACTTGACAACACCTTCAAATGTGAGATAAAAAAATATGGAAAAGAATCTTCATGAAACAAAGCTGCATACAATACCGAAACAAGAAAATATCGAGTGGTGATAGAACTCGAAATACAAATGTTAGAGTACGTAATGGGCCTAATGGGCCTGGCCTGACAGTATAGCTCGTTAGTCTTAGGGTTAATTAGAGATAAGGGTCGCTTGCTTAGGGGTCAAGTAAGCCTTGCTTGGGAGTCAAGTAAACCTCTATATAAAAAAAGGAGATGTCAATCTAATCAAGTAAGAATTTAAGAAGGAAATCCCTTCCATCTTGCCCGGTCGTGGACAAAAGGCCCCTGGCCGGCCCTCTCGCGCCCTCCTTCTAGGAGCGCCATAAAAATTTGCTATCAGCTAGCTTCGGTTCGATCATGTCTTCACTGCTGCCCAACTCGTCTCTTCCGCTGTCGGTCACCTCATCGCCTCCGGCGACCACCACGACCGTCGCCCCACTCCTGCCCGCGCCGGGATCCTCCGTCGCGCCCGCCCCCGCCGTCCTCACCCCGGAGGAGGTGTCCGGGGCGCTGCGGGACCTAACCTAGGCGGCCCAGGAGATCCGCTTGTTATTGGCCGGGTCCTACGGGCCGCACCCGGCTGCGCCACCCATCGCCGCCACCGCGCCACCGTGGCAGCTGCCGCACCAGGCGCCCTCCGCCGTGCTCGCCGGGCCGCTGCAGCTGCCATCCACCACCACCACCACCTCGCCCTGGCTGCAGTGGGAGCCGTCGCACCTGGTGGCCTCCACCGCAGCAACCGCTTCTGCTGCCCCAGGGCGTCCCCGCCGCCCTCGCCGGGCCGCTGCAGTTGCCATCCACCGCCACCACCGCCCCGCCCTGGATGCAGTGGCAGCCGCCGCGCGCGGCGCTCCGCTGCAGCAGCCACCGCCGGTCAGCTCCGGCCCTGCATCGACTGCGTCGGCGGGAGTCCCGATCCACCCGATCAAGTTCTCGCTGTCGCCATCACCGCTTCCCTAGGGCGTCCCAATCCAGCAGATCAAGTTCCCGCCGTCGCTGTCACCGCTTCCGGCTTGGATCACTACCCGCCACGTGTCGGTGGCGGTGAGGCTGCAGGCTGTTGCGCGCGGCCTCCTAGCGCGTCGGCGTGTGCTGGAGATGCGTGGTCTGCAGCTGCCGCTCCTTCAAATTGCCCTTCGCTGCACAAAGGACCTCGATCTCGTCCGCTGCGTCGGGGGTCTTGGCATGCGGTTTCCCCACGGGAAGTGGGCATGCTATTTTTCCCGCGGGCAGCGACCTCAGAGTCCGCGACATCGGCGGTTGGGGGGCGCACCCCTCCTCGTCATTCTCCATCGCAAGCCCTCCACTCTTCTCTGTGCGGTGCAGACCAACAGCCGTCCGGCGGGGAGAAGGCAGGGTGTCACCGGCAGGAGCACACCACGTAGCACCACTGCATTCCGCCACCTGCTGCCGCGAGGGCGCCTCTACTGGTCGCTCTTGCTTGGGAGTGGCCATACACATGCACTCCTTTTGTCCAGGTGGTGTTCATGGGATCCAGGTAGCTATACACGTGCACGTCCGATGTGCGGATGGTGTCCACTTTTTGATAAGGGGTCCAAAATAAAGCGTTCCAGTCCATTTCAGGTTGAGAGTAATAAAACAAGCCGAGATGTAAAATGCTTGTTTTTAGGTGTTAGGTTTGTGTTGCGTCGAGTCATGGTTATAAGTTGGTTAGGCTGCAGCTCGAGGACAAGCTGCATGTCCAGGTGGGGTGTAGTGTTAGAGCATGTAATGGGCCTAATGGGCCTGGGCTGACAGTATAGTCCGTTAGTCTTAGGGTTAATTAGAGATAAGGGTCGCTTGCTTAGGGGTCAAGTAAGCCTTGCTTGGGAGTCAAAACTTCTCTATATAAAAAGAGGAGATGTATCAATCTAATCAAACAAGAATTAAGAAGGAAATCCCTTCCATCTTGCCTGGCCATGGGCAAAAGGCCCCCGGCCGGCCCTCTCGCGCCCTCCTTCTAGCAGCTCCATAACAACAAATAACTCCATGAGAGACTCATCCATTCTTCACCATAACTGGAGTTCTCTCAGTTTTTTTAGTAATTGTTAGATGCTGAAAGGATTATGTCATCCTAGTGTTAAGGCCTCTAGGGCATTTAAATTTGGTCTTAGTTAAGAAGAGTAATCCAAAATGATGCCCCATTGATTAATTCAAGATGTAATTCTGCTAATTTAGAAGTCCGATAATTGGTAATATACACATGTAGGACATGGATTCATATAATGGAACGGAAAGTGCAAAAGAATGTAGTTGATCACTCCAGTATTTTTTAGGTATAGAGCAGTTACCATATCTCGAGTAAAACTGAACCGTAGGATCCTCATAAATGGTTTTCTGAACAATATCCTTTTTCTTCACTTCGTCCTCTCTTGCCAGTACATGTTTCAAGATTTGTTGTGCTCATGATTGCTAGAAATATAAATATACAAAGGTAACTAATAAATATTCGTTCAACACTTGTTTTCTGTAAATGTATGTTTGGGTAAAGGTAGAAAGAGATATACAAGGGGAACCTGTTTGTACTGCCTCTAAAAGTATCTCTTATTGTGTCATACATTTTTCTTCCCAGTTTCCACTGCTTCTAAAGAGATACAATACAAGGTAGATATATAACCACATGCAGTACAGGAGCAAACCATCAGTGGATCCCGAATTTACCGTTTATTTTGTCATTACAATTGAAAATTATATGAGATCATGGAAGGTCACTCTTTTTCCAACCTGTAATGTTCAATGCAGTAAGTTGAGATGCAAACTATTGAAGGAAAATCGATTATGTACCTTTGCTATTTTTCTTGTCATGCTTATCGTTTATTGGTGTTGTATAGGCTCTCATTTGGGGCAGACAAAATAATATCTTAGTACACATCATCATCATTTTATTAAAGCAAAAACCAACTAAACTTGCAACTTAAAAATGAGTTTGAAAAATATACCTCAAACTATGCCAGGGATCCATTTTCTGATTCGGTTGATTCATCAATAGCTTCCTTGGACAGATAAAAAAAATCACTCAAAGATGCAGCTGAAACAGGGCCTCCATGTTGTCCAACAGTAATGCGCTCTCGGATTGTTAGAAGGTGTGGACTGCATAGACATCAGCACCATATAATTCCCGTGATTGTGTCGTCTAGTTACTACCAAATGGATTAAATGATACATGGAGCTTGGTGGTATGGTGGAATACCTGGAATAACAGCCCGCATTGTATCCTTGCTCCCTCCTGATATTAGATAGGGACGTGGCAGTCGAATCTTTCCCCTTGGTGCTGGTGATATGGACAGCCTACGAACACAATAAGAACTTGCAGTGGAACAAATCCATTACCCATTCACCATAAGAATTATGATTGTCTATCACGGGCCACACTTAACTCACCGAAGCGGTGGAGAAGGCGGCGCGTGCGGCCTCGGTCAAAGCCGTCGTCGGAGTCGATCCCCGCGCCGGGCGTCAGACTGGAGCGCTCGTAGTTGCGGATCCGGTCCATGCAGTTCAGGAACTCCACGAGCTGTCCCTCTTGGCCTCCTCCACCAGCCATCGCGGATTGAACCCGGACCTGGGCGTCTGCCGGCAGAACATTGAATCTGAGCCGTGAGATTAGATGACAGACCATAGGAGAAATATAGACTATTGGATTTTACCAGATGATTAGATCGGAGGCTCCAGATTACCCCGTGTACATTTGTTTTTGGTGGCCGTAGGAAAATTTCAATTCGCTCTTTTTAATAGTATATATAAGTAGAGATTCAGCGGAGTCTTAATCAGATCAGAGTTTTTGATTCGAATTGATCTTGTCATGGCGATGTCAATAGTGTGGAAATCTCGCAGATGTGATTGCGTTGCCCCTACAAGGTGGCAAATGACAATCTACAGAACTCTTGCCCTTTGCGTCAAAAATAAAATAAAATCTACAGAGCTTCACTTGGCAGTGGTTATGTCTATGCCGTTCTCGTTTCATACTACGTCTAGCTTCGGTGAGTGTAATCATCGATGTGGCTCTTCCCTGTACACGATTTTGGTGATGAAATTAAGAGTCCGTATCAGTCTGCAACTGTGGTAAAGCTAGCTTGAAGATATATTTCCAAGTCAATTTTTTTCCTTAATTTTTAGAGTTGCTATAATATCTGACAAGTGACAAAAAGTTTCATGATGGAATTGATGGCTAAAAATATTTCACACTTGGACTGATGACCGGCCCTAGTGTGCACGTGCAGAGAACATGTTGGACTAACAAAATTGAAACATGACAACATACTAGAGGTGTCAAAATGCATGGGGCCTGCAAGACTTGTTTCTACAGAGGCATTATTGGTGTGCTCATCGTTTCCTCTTTTTGTTCCAGAGCGGATGTATTATTGGTGTGCTCATCGTTTCCTCTTTTTGTTCAGCTGTTGGCTTCTCTGTTTTGAAAGTAAATTAGTTGGACGCAAGCTCACTGTTTCTTTCCAGTCGAACAAATCCTTTTCATTTCCTTTGAACAGTAAACTGAAAAACAAAATCTTTTGTACAAGAGAAAGCTAAGCTTAGAGCACGTTTGGTCTTTCGACCGTACGTCTCTTGATTGCACCGCTTACCGAAAACGTTACCGACTTTTTGTATGGCTGGGCCGGTTTCCATCGCTTGTTTACGCCGCTTTGCAAAGCTTTAAGGCTGCGTTTGGTTCGGCTTCTAAATTGCCAGTTTCAGTTTATAGGTATTGTCGGCTGCGTTTGGTTGTTTGATATGCCCTCATTTTCAGTTTATAGGTACTGTGTGTATCTCTAAATTGCCGGTTTTATCAATGTAATATAAATTGTACTGTATATAGAAAACTATACCATCAGAACATATGACGTTTGAGTTTTCTCATTGTATATGTTTAAACAGAGAAGATGCATATTACGTTTGTCAAACTATCGATACAGAATATGCATGAGCCTTATAAACAGAGAAGATGCAGTATGAAATTAGGGTACGTACGTGGATATGGAACCTTGAGGTAATCGCAGTACTTAGCATAAAAGGCTTTCGTTGTCACACGAATGTGCACGCTGGTGTAGAGGATCTCAGTAGAAATCCTAATTAAGCTCGGTAATTTTAATGTTTTAGTAGAATAAAATGCAGGTCGAGTTTGAACCACTTTTTTCTTCTTCTTTTTTTGAGAAAATTTGAACCACTTTTTTTGGTATTTCTGACAAACTGGGCTTGCTATTACCGGCCCAGCCCGAGGAAGGAAAATCAATCAATCACTCGACCTACACGCACGCACTCACGCACGTACGCACCGACGTCTCCTCCCTTTCCCATCCCGTCCAGGGTTTCCCGGCGGCTGACTGCTCCGGCCTACCTCGCCGGCCTCCACGCCCATGGCGACCTGCAAGAAGAAATTGGCGTCGCCTCTGACGGACATCCCCGACCACCTCCTGGATGAGATCTTCCTCCGGCTGCCCACCCCACAAGACCTCGCCCGCGCATCTGCTGTCTGCACCACCTTCCGCCGAATCTCCACCGACCGCTCCTTCCTCCGCCGCTTCCGCCTCCTCCACGCGCCACCACTTCTCGGATTCTGCGACCGCGACGGCTTCAACCCAGCCCTGCCGCCTCACCCCTCCGCTCCGGCCGCCCGTGCGCTCGCCGATTTCACCTTCTCCTTCCTCCCCTCCCGCCGCCGCTGGGATGTCCAGGACATCCGCGACGGCCGCGTCCTCCCGAAAATATATAATAGAACACCTGCATCCAGGCCCTCTCTATCTAGCCATCCATTTCCCACATCGTGATTCGTGTAAATAGATTTCTTTTTTTTGTTTCTCTCACATAAAACATGTTTTGAAGTTCAAACCTTTGCAGCGTGTGGCAAAGCTTTCTATCTAGAATCTAGGATAAATCTTTTAGATTTTTTTGTCAAACATAAATATACAAAATATAATTTTTTAGATTACAAAATCATTTTTTGTATATAAATGTTTGACAAAAAATTCTGAAAGATTTATCCTAAATTCTAGTTAGAAAGCTTTGCCACATTGCAAAGATTTGAACTTCAAGACGTATTTCATGTGAGAGAAACAAAAAAGAGAAAATTTTATATAGAAAGTTAGTTGTGTTGCACAAATCTTAAAGCAATATTGGACAGCCAGGATACCAGGGCCGGGGTGCAGGTGTTCTAAAAATCCACGACCCGCGTCCTCCTCCGCCCTGGGCCCCAAAAGGGCGAGGAGCCCCCGAACTTCACGGAGCTTGTGGTATGCGATCCCTTGCACCGGCGGTATCTCCTGCTTCCTCCAGTACCTGACTACCTAGCCGCTTCTCTGGACTCCATGGTTCGCAGGCCCCGGTGCGTGCCTTTACTCGTTCCCCTCAGCGAGGAGGAGGCGGTGGTGGAGGAAGATACCGCATTCAGAGTGATTTGGTTCGCGCGTTACAAAACTAGGGTGGCCGCCTTGGTCTTCTCTTCGAGCACCGGACAATTAATGAAGAATTGCTGCATCCAAGGGATGGAGCGATTTGGCCATTAGCACGCGCGATTCTTCCATGATGTCAAAGTCCCCCTCTCCGTTTGTCCAAAGCCATTATGCTTATGGCTGCTTCTTCTTCGACTGGGTGATGTTCAGGTGGAAAAAATTGCTAATGCTTGATACCAGGATGATGGAGTTCTCCATTGTTGATCTCCCGCCTGGAAAATGGAGCACGGAAGGTGTAGCCATTGTGGAGGCAGGGGAAGGCAGACTTGGGATGTTTGGTTTGCATGGTGAAATTGCATCTGACCTCAGCTATACCATTGCGTCGAACAAAGGCGAGAGTCCCAGCGAGTGGCAGATGGAGAAGACAATCTCACTAGATTCTGGCTACAAATATTTTATCAGAGGTGCAACAGGTAGGTATTTGCTGTTGACGAGGACAGAAACACTGCCAAACTCATCTCTGGAGAATACACTATGGATATTTCTCATTAGACGTCAAGACGTTTCAGCTTCAGAGGGTTTGTATGAAACAATGTAAGCCAATTTTGTTGTTTGAGCCGCCACACGTATATACAAACTTCCCACCATCGTTGTTGCCTTCAAGGACAATATGAAGTGGTAAACTTTCTATGCACCATGTTTATTTCCTTTCCATCATAATTATCAGACAGATTGTCTAATTGAGAGTGTTTTTGTTGCAATTATCAATTCTTGTTTGGTTGATTTAGTGTATTTATTTCCTTGGGCTCATGGAAAAAATATGGAACATAGTCCTGAATTGTTGTCTTGTTTGTTCTGATTGCTATTTTAAGAGAATGAGATTACTAAGAGAAAGAATCTTGCACACTATGGGTAGCTTATGCATGAGTTCTGATGGAATCACAAAAAACACTAGATCATTGATAATCATCTTCGAGTAGTAGTTTTGATGGCCAGGAAACGAAGGAATGGAAGAGTAGATCCAGTTTAACAGAGCTCATTTAGTCAAGCAGAGCTAATTTTTACACTTCTCTTTTGATAGGTATAAGGAGTCAGAAAAGTTCTCATTTAGTCATTTTCACATGTATAATTTTATCTTGTGTCCTGTTTTCAGATAAACCTCCATAACTGGTATGGTCACAACTAAGATCTTGAGTCACTGCTCTAAATAAGAATACCTTGTGCTCACAGGCCACTGAAACTAGATTCCGCGATGTTGTTTTTATCTGAAATGAACCTCATAAGATCAAGGGAGTGCTTATCACATACTCCCTCCATTCTGGGTTTATACTGCTAGGTGCCAAGGTAGTACTCCCTCCATCTGGGTTTATTAGGACCCCTCGTATTTGGGGTCAAACTTTGACAATAAATTTTACTGATAAAACATAAACAATATGTCACAATAAATATACCGTTGGAATCCTCTTTGGAATACACATCCAATAGTATTCTTTTTTTTAGTCAAGGGGCAGCACACTTTCCGCCTTCCACTCATTCACAATCTTCTTTTTACAAACAATGGTCCTGATAACATCAGGTACACTATTATACCCCAGGACCCAGCATCATGTTCAGCAGATTTTGCCAAAACATGGGCTATCTCATTACTACAGTGATTTACATGCTTGAACTTACAAGATAAAAAGATTGATGCTCTAATCTTGATATCTCTGATGATGGCGCCTATTGGGAGTCTGTCAAAGCCTGAACTTTGCACCTTATGTATCAAAGATAAGCAGTCTGAAGCTAGTTCAGTCTTCTGGAAACCTGAGTTCTTGGCGAAGACAAGGGCCTGGCGCAAGGCAAGGGCTTCAGCCACTTCTGGGACTTGCACATGATCCAAAACACCCCGATTTTCTGCCTGCACAGATCCTTGGTGATCACGAGCCACGGCGCTATAACCCGCTTGTCCAGAGTGGGCAAAAATCACCCCATCAATATTTTTTGTAGCATATAAATCATATTTTATTAATCATATAGATGGTCAAAGTTTGATCCAAATTATGAGGGGCCTAATAAACCCGGACGGAGGAAATATATGATCTGCTGCTGTCCTGCAACATGGAATTACCACTTCAGTTTTTTTTCATGACTCATTTATTTATGTTGACTTGACTCAGTCCGGCTATGTATTCCAACCTGTATTGCAAATTACAATTCTAACATACTAAAGCGAGTCTTTGCAGTCGCATGTTTCGAATTTTAGTTGAGATCAATAATCAATATTACCAATGTTCCTTTTGGTACATCATTTCTGTACTAGAATATCAGATGACAGCTAGTATATTGGTTCTCACTGCCAATATCTCCAGTTTCTTTCTTCTTTGTAAGTTAGAAGTTTGTTGCACTGCTAGGTGCTATATGAACTCCTGCACACAAAGGTCCCAATTCTGAATTTTTTCATCGTGGTGACTTGTCTATGTCTGGCTATGCATTCCAACTTCTATTACAAATTCCAATCTAAGCACACTGAAGGCGAGTGTTTGCAGTCACATATTTCAGATTCTGTTGAAACTAATATTACCAATGTGACAATGCTACTCTGCAAGATTCTTCATTGGTGCCTAAACTTCAATCTTATCTGTTCAGGTTCGACGGGGCCATACATAATCAGATCGGCATTGCTATTTCGAAGTAACAGCGATTTCAATAGCCTGGAGTCCTCACGGACGCGATCGCCTTGCCTACAAGACAACATGATCTACATTGCTTCACCTGGCGGTGGTCATATATATCTATGTTTCGGTTAATTAAGTGTAACATCAATGTGGACCTTCACTGCCTAAGAACGTGACGTTGAAACTATGAGCTCCTATAAATCGACAGCTGCGTTAAAAGCTAGCTGTTGTGTATTTTCAGTCAGATTTTTTTTCTTAATTATTAGTTAAGAGTTGCTATAACAGGCAGTCTGACTATTGGCAAAATGGCCACAACGGAACTGATAATGAGCAAGAACAATATAAGCAGCACCAACCTGCAGCTGGAGGGCACTCAGTTCTTTGTTGGTGCCGTTGTACGGTACCCTCGGGCCTCGGGGCACCAAGTTTGGATGACCAGTAGAAGTACCGAGAATTTGTTCCTCCTGAAATCTTGAATATGCACAAACTGGGTGGAAATATTTATCTGTTGCCTGATCTTTTGTCCCTTTTTCTTCAGGCAGTCTGATCAGCATTCTTGAGTTCATATTGGTTTATGATTTCAATAGAGTGCATTTCTCCCACCTTTGATCGGTTTGCTTGCTTACAGGACGCACACGTCAATCTACAGGGCTTCACTTTGCAGTAATAATGTCTGTTTTTTCTTCCTTTGATGCTACTTCTTGCTTCGGTTAGTCAAAGCAGTGGTGTGGCTATAAGGATTTTTTTTTGCGGGACCATGGCTATAAGGTTGTCACAATGAAATTAAGAGTTCGTATCAATCAACACCCGCGGTAACGCTAACTGATGCACTCCATATTTTTCAAGTGACCTCTTTTAAAACTAGTTATAGTAATTATAGTACCAAGGAAAATCTAACAAGTGGCCAACCCAAGACAAGGACTGAAGCACCATATCGTAAGCAGCATGGAGCTGGAGCAGGTTGCTTGTTATTGTTTCATCATAGTATAATAATAGTGTTATTATAGCAACAAATCTTATGGTCGGTTGGGTTGTATATTTGTACGTTTTGTATCATAATCGTGCATGTCCACCTAGGTTTAGGGCTCCCTCCCTCTTCGGGGTTGCTCCGGTGGTGGGAGGGTGGGGGTACTCCGGATCTTCGATCTCAGCGTGTACAAAGGTGTTGGCTAGGTGTGTGTGGCGTCGGCGCTATGGAGGATTTGGCGGCGGCATTGTTTCTTTCTTTGCCGGAGTTCTTCTCTCCTCGCACCGTTGATCCTTGTGATGGCGCTAGTGAGCTCTTGGCTGTAGATTCCTGCCGTCCTTGAGGGGCGGTGAGGTTAGGATTCCGGATCTTCACTGGCGAGGCGGCGGTGGCGGAGAAGGCGGCGGATGTTGTGCTGGGGCTTATTCCCGGCTTTGCTGGCATGTGCTTCGACGCTAGCGATGAGCTCTGTAGCATCCTATACAGGAGTGGCTCCAGATCTGCCTCCCTCTTGCTCGCTGAAGTGGATGTATCTAGACATATTTCAGTGCTAGATACATTCGTTTGAGCAACAACTAATATGGGACGGAGGTCTACTACCACATGATAGTATGAGACATGAGTGTAATTACACCCGGTAGTAGGATGTATTTTGTTGCTTGGGTTATGCACTTATCTCCGTTTTTCTTACATTGTGTTGCTTGGGTTTTGAATTTTGTTGTCCTATCTTAACTTTGAGCAGGCCATCGCCTTTTTCTCACTTGAAAATTTGGCTAGTCACCTTGTTGCATTCCTTGGAGTCAGACTATAATGAAATTTGAATTAATCTAAATCTTCTTTATGTTTGTTGTTTTCTTGTAAATGGATGAAAATCATTTTAAGAAAGATTTGCATTTAAAAAATATTATCATTATCCAAAAAATTGTTCATGCTTTCACAAAAATTCCGTGAAAATTTAAAACATGCTCCCAATTCTTTAAAAAAAATCCACGCTTAAAAATATATTCAAAATATGTTCCTAAAATTTCAAAAGATTTTGTTTCCAAAAAAGGTTTATTAAATTAAAAATTCCCTTAATTAAAATATTCAAAATTTCAAAAAATGTTCCAAACAACTTTTAAACAATGTTTGTGTTTTCAATAATGTTCCTAAAATTTTATGAAAATGTCCACGTTTAAAAATATTCACAAATTCAAAAAATATTAATGTTTGAAAATATGTGTATGATATTGTCATAGGGAGAATATACCTACCAAATATGACTTTTTTTCGAAAAGATGACTACCGCAACAAAACTAGTCTGAATTATCTCTCTCAAAAAAGAAAGCTAGTGGAAAGAAAGAAGTGATGGGGCCCAGCCCAGCCCAATGATGGAAGAGACCGTTCCGGAGACGAGGCCGGACTCCGACCCCAGGGTTCGCCTGGAAATATATACGCCGCCTTGTCCCGTTCTCGTTCAGAAGAAGATCCAGCGAGAGAGACAGAGAAATCCAGCAAACCCTAAACCAACCAGGAGAGGAGAGGAGAGAAGCGGAGCAGATCCGGCGATGGGTTTCCCCTTCATCCCGTTCCAGACGGAGAAGGAGGAGGCGCCGGTCCTCCAGGCCAAGGCGAAGAAGGCCAAGCCGGAGGACGCGATGATCAAGGCCGAGGTGGAGGCCATGACGATCACGACGGAGGAGGGGCTCATCAAGTTCATGGAGCTGCTGGATAAGGAGGCGGCGTTCCTCAAGGCCAAGGCGGAGGCGGAGAAGGAGGCGGCGGGGTGTGGCTCCAAGAGAAAGCCGGAGTTGGAGCGGGACGAGGAGTTGGCGGCGTTCGTGGCGCGGATGGAGGCCTTGAGGCCGTTGTACGGGGATGAGGATGTTTCAGACGGCTACAACTCGCAGGACGACGACCCGAACACCACCTTCGACGACGTCATGGCGCAGTTGGAGCAGCAAATCCAGGCCAACAACGCTCGCTGGCCTTTCTTAATTGGTGGCGGCCAAATCAAATCCCCTGAAGATGATGATTGTGTGACACCTGATGAGAAGGAGCTTCACCAATGCTAGTATGCCATCTAGCAAGCTTGTATCCATCTATATATGTGCAGTATACAGCTTACTGAGACTGGACCGTGTTGCGTAACTAGCCGGCAATAATATTCAGACCAATGATAAGATGATGAAACGGAAATTTCCTGCTGCGTTCAAGCCAAGGTCTATTGTGCCGCGTTATGTGATTGTGTAATACTCCTTCCCCGGCCGCCGCCGCCGGGCAAAGCCTGGCCGGCGCCGGCGCTGACGGGCCTTCTTCTCCCTTCGCACGGGGCTGGCTGGCGCGGGGCAGCTGCCTTGGGTGTATGCGCGGCGCTGTGCAGGGCGTGGCGGCACGACGACGGCGGTTCTCCCGGCGACGGTGGCGGCGCGTGGAGGGCTGCTTGGGTCGGCGGAGGGTGCCTGCGCAGGGTGGGCGGCGTCAGGGTTGGGGTGGTCCGATCCAGATCTGGCGGGCTCCTCCTCCGGCCGGCTGTTCTCGCGGGCGGCTCGGGTTGAGGCGGTGTGGTTCGGTCGTCTCCGACGGTCCTTGGGTGCTGGAGGTGGCCGGAGCGGGGGTGTGCCATGGTGGGGTGGCCGGCGGCGTCTGCTGCTGGGCCGGCCTCTTCCAGTGGTGCAGGTCGGTACGGCGGCGCGGGGCTCCCCCTAGGGGTCCCGGTGTGTATGTGGGCTGCCACGGCATGGTGGTGGCTCATGGCGGTGGTTTGGCTCGTTCAAGGCGGCGGCTGGAAATCTTCGGTGTCGGTCTGTCGGTGTGCGGCCTGTGCTGACCTTCGATCCTTCTTCTCGGTCATTCGTCTGCTACCTTCATCGATGATTGCC
>NC_041392.1:710457231-710458979 GCF_002162155.2 Triticum dicoccoides
CAGCAGGATCATGCTCGTCTCGCGCCCGGCAGCAGGACCAACCTTGTCTCACGCCCAACAGCAGGACCGAGCTCGTCTCGCGCCCGGCAGCAGGACCGAGCTGGTCTCGCGCCCGGCAGCAGGATCATGCTTGTCTCGCGCCCGGCAGCAGGACCGAGCTCGTCTCGCGCCCGGTGCCGTAGGACGGGGCGATGGAGGCTAGTTTTGCCCAGCCTATTCGGTCTCGGCACTGGGGGCAGCCCAGGGGTGCGAAAGGCGGGTCCTTTCCGCTCGTGTCTTTGGTTGGGGTAGCGGCGGATCTCGGGTGAGATGGTGTCAAGGTCTTGGATGTTGGGGCGGCGGCCCTGGTGATGGGTTCGCGAGGCTCATGGGTAGAGCCCGTGGCTTGGTGCTGCCCGGTTGCAACGGCCGTGTGGGCGGCGTGGTAGCCGGGGTTTGGTGTTCGATGGTGGTGATTGGTGGCGGGGGTGAAAACCTGCTCTATCTTCGGACGGATTGGCGGCGACGAAGCTCGTTCCCTTCTTGAAGGCGTCGTCGCGGCTCTCATTGCTCGTCGTGTTGCTTCAGGCCAGGAAACTCTGATTCTCGGATCGGGCGGTGGCGGCGCTCCGGTGTCGTCCCCTTCCTGAAGGCGCCGCCTTGAAGCCCACGGTTCATCATATGCGGCGTCACCTCTTTGCGTAGTGCTAGGGTTGGTGTTGCTGCGCTCAGCGCCTATGTATCATGCCTTGACTATGTGTGTGTCTGTTGTAGGGGTGTGCGTTTATACTGGGTGATGTTGATCATTGCTTTATATATAAAGCGGGGCGAAAGCCTTTTTCGATAGGATAGTTGTTTTTCATTATTACAAAGTCTTAAGAAGACTGAGGCGTGTACACCAACCAACTATTAGCTGGCATAACTATATTATACCGATCTGTAGGTGTCTACTGTGGCCGGACTTAGTAGTGGTATCGTGTTTGTTATTCTTCATGCGCCTGGATTTTCTTTTTTCTATTCCGTGCACGTGCAAAGCACCAAGCCTGAGATGGGGACACCGTGACAAAAGTTGCTCTTTTACATTGTGTTGTAGCATTGCGCTATTAAAGGAAGAGGATTTAAGTTTCACTTGCCATCAATACCCCTTTACCGAAAAAGGCTTTCGCCCCGCTTTATAGATAAAGCAGGCCGCCAAAAGACATACAACCACACCAAGTCCACACACACACCCAAGTACCACAACAAAGTCATAAGGTTCTGCTGAGGGCACAACTCAACAAGCCCAAAGAAAGAGAAAAAACAAAGCGAGACCCGCGCCGGGGATTTAGTCAGGCTCCGGCGGCGGCGGCGGCGGCGGTGGCGAAAGGCGGACGGCTATCGAGCGAAGATCGGCGATGAAGGCAGAGATGGCGTCGCGCTCCAGGGGACGGCTAAGCGGCCGCGAAAGCTGCAGGAAACCCGAGAATTTGTAGAGAGCGTCAGTAGCACGACGGAGAGGGGTACGCTCGATCACAAGCTTATTACGAACAGTCCAAAGAGTCTAGGCAAGGACCCCAACCTCCAGCCACCTAATGTGGCGGGAGGACGAGGGGGACGTTTGGAGTTCAGCAAATAAGTCGGGGAAGTTGGTGTGGGTCCAACCCCCCCCCCCCCGACAATCTCGCGGAAGCAGCTCCAGAGGAACCGGGCGGAGGCGCACGCGAAGAAGATGTGGTTGGAGTCCTCGGGGACAGCACAGAGGGGGCAGATACCAGTGCCTGGGCCATTAC
>NC_041392.1:710459271-710462957 GCF_002162155.2 Triticum dicoccoides
GGGGGGGTGAGCAGAGGAGGGGGCAATGGCCATGTAGAGCGATTTGGTAGAGAACTGGCCCGACGACTCCAAGTGCCAACGCACACGGTCTTGGGCTCCATCCACCAGCGGCTCATGCAGAGCGACGCAATCAAGCAGCTCACGCCAGGCGGCGGATTCCGCATGCCCAAATGGCCGACGGAAAGCGAGGCGCCCTAAGTCAATAAGGGCCCTATCAATAGAAATCATGGGGTCGACAGAGATAGAGAAGAGGATGGGGAAGCGAGCCACAAAGGGGGAGTCGCCGGCCCATGGGTCAAACCAGAAGAGCGTCGAGAGGCCGGACCCTACCGAGATAGAGGTACCAATGCGGAGCACAGGGAGGAGCTGGACGAGGGACTGCCAGAACTGAGAACCTCCCGACTTCTGGCAGAAGGCAAGGGGTTGGCCGCGCAGGTATTTATTCCGGATAATGTCCAGCCATAGGCCACCCTGACCCTGCGAGATGCGCCACAGCCATCGGGATAGGAGGGCAATATTCATCCGCTTAGAGCACATGATCCCCAATCCACCCTGCTCCCGAGGCTTGCAGATGTCAGGCCAGCTGACCATGTGATACTTCTGCTTGCCGTGCTCGCCAGCCCAATAGAAGCGGGACTGGATTTTGGCGATCTCCTTATGGAGAGATTCGTGGAGGCTGTAGAAACTCATAAGAAATAAGAGGAGGCTGGAGAGGGAGGAGTTGATAAGAATAGTCCGGGCCGCCTTGGAGAGCCACCTCCCCTGCCAGGGCTCGCATCTAGTCTGGAGCTTGGTCATGGAGGGGCGAAGATCGGCGGCCAAGAGGCGCGAGTCACTGATGGGCGTCCCAAGGTAGGTAGTGGGGAACGAGCCCAGGCGGCAATTAAGTCTATTGGCGATGGCCACTGACTCAGCGGGAGAGTATCCCATCACCATAACATCACTCTTATCAAAGTTCATCTTGAGGCCCGACATCTATTGGAAGCAAAGAAGGAGGAACTTTAGGTTGGTGATATCCAGCTCCGAGCCTTCAACCATGATGATCGTGTCATCGGCATACTGGAGGATGGAGATCCCCGCGCCCCCGGAGAGATGGGGGGTAATACCACGGAGGTGACCCGCGGCTTTTGCCTTGTCTAGAATGGAGGCCAAAGCGTCCACGACCATATTGAAGAGGAACGGGGAGAAGGGGTCGCCTTGGCGCACCCCACAAAGGGTAGGGAAGAAGGGGCCGATCTCGCCGTTAATGTTGACCGCCGTGCGACCGCAAGAGACCATTTGCATGACTCTCGTGATCCACCGGTCGTCAAAGCCCTTTCGCAGAAGAACTTCCCTAAGGAAGGACCAGCTAACCGTGTCATAGGCCTTGTGAAAATCGATTTTTAGAAAGACCGCCTTCAGGTGTTTGACCCGGACTTCATGAAGGACCTCGTGCAGGACCAGGACACCATCTAGGATGTACCGGCCCTTAATGAACGCAGATTGGTTAGGGTGAGTGATCCGGTCAGCAAGCAGGGTCACCCTATTGGCGTACCCCTTGGCCAGGATCCGGAAGATCACGTTGATGACCGTAATCGGGGGGAACTGGCGGATGTCCGTCGCCCCAGGGACCTTGGGAATGAGGGAGATGGTCCCAAAGTTGAGGCGGCCAAGGTCAATCGAGCCCACGAAGAATTCCTCGAAGATGGACATGATCTCAGGCTTAATCACGTTCCAGAAGGTCTGGAAGAAGATGACCGGAAGACCGTCAGGGCCCGACGTCGAGGAGGGGTTCATACCCCTGATGGCCTCCCAGACCTCCTGTTCAGAGAAGGGAGCCGTCAGGGATGTGTTATCGGCTTCAGAAACCAGATGGGCGCCGGTCCAGCAATCAAGGGCGAGAGAGAGACCGCTCCGAGGAGCGGGGGAGAAAAGGGAACGATAGAACCCATCAACATGGGAGCGGATGTCCCAGGGGTCCTGAAGGAGAGAGGCTCCATCCCAAAGGCAGGGGATGGTGTTGCGTCTGCGACGCCCGTTTGCGATCGCCTGGAAGTAAGCCGTATTCGCGTCACCCTTCAAGACCCAACGCTGAGCGCCCCGGATACGCCAATAGGCCTCCTCATCAGTGTAGATCACGGAGAGCTGGTCCTCGAGGTCATAGCGGGACAGCCACTCGTCCGGGGAGAGACCAACCGCGTCAGCCCGGAGGTCAAGGGCCTGGATCGCAGTCAGCAGCGCCCTCTTACGCTCCCTGGTGTCACGGCCCAAGTTGGATCCCCACCCCTTCATAAATTGCCGAGCACGCTTCGCACAGAAGTGCCACGCGTCTATGGCGGAAGGGGGGCGGGGGTGGGGGTGGGCACGAGCCTCGATCCAACGAGCACTGACGGCGTCGGAGAATCCGACCTGGGAGAGCCAGAAGGACTCGAAACGGAACCGAGGGGGAATCTGAGGACGCTCGTCCGCGGAGGAGAGAAGCAAGGGGACGTGATCCGACCCAATCCGGGTGATGGCACGAAGAGAGGCTAAGGGGCATCGGAGGTCCCACTCGGGGGAGACTAGGACCCTGTCCAAGACGGAGAGGGTCGGAGAGGCTTGGCGGTTGGTCCAAGTAAAATGGGCCCCAACCCGATCAATTTCCCGGAGGGCAAGGTCAGCAATGAAGTCGTTAAACATGTCCATCCGGGCAAAACTAACATTGCCATTATTCTTGTCATCCGCAAATCGCAGCAGATTGAAGTCCCCCCCCCCGACAACAACGGGGAGGGAGGCGGCCGGGATTTTCCGGTGAAGCTCCTCTAGGAAGGAAGCCGAGCGACTATGGTCGGCCGGGCCATAGACTATGATGATCTCCCACTTGAAGTTAAGCGATCTCTCGAAGACCTCCATGCTCACGAAGAATTCGCCCCGATCCATGCTGCCCACCTCAAAGGTGGCATCCTTCACACCTAAGAGGATGCCGCCCGAGTGACCCGCGCTCCCACTAGAAGGGAGCCAGTGCCACGCAAAGAGGTGAGAGCTCAGCCGGTCAAGCTCGGGAAGCGCAAATTCGCGACGCATGGTCTCCTGCACGGCCACGATGTCTATGTGCTCATCTCGCATGTACTCCACTAACTGGCGGCGGCGGCCATCATGGCCGAAGCCGCGGATGTTCCAGAAGAGGGCTCGCATCAAGGAACCATTGGTGGGATGCTTGACCCCAGGACACAGGACGCGCTAAGCGCTCGAAGAGCCGCCGTGCAGGAGCGGGTGCGTCCCCGGATCTCCGGCCCGGCCCCCGAGGAAGGGGGAGCCGCCTGCCGCGTCCGAGGAGGGGGGGGCAGAACCCCTGGTTAGCGCAGGGGCAGGGGGAACAGCGAGGGCCGCTCGGGCCTCCGCCAGTTTCCCGTCAAGAACCTCCCGGGCCCTGATGGCCGCAACCTGGGCGAGAGGGGGGCCCACCTCCCCACGAAAGATGATCGCGGAATCGGAGGCCACTTTGGCGAGATGGACCAAAGGAACAGATACAAGAGCAGAGAAAGAACAAGACAAAGTAGAGGGGGGAGCGGAGGGCGTACCTGGCTCCAGGTTGCGGGCGGCAGCGCGAAGCTGAGCCCGCTCGGGGATGGGAAGCGCCGGGCGGCCCTCAGGGTGGGCAGCGTCCAGCCGAGCACTCCGGCGGGAGGCCACCACCGGGGAGGAAGCCGACCGGCCGCGGCGGGAGT
>NC_041392.1:710463563-710464975 GCF_002162155.2 Triticum dicoccoides
CGGGGGAGTGCGGGGAGGAGGCCGGGCAGACCACCAGGCCGACACTGGAGATGTCGCTCCCCTCGGATGACGACCCATCAGGGATCGGCGGGTCATCCACCATGGGGCCGGGAGCAGCCTGGCGGCCCTTGCCCCCCGTAGCCGGAGGGGGGGGCGAGGGGGAGGGGGAGCGGGAATCCTCGGACGCCCCCTCCTCGTCAGAGCGGTGGGAGCAAGAGTGATGCCGGCCGTGGAAGTCTCCGCCGGCCCCCCGGTGGTCGTCAGGGGGGCCGACATCGAGGGAGCGGGGGCGCCCAACATGGTTGGGCGGCTCGGGGGCGATCCTGAGGTCGAAGCCCTGGTCGTTGAAGAAGACCCGGACTGAGGTGTGCAGCTTGGTGGAGTCGAGACACTTGACCTTGACCCGCACCTCCTCCTCCTCCTTGCGGAGTGAGAGCTCGTCGACCACCACCACCTTGCCAAGGAGGCGAGACATCTGGCGGATGACGAGCTCTGACCGCGCGATGTCAGGGAGACCGGAGATGAGGATCCAGGCGGTGTCGAGGACAGCCATGGCCTGAGCGTCGAGAACTGGCTCGGAGATCTCGACAACCAGCTGGCTGAGCGCGAGAGTGATCCGGCCACTACGCGTGGCGTAGCCGTAGCCGACGGAGTCCAGGAAGACGACAGAGAAGATGTGACCAGCGGTGGGGGGTGACCACCCAGTCCCACTGGCGGCGGTAGAGGTGGTTGAGCTCGGCCTCGATCATCTCCGGGGACGCCACCCCATCCACGACGGTGACAATCGCCTGAAGGGATGGCGAAGGAGGAGGGGCGTCCGGGACCTCAAGGTGGAAGAAGCCCAGCCCCTCGATCCCGTGACCATACATCATGAGCTCAGAGACCACCGGTCTGGCCGGGCACAGAATGGCGGGGTGGCCAGGGTCCTTGCAGAGGTAGCAGCACTGGGGGTTGACACATGCAACCTGAGAGTGTCCCCTCACCCCACAGTTGAAGCATGGGGGGCGAGGGAGACCGGAGACGGGGCCCGGAGCGGTGGAGGCCCCCGGAACCGTGGAGGGAGGCACGACCGGAGTGAGGCGGACACCCCGGCGCTTCTTCTTCTTGGCGGGGCCAGGGCGGCCGCGGGAGGTGCCACCACCAAAGGCCGGAGCTGGGACCGTAGTCCCCGCGGAAGCAGCGTGCGGGGGGACGTATCGGCGGGTGTCCGGGGTGGGGAGGATACCGTCCCGCGGACGGGGAGAGCCGGCATGAACCGGCCGGGCGGGGGAGGGGGACCGGTCCCTACGACGGGATGGCGAGGGGGAGCGCCGGCGGCGCCAGTCACCCGACGACGCCCGAGGCGAACGGGACCGGGCCCGGTCATCCCGGCGGGAGGGGGAGCGGCGACTGTCCCGGAGCTCCCGGAGCTC
>NC_041392.1:710466136-710507128 GCF_002162155.2 Triticum dicoccoides
CGGGGGGCGGCGGCAGGGTCGCCGGCGGAAGGCCCGACAGGGAGAGGGCGGGGGGAGGCGACGGCGGCGCCGTGGCGGCGGCGGTGGAGTCGCCCGCAGAGTCGCCCGCGGAATCGCCCGAGACCGCCATCAGCTCGCCCGCAGAATACCCCCTTAAGGCCTAGGTGAGATGGATATTTGGTTTACTGTTACCTGACCATTCTAAAGAGTACATGTAGATTTTTAGCTTCGATTTCTGTTGTACATGAACCTTGCTTCTCTGTTTGCTGTCTGTTCATTGTTACAAAAACAGTGAGCCTGAGATGATGGCGCGCGGTCGACTGAAACTGTTTTTTTTTTCAGTCGCTCGACAGATAGTCACCCCACCCCATATAGCATAATATATGCATGCTCAGGCATCTCTCTCAACTGGTACTTGTTTATGTATCTTAGATGTCTTCAAGGTCTGTGTACATATTGATCCTGTAGCCTAGCTAGCCTTCTCTTAGTTGATTCCCTTTCATGGTTAACGACCGCCAAAGTTGCTCTTTTATGTTGTGTTGCAGTGTTGTGCTGTTAAAGCAAGAAGATTTTTGTTGCACTTGCCATGAATACCGGCCCCCTCAAGGCCTAGGTGAGATGGATGGTTGATTTCCTGACCACTATATATGACCATTGTAAAGAGTACACATGATGATTTTTCGTTTTGATTTCTGTTGTATATAAACCTTGTTTCTCTGTTTGCTGTTTGTTCATTGTTCGCCAGAAACAGTGAGCTTGCGTTCAGCTAATTAATTACTTCAGCATTGTGATACAACTGAACATGACGAGGAAAGAGAAAAAACTAGAAACATGAGAACACGACTAATGCCGATATCATAAACCACCAATAGATTGGGAAATTAGCTGTTACAGGCCATGTCAAACTTGAAATTCTATGTAAACAGAGTAAAGTACCATGCGTATGCCATGCTTAACGGCCAATAAAGTAGCCGTGTATTTTTTTTTTACCCCGCAAAAAAAAATACACGGCTACTTTATTGGGCACATTCAGCAAAGCAGGACGGTGCATTAATCAAATCATATTGTCAGCACTAATTAAGGAGCAAAGTAGAACCATGGCCGACCTGAATCCTGTCTTCACGTGACGACCCAACAACCCTGTTTCTCCGGCGAGTCATCCACCGCCGAATAGAAAATGACATACTATATCCCGCGTCTTCTGTGTTTCTCCACACTACCCTAGCCTCACACCAGATCTGAGAGCTCCAAGCCGCCGCTCACCTCCCCCCTGGCCCCCTCCCTCACACTCACCTCGCCGGCGGCGCTCACACCTGCAGCTGCAGGGTCTATGTGCCTATAGACCCTGCAGACTAGCTAGCCTTCTCTCCCCAACGCTTGTAATGGCGGATCCTGTTAGCATTAGTGCTGCTGTAGGATGGGGCGTCACCGCAGTAGGCTGGCTCGCCTCGCCCATTATTCCTAGGCTCCTCAACAAAGCTTTCACCCTCCTTGACTTTAACGCCACGGAAAAGCTGAAGATAATTGATACGCAAGTTTTACAACTGCAGCGGGTGATGGAAGTAGTCGATGAGAGCACTTACAGGGCTCGGTTGGAGCCACTGTTAGACAAGCTTAGGTCTGCTCTCTATGAGGCTGAAGACATCTTGGATGATGTTGAGTATCAGCGCCTCAAGGAGCAGACCCGAGATGCCAAGTCATCCGGCAGTAAGATGGATTCGCTGAAGAAGATTCTTCTGTCTGCCATGCCGAGATCCCTCCTAAAAGATAAGGTATTTCCCTGCCTTCATGTTTGGATGTGTTCATCTTTTTGTGCCACATAGATATATGACTATAGCTGCCAATAATAATACATTCTCACTTGTTTGCCACAATTATGTAATCTAGATGTGAAGATCTTAAAATGCAGTAAGATATACGACACAGGTTGTTAGAAAAAACTAGGATTAGTTACTTTGGAGCCAAATGAATCAAGAGTGTATATAGTATTTTCTTAAGAGTAATTAGCCCAATTATCAGGAATAATAAAAGATTGTCACACTCTTCCACTAGCTAGCAGTCTTCCACAAGTTCCTCTTCCCTGTGTAGCCCTGACAGCACAACTTTTGGTGTTTGGTCCTTTCCCGACGAGACAACAATGCCTCTTGGTGCACTCTTCTTCATACATGATGCATGATTTGTGTTACTTGATGCAGAGCCTGAGGTCCCTCTCCTTTCTAAAAAGTAAAAACTCTCCTTCATACGGTAGTGTAGAGTAGCACTGCCATCATCTACATTACCACTTGCTCCTTCTTTTACTAGATCTTTCTTTCCTCTCCCCAAGCCCAATCTAGAGGAGCATGAGAAGCAACAGGCAACAGCGGTATGAAGGAATCGATTTATTTGCAACAATCAGTTAGATATGTCCAGTCTGAGTCCGAGTAGTACTAGTTTGAGTTAGTTTCCATGTACGTGTGTGGGCTTATGTTACTCCGGTTAGAAATGCTTTGCTTGTATGGTATTAGGAATTGGTATTCGAGTAGAATTTGAGTTGGCATAGACAATAGCCTGAAAATATATGAAAATCGATAAGAGAAAAATTACGAGGCATGATACATGCCTCTAATTTCGGGTTACTGCATTCGTGTGCTAACAAAGTGCTATTTGGTTTTTGCAGGAGAGTGGTATGTCAAAAGTGGAATTGAAGAAGAGCCTAGAGAAGATAGAAAGTGCTATAAATGATGCATGTGAAGTTTTGAAACAACTGAACTTGCCAGGTGGATGTAATGATGATGGGAGTCGAGCTGTTGCTACCAATTCACGCCGAGCAGTCACTACAGCAGCCCCTGCGATAGGAGTAATTGGCCGGGATCAGGATCGTGACAAGATCATCGCAATGCTTCATGAGAAGGAAGACCATTGTCAAGCAAATACTATTAGTGATACATGCTATTCTGTAATTGGCATTCATGGCATGGCTGGGTCAGGGTGTCAAACACCATATTGTGTACGTGACAAGGCTGCCGCACCATATCTTGCGCCATATCTTGCTATGCATATCTTGGTAGTTTGGTTAGGTAGTTAGCTAGAGTTTATCTTCTCTTTGTAATCTTATCTCTATCTAGCTTCTTCTCCAAGATGTAATCTAAACTATATGCGCTATCAGGGAGGTGCGCCCCTGCCTATAAACACGTACGGCGTCCCCTCGAGTTGAGGTACGACGCTTTCCGCCATCGCACATGGTAATCAGAGCCCTTCTCTTCCACAACGTGTAAACCCTAAAACTCCATCCAGTGCAAACCATGTCGTCCTCCTCCGGTGCCTCCCAGACTAGCCTCAACGGCCAAGTCACGGAGAGGCTCTCCGGCACCAACTACGTCCTCTAGCGCGCACAGATCACGCCGCAACTGAGGGGCGCGGGCGTCTTCGGCTACGTCGACGGCGCTACACCAGAGCCGGCCAGGATCCTCCCCACCAAGGACAAAGATGGGAAGGAATCAACTGTGCCGAACCCTCTCCACGCCATCTGGGTGCGAGAGGACCAGCAGGTGCTCGGGTACCTGCTGAACAACCTCACCAAGGAGGTGCTCATGCAGGTGACCGCGATCACCACGGCACGCGAGCTCTGGACGGCACTGTCGGGGATGTTCTCCTCGCAGTCGCTCAGTCGCGTCAACAACATTAGAACCTCTCTGGTGAACGCGCAAAAGGGTAACAAGACCGTCGCCACCTACTTCCCCGAGATGCGCGGCTTCACCGATGAGCTGGCCGCCGCCGGGAAGCCTCTCCAGGACGATGAACTCGTCTCCTACATCCTCCACGGCCTCGACATGGATTACCAGCCACTCGTCTCCGCCCTCGACGCCCGAACCTCCCCGGTATCCCTCGATGAGCTCTTTTCAATGCTTAGTAACTTTGATCAGAGGGTGGCACAGTACCAGGGATCAGGCGGCTTCAAGTCGTCCGCTAACGCTCCCGTTATCGTGGCCCGCCTCGCTCCAAGGGCAAGCAAGGGAGCGGCGGCAGCAGCGGCGGGTCCAACTCCCGCGGACGGACCAACTCCACCAACACTAGGGGCCACCGCGGCGGGTCTTCCAGATCGCGCCCGGACGCGGTACGCTGCCAGATCTGCGGCAAGCCGGGCCACACGGCAAGGGATTGCTGGTATCGGTTTGATGAGGACGAGGCTTCCTCTGAAGATGAAGAAAAGATCACTGCTGCTGCTGATGGCTCATACGGTGTAGATACCAACTGGTATCTTGACAGCGGTGCGACAAATCATCTCACTGGCGAACTAGAGAAGGTCACGCTTAAGGAGAAGTATCATGGCAAGGACCAGATCCACACCGCAAGCGGTGCAGGTATGAGGATACGTCACATTGGTCATTCCGTTTTTCGTACCCCATGTAAACAGTTTCATCTTAGGAAAATCTTGCATGTTCCTAGCACCGACAAGAATCTTCTATCTGTCCATCATATCACCCTTGACAATCATGTTTATATTGAGTTTCACCCCTTCTTCTTTTTGATCAAGGATCAGGTCACGAGGAAAACTCTCTATCGAGGTAGATGCGTTTGGGGCCTCTATCCGTTGATTCTGAAGCTTCGAAGATACAATAAACAAGCTTGTGGTGCTATCAAGCTTTCAGTCACAAGATGGCACGACCGTTTAGGGCATGCATCATTTTCCTTAGTTGACCATTTACTTAAAAAGAATAAGCTCCCGTTTGTTGGTGAGCGCAATGTTGAAACCATTTGTGACTCTTGTCAGAAAGCAAAAAGTCATCAACTTCCTTATCCTGTGTCCACCAGTGTTTCTACTCAACCTTTGCAGTTGATTTTTTCCGATGTGTGGGGTCCTGCCCCAAGCTCCGTTGGTAGACATCCATACTACTTTGGCTTTATTGATGACAATAGCAAGTTTTCCTGGCTTTACCTTCTTAAAAAAGGTCAGATGTGTTCCAAGTCTTTAAAAAATTTCAGGCGCTTGTTGAACGCCAATTTGACAGAAAAAATCTTGCTGTCCAATCAGACTGGGGAGGAGAATACGAAAAGTTGAACTCCTTTTTCCAAACACTAGGAATTTCTCATCATGTGTCATGTCCTCACGCTCACCAACAAAACGGGTCGGCAGAACGTAAGCATAGGCACATTGTTGAGGTTGGTCTTGCTCTCTTGGCCGGAGCTTCGATGCCCTTAAAATTCTGGGATGAAGCGTTCCTTACTGCCGTTCACATCATCAACAAGCTACCTAGTCGAGTTATCAACAATGAAACTCTCATAGAACGACTTCTCCACACAAAACCAGATTATAAATCTCTTCGTGTGTTTGGATGTGCCTGCTGGCCGAATCTTCGCCCTTACAAGAATCGCAAGCTTATGTTTCGCTTCAAACAGTGTGCGTTTCTTGGGTATAGTGCTCAGCACAAAGGTGTCAAGTGCTTGGACATCTCTACTGTCGTGTCTACATCTCTAGAGATGTTGTTTTCGATGAAACAAAATTTCCTTTTGCTGATCTACATCCTAACGCCGGTGCCTTACTTCGCAAAGAATTTCTTCTTCTTCCACGTCACCTCTCTAGTTATGATCAAGGGGGGCACGATAATAATGGTAATGATCCTTTGTTGACTAACCCTCATAACCATCTGCATGAGTTCTGTGATGCTCCAGGAGATCGTAGTGGTGAAGAAAATGAAGAAAACAGCGAAGAAAATGAAGAAAACAGTGCAACGCACTGTCCATATCGCATGTGTCACGGTGGAGGGAGCAGATCTGCCTCGGGACCCGGAGCGCCAGCTGCGGCAGGCGAATCCGCCTCGGGATCCGGCGCACCAGCTGCGGCAGGCGAATCCGCCTCGGGATCCAACATGGCAGCAGCGGCAGGTGGATCCACCTCGGGTCCTGGGGCGACAGCATCCGGCACGCCGACAGCGACCGGCTCCGCGTGGGCCACGCGGCCAGGTGTGGCTGGCGGTAGCGGCTCCACCAGCCCGCGCCAATCAGGAACTGCCACGCGCCCTTCTCCCATCGGCCCGGTCGGCTCGCGTTTTGGCAGCCAACCGGTTGTTTACAAGCGGTGCGATCGACTGGCATGGGCCCGGCTGTGGCAGGCACAGATCTCTGCCAGCCCGTGACCGCTGGTCGGGTGGGATCTTCTGTGCCGGATTCGTCTTCAACGCTTCAGCCTCGAGCCACAGAAGATCACCCAGCTGCAGAACCTGCCAAAGCTGCCGACGCAGGCGGATCTACCTTGGATCTGGTGCAGGAGGATTCCGCCGGATCTTTTGTGGCACAGAATGATCCTGTTACATCACAGCGCCGCACACGATTGCAGTCAAGGGTAACTAAGCGAGTTAATTACAAGCACATAACAAAATATGGTATGATCTGTTCTACAGGTGAACCAGGTGAGCCCAACACACTTGAGGAGGCTCTTGATGATGAGAAGTGGAGAAAGGCAATGCATGAGGAATATGTGGCACTATAGAAAAATAAAACGTGGCATTTAGTTCCTCCAAGGAAAGGTAAAAATCTCATTGATTGCAAATGAGATTTTAGGATTAAAAGAAAGTCTGATGGAACAGTTGATCGCTACAAAGAAAGGCTAGTTGCTAAAGGTTTTAAACAAAGATATGGCATAGATTATGAGGACACCTTTAGTCCAGTTGTAAAAGCTGCAACCATTCGCCTTGTCCTATCTATTGCTGTTTCCAGGGGATGGAGTCTTCGACAGTTAGACGTTCAGAACGCGTTTCTTCACGGTGTTCTGGAAGAGGAGGTTTACATGAAACAACCTCCTGGGTTTGAAAACAAACATGCACCCTCTCATGTATGCAGGCTTGATAAAGCATTGTATGGACTGAAGCAGGACCCTAGAGCATGGTATTCTCGTCTTAGCAAGAAGATGCAAATGCTTGGCTTTGTTCCTTCAAAGTCTGACACTTCATTGTTTATTTACAATAAGTCCAATACATCAATATTTGTTCTTATATATATTGATGATATTATTGTCACAAGTTCATCTGATGAGGCAATAACAGGACTATTGAAGGACTTAAGTACTGAGTTTGCTCTAAAGGATCTTGGGGACTTGCACTATTTCCTAGGGATTGAAGTAAAGAAGCACAAGGATGGACTTCATCTCTCCCAGGAAAAGTATGGAAATGATTTGGTAAGAAAAGCTGGGTTGCAAGGCTGTAAACCCACCACTACTCCTTTGTCTAGTACAGAAAAACTATCTCTCACAGAAGGAAAACCCTTGAGCTCAGAAGACAGCACAAGATACAGAAGCCTAGTGGGTGCGCTTCAATATTTAACTCTCACACGGCTTGATATTTCCTTTGCTGTCAACAAGGTGTGTCAATTCCTTCATGCACCAACCACAGTTCATTTGACTGCTGCAAAACGTATAGTCAGATATGTGAAAGATACTATGAGCATTGGCCTTAATTTTAGCAAGTCATCTTCCACTCTTGTTAGTGCATTCTCTGACTCAGATTGGGCAGGATGTTTGGATGATAGACACTCCACTGGTGGTTTTGCAGTGTTTCTTGGATCTAATCTAATATCCTGGTGTGCTAGAAAATAAGCTACTGTTTCCAGGTCTAGCACAGAGGCAGAGTATAATGCACTGGCTAATGCTACTGCAGATATCATATGGGTGCAATCCATTCTTAAGGAACTTGGTGTGAGAACTACTCAAGCTCCATGTCTGTGGTGTGACAATTTGGGTGCAACTTATCTCTCAGCAAATCCAGTTTTTCATGCAAGAACAAAACATATTGAAATAGATTTTCATTTTGTCAGAGAAAGAGTTGCTAATAAACTCTTAGATATCCGGTTCATACATTCCAAGGACCAAATTGCAGATGGGTTTACCAAAGCCTTGCCCATACGAAGCTTTGAGAACTTCAAGTATAATCTCAACTTGATGAAGTTGTGATTAAGGGAGGGTGTCAAACACCATATTGTGTACGTGACAAGGCTGCTGCACCATATCTTGCGCCATATCTTGCTATGCATATCTTGGTAGTTTGGTTAGGTAGTTAGCTAGAGTTTATCTTCTCTTTGTAATCTTATCTCTATCTAGCTTCTTCTCCAAGATGTAATCTAAACTGTATGCGCTATCAGGGAGGTGCGCCCCTGCCTATAAACACGTACGGCGTCCCCTCGGGTTGAGGTACGAACGCTTTCCGCCATCGCACACAGGGAAATCAACACTTGCACAGTGTGTTTATGATCGTGAGAAAAAGCGTAGGCAAGAGAAAAAGGAGGGCCATTTCGATATTGTCATATGGATTCATGTTTCTCAGGAAGTTAATTTGGATTCCATTTTTAGCGAGATGTTTGAGGGGGCTACAGGGAAAGCATGCGATAACTTTAATAGTCGTAATGTCCTGAAGGAAAAACTGGAGGATGAACTGCGTGGGAAACAGATTTTACTGGTACTGGATGATGTCTGGTACAACAGTAGGAATTCGGGAGACCGTGAAGAACTAAAAACGTTAATTTCTCCTCTGAATGTTGGAAAGGAAGGAAGCAGAATCTTGGTGACAAGTCGAACTGAAGCTGCATTAGTAGCTCTGGGTTCTGTCAAGGAGAGACGTATTCCCATATCTAACCTGGATGATGAAGTGTTCCTTGAAATGTTCATGCATTATGCGCTTCGGGATGCAAGGGTAAGTGACCATGATAGAAGAATACTTGAAATGATTGGAGAGGACATTGCGAAAAAGCTGAAGGGATCACCTCTAGCAGCCAGAACAGTGGGTTCACGGCTCCGTGGACACAAACTGTTGAGTTTTGGAGGAGTCAGAAAGATCGGGACCTTATGAATGACACGATGGGAGCTCTATGGTGGAGCTACCAGTATCTTGATGAGCAGGTCAGGCGATGCTTCGCTTACTGCAGTATTTTTCCCAGGCGGCATAAGTTGAGACGTGATGAGTTAGTAAAGTTGTGGGTGGCAGAAGGGTTTATAAAGACTAGTAAGCCTGAAGAGGAAATGGAAGATGTTGCTAAAAATTATTTTGATGAATTATTGTCGGCCTCATTTCTGCAATTAGGAGGGAAAGATTATGATGCACATGAGCGTGAGACTGATTACTTTACAATCCATGATCTGCTGTGTGATTTAGCAGATGAGGTTGCCGGAAGAGATTGCTTCAGGATAGAGAAAGACTTCACAGGAGAAGTTCCTCCTGGTGTCCGCTATCTTTTTGTTGGGACTTGTAATATGGAGATGCTTACTGAGAAGATATATCGGTTACAAAATTTGCGCACTCTCATCATTGATGGCTTGATAAAAGTTAAATCAGACAATCACAAAGCCTTCAAGAGTATGTTCGCTATGTTCACGAGGCTGACAAAATTGCGGGTACTGAAATTACATGTCGCGCTGCTTTATAAACACACATTCTCATTCCCAGATTCTATTGGTGATTGGAAGCATCTACGCTATTTTGCTTTCTGGGTGAAAGCAATGGACAAGCTAACTTTACCGGCCACCTTTAGCAAACTTTATCACATGCAGGTGGCAGATTTTCGTTTTTGTGGTAGTTTGACGTTTTCTAGTGGTGAAGACATGATGAGCCTAGTCAACTTGCGCCATGTAATCAGCAAAACAGATCTGGAATTTGCAAACGTTGGCAGGTTGATATGGCTCCAAACGCTACCATTCTTCAGATTTAGGAGGGAACGGGGTTACGACTTACGAGTCACATCAGCTGAAACACCTAAACAAGCTTCAGGGCAAGATGCTGATCTGCGGTCTTGAGAATGTTGAGAGCAAGGAGGAAGCTCTTGAAGTCAATCTTGCTGGCAAGGAAAAACTCACAGAATTGGTACTTCAATGGGGAAGTGGGAGTTGCAGTCCAGAAGTTCAAGCGGAGGTACTTGAGGGTCTTTGCCCATCGAAGTATCTTGAAATACTGGAAATCAGCCAATACGATGGTATGACGTTTCCAAATTGGATGATGAGTGAGCATAACGGCGGCCCAAAGAACCTGCAACAACTTAGATTCAACGGATGGAGCCAACAGGGACCTGGTCCTGACTTGGAGGCTTTCATTCATCTCCATTCGCTAGTTCTTTGGACTTGCAGCTGGGATGCCTTACCAGGCAACATGGAGCACCTCACAATGCTCAAGAAACTGACGATCGGATACTGCAAAAATATATGGTCACTTTCAAAACTGCCCAATTCTCTTGAGGAGTTTAAAGTTGAGGGCTGCAGCTGGGATGCCTTATCAGGCAACATGGAGCACCTCACATGGCTCAAGACACTGAAGATCGAGTCATGCAAGAATATACAGTCGCTTCCAACACTGCCCAAGTCTCTTGAGAAGATCAGATCCATGTATTGCAGCTGGGATGCCTTACCATGTAATATGGAGCACCTTACATCGCTCAAGATACTGAAGATCATTTTATGCCAGAATAAACGGCCGCTTCCAACACTGTCCAAGGCTCTTGAGCAGTTTACAGCTGCATGCTGCAGCTGGGATGCCTTACCAGGTAATATGGAGCACCTTACGTCCCTCAAGAAACTGAAGATCAAGGTATGCAAGAATATATGGCCGCTTCCAACTCTGCCCAACTCTCTTGAGGAGTTCACAGCTAGGGGCGGCAATCCTGAGTTCATGCAATCTTGTCTAACAATTGATGATCCAAATTGGAAAAAAATTATTTGCAAAGAGAACAATTTCTTAATGAAAAAATTCCATACGGAAGGTAAACAGTTAAATTCCTTTGATGTCTCCCCTTTGTATTTTGTGTTTGGTAAATATTATTCTAATTCTTAGTCAAAGATTTGTTACCATGTTCTGATTAGTTTGCTAACTATCAGATGCGAGTCCTTTTGCTTAGGATGGGAGCAGGAGGAGATGGAGTCGATACTGTTGACTTCCTGCCAAATCTATGGTTGGGTAGCCATTCCCAGGTCCACGCATGCTTCTTCGTTGGGTTTTACCTACTTTGGTTTGTTGATTCTTGTGTGTTTTGCGAGTGAAATGGTGCTGTGAGATCACTCTCGTAAACGACGGACAATGCTGAATGTTAATAATGTGGATTTATTAGTTTAATATGGAGCACCTTACATCCTTGCAGTGATGAACACTGGATTTATTAGTTGTGTACTATATACTGTATATGGCATGTAATAATGTGGAATGATGAACACTTGATGTATTTGTTTCTATATACTTATATGATTTGTAACACCGTGGAATGCATGATGAACCCAACTGTTTGATTCCTATCGTTTGTTAAACTTAGGATAGAATGATAATCGTCACTGAATTTGCTCGTTTCCTGTCGTTTGTAACATTGTGGAATGATAAACGCCACATTATTTGATTGCTACCATATCGTACGGTATGAGGTTACCAGATTGGGTGGAGCCAGCCGGGGGACCTGCTCCTGACATTGAGGTTTCCATTCACCTTCCGGGATTAAGGGAAACAAGTGCTTAACGGCTGATAATCGACAATGTAATGCTGTTTGAGCAGATACAAGTTTGAAGTTCCTTGGTATTGGAGGAATGATGGAACAGTTGATTGCCCTGGTACGTAATCAGCGTGTATTTTATTCATCCTCGAACAACATCATAACTCGGTTAGTTGGAAGAAGAAGAAAAGAATGCGACTTGCAAATATACATCTGCTAGCCTTACGATCGACACTTGTTGGTTGACTCAAACTGTTAATTTCATTGTCACATTCAGTTCTTACTTAGACAGGTACTCCCTCTGTAAACAAATATAAGAGCGTCAAACACTATTTTAGTGGTCCTGACGCTCTTATATTTCTTTACGGAGGGTGTAGCAGCCACATCCATGTTACAGTAAGCAAAGCTAGAAGTAGCATGAAAACAAGAACAACATACACATGACCACAGCAAGGTGAAAATTCTGTAGATTGTCACGCGCCATCTTCTTAGAAAAGGTCATCACATCTGATAGAACTCCGCGGTATCGAAAGAAAAATCACTCCGAACGCAGCAAGCTGATCTGATGACGAGTCCACTGAATCTGGGCAAGCAAGACAACAAAAAGCTCAGATAACACAGAAGATTTTCGGCCCAATCTGTGCATTTTAATTTAATAATTTTAAGAACTTGACAATATAGAAACTGTAGGTACCTAGGTAGTATCACATGAATAGGAAGAATAGTACAATACTAGAATGGTTGGGCGCGCTTTGCTGCGTCGTTGGTGTTGTTGGGTTTCTTCAAAAAATAATCACTTTGTTTCAAAATAGAAGGTGTATTACTTTTTTAAAAGTCGATAATTTTTAAGTTTGATCAAATTATTTTTTTATTTAATATTGTGGATGTTGATATTTTTTAACAAAACTAATACCCCTTATATTTTGACTTAAAGAAATTTGACTTTCAACAAAACTAATACCCCTTATATTTTGGAATTGATGAAATGTTTAGTTTGGCGGGTGGGGGAGATGGTACAGTCTATTTTATTTTTATTATAATGTGGTGATTTGGTGGGCCTCTTTCGTGGTATGATTCCATGGTATCCGCTAACCAACATATATTTATTTGGGGAAATTTCTATATTAGTGGTTGCATGTACTACTATATTGGTGCTACAAATCACATGGTGGCGCTTCTTTTTCACAGGGTGTGGGAGACCGCGCGGATTGATATATTTTTATAGGCCAGTTGTTGCTGATTGATTTGAACAATCATTGGCCTGGTCAAAATCGTAAACCAAATCGGAGAGCTTGAGAATCAAAATCGTAAACCAAATCGTAAACCTCAATTGAATGAAAGAGTTTGAAAATTAGGTAACATAGTGAATTAAAATAATTTAATGGGAGAGCTTGAGAAAGTGTTGACCTGGTCAAAATCGGTTCACCTAATTGTAAATTGAATACCTCAACTAATTGTGTGTCCTTAAAAATTAGGAAGCATAGTGTGTACTATAAAAGAATTCAATGAGAGAGCTTTGAGAAATTGTTGATCCAGTCAAAATCGGATTACCTAATTCTAATTGGAGACCTCAATTGAATGTTGGCTTTTTAAAACTAGGGAGCTTAGTGTTATAGAGAATTCATCTCAACTGAATTTGAAACATGTGACTGCAGGCAGACACTCACTTCAGCGTGCTTAGCATTGTAATTTGCAATACAAGCTCAGATATACAGCCGGACAGAGGAACGTGAACATGAAGGACCAGTCCTGAAAAACTCATACAGGATTGGTACCTTTCTTTTGCAGGACTTCATTTACTGACTAGGGGCCTAGCAGTATAGCAAACTTCTAACTACAGGAAATAAACTGGGGGTGTTGGTAGCCAGAACCAACACACTGGGCGATGTCTGCCATCCCACTACAAAAATGAGTCACAAGGATAGAAATACAAAACTCCTAAATCACACAGCAGATCATGAATTGTAAAGTAAGCAATCATATCATGATGTACAGGCACCTTTTCTTTCCCTCCTAGTTGCATAAATGAAGCCGACATCAATTCATCAAAGTTTTTTTTTTCAAAAAGGGGGTTGATCCCCGGCCAATTCATCAAAGTATTCCCGAGCAACATCTTCCATTTCTTCTTTAGCGCTACTAGTCTTTATAAACCCTTCTGCCACCCACAACTTAACTAACTCCTCACGTTTCAAAAGTTGTCCTCTGGGATAAATAATGCAGAAAAGCGAAGCATCGCCTGACCTGGCCATCAAGATACTGGTAGCTCCACCACAGAGCTCTCATCGTCTCATTCGTAAGGTCCCGATCTTTCTCTCTTATATCCAAATATCAAATTCTGGGTTTTTAAGTTTTCTTCGATCATGGACATCTACGCTTGCATCTCCAAGTGCATAATACATGAACATTTCAAGAAACAGCTCATCATCCAGGTCAGATATTGGAAATTTGGAATACATCTCTCTTTTACAGCACCCGTAGCTCATAATGCATCTTCAGTTCGACTAGTCAACAAGATTCTGCTTCCTGCCTTTCCAACATTTAGCGGAGTAAGCATTTTTCTTAGTTCCTTATGGTCTCTGATATTCCTATTATTGTATCAGATATCATTTAGAACCAACAAAATCTGTCTTACATGCAGTTCCTCCTCCAGATTTTCTTTTAGGACCTTACATCCCTCAAGAAACTGAAGATCAAGTTATGCAAGAACATACGGTCGCTTCCAACTCTGCCCAAGTTTCTTGAGGAGTTCACGGCCAGGGCCGGCAATCCCGAGTTCATGCAATGTTATCTAACAATTGATAATCCAAATTGGAAAAGATTATTTCCAAAGAGAACCATTTCTTAATTGAAAAAAATCCATACGGAAGGTAAACAGTTAAATTCCCTTGATGTCTTCCTTTTGTCTTTTGTGTTTGGTAAATACTATTGTAACTCTTAGCCATTAAGATTTCTTCTATGTACTGATTGGTTTGCTAATTGACAGATGCGAGTCCTTTTGCTTAGGATAGGAGCAGGAGGAGATGGAGTCAGAACTGTTGACTTCCTGCCAAATCTATAGCTGGGTCTGGGTAGCCATTTCCAGGTCCGCGTGTGCATCTTCGTTGGATTTTACCTACTTTGTTTTGTGAGTGAAATGCTACTGTGATCACTCTCGTAAACGACGGACAATGCAGAATGTTAATAATGTGGATTTATTAGTTCAATGTGGAGCACCTTACATCCTTGCAGTGATGAACACTGGATTTATTAGTTGTTTACATCCTTGCAATGATGAACACTGGAGTATATATATGGCATGTAATAATGTGGAATGACGAACACTGGTTGGATCTGCTTCCTATGTAGTATATGATTTGTAACACTGTCGAATGGATGATGAACCCAACCGTTTGATTCCTATCGTCGTTTGTTATACTTAGCACAGAATGATAAGGGTCACTGAATTTGCTCGTTTCCTGTCGTTTGTAACATAGTGGAATGATAAACGCCACATTATTTGATTGGTACCATGGTACGGTATGAGGTTACCAGATTGGGTGGAGCCAGCCGGGGGGATCCTGACATTGAGGCTTCCATTCGACTTCGGGGATTCAGGGAAATAAGTGCTTAACGGCTGATAATCGACAATGTAACGCTGTTTGAGCAGATACAAGTTTTAAGTTCCTTGGTGTTGGAGGAATGATGGAACAGTTGATTGCCTTTGTACGTATGGCCATCTGGTGGAAACTCTGCAAGGAAAGGAATGACAGGATCTTCAACCAATTTGGTGGCTCAAAGTACCTTCACTGTGGAACCTGCTCCAGACCAGGCTTTCATTCATCATTCATCTCCCAAAGAATGATGCAATCAGCGTGTATTTTATTCATCCTTGAACGACATCATAACTCGGATAGTTGGAAGAAGAAGAAAAAAAAAGTGACTTGCAAATATACATCTGCTAGCCTTACGACACTTGTTGGTTGACTCAAACTGTCAGAGCATCTCCAGCCGCGCCCCCAACAGGCCCCCAAGGCCACTTTTTCGGCGCCGGCGCCGAAAAAATGCCCCAGTCGCGCCCCCAGGACGCCGAAAATCGCCGGTTCGGCCCATTTTTGTTCCCGGCGATCGCAGGCCGAACCCGGCGCACTGGGGGGCGATCGGGGGCTCCGGCGCAAGGGAAAAGCACGGCTAGCCCACACCGTCAGGTGAAAAGTCAAGTTTTTCTTCCCCGACTCGCCTCCCACCCCCCGCGCCCTCGGCCGCCACTAGTTGTATCCCGGCGCCGCCCGCCGCCCTTCTCCGCTAGATAGCCATTCCCCGCCAGAAAAAGAGCACAGGTTCGCCGAGGCAGCCCCTCCACCAGCAGTTGAGCGTTTCTGCCGCCGTTTCCGGCCGTGGAGGGGCAGTTTAGCGGCGGGTACACGCCACCGGACGCAAGGTGTTCGGCGTTTTGCCTGCCTCGGCGATGGACTCGGACGACGAGGAAGCGCTCGCCGCGCTGCTGGAGGAGGAAGCCGAGGCCGACGTGACGTCCAGGAAGATGGGCATCTCATGGTGCTCGCCACCCTCGCCCAGCTGCTGGCGAGCAATGAAAATCCTCGGCGAGGTGGCTCGGCGCCGGGGCGGATGAAAGCAAAGAACCGGCATCGTCTCGAAGGCTACTGCATGCTCTACTCCAACTACTTCGCCGATGCTCCACTTCACGGCGACAAAACATTTCGGCGCCGTTATCGGATGAGCCGAAAGCTCTTCCTCGGGATTGTAAATTCCATTCGGGAGTTCGACAGCTACTTCAAGTGCAAGATGGATTGCACCGGCAAACTTGGATTCACCTCGATCCAGAAGTGCACGACAGCGATGAGGATGCTTGCATACGGAGCTCCCGGTGATTCACTCGACGACTATGGGCGCATGGCCGAGTCCACCATCATTGAGAGTTTCTACAAGTTCTGTCGGGTAGTGGTGGCAGTGTTTGGACCGCAATACTTGAGAACACCCAATGCGGAAGACACTGCTCGGATCCTAGCACAAAATGCAACAAGAGGATTCCCTGAGATGCTTGGAAGCATCGACTGCATGCATTGGAAATGGAAGAACTGCCCATTTGCTTGGTAGGGGATGTACAAAGGCGCCAAAGGCGGTTGCAGTGTGGTACTTGAGGCGGTGGCCACACATTACCTCTAGATTTGGCACTCCTTCTTTGGTATGCCAGGAACTCACAATGACATCAACGTGCTGCAGTGCTCCCCTGTTTTTGCCAAGCTTGTTGAAGGTCATTCTCCTCCGGTGAACTTCGAGGTCAATGGGTGGCACTACAACAAGGGGTACTACCTAGTTGATGGCATCCATCCGAGATGGTCTACATTTGTGAAGACTATCTCAAACGCTGTGCTAGGAGACAAGAAGTCCCACTTTGCCAAGGTGCGGGAGGCTTGCCGGAAGGATGTCGAGCGGGCATTTGGTGTGCTCCAATCTCGATTTGCTATTGTCCGGTACCCTGCTCAGACCTGGTCGAAAGATCAAATGTGGGAGATCATGACTTGCTGTGTCATCTTGCACAACATGATCATCGAGAGCGAGCAAGAAGAGCCAGTGTTTGACACTGAACCATACTACATGCAGGGTCCTCTAGCCGAAGTTGATCACCAGCTACCGGCAACCTGGACTGCCTACCTCAGTATGCGTCAGGAGATCTGAGACCCACAGGTTCATCATCAACTGCAGCAGGATCTGGTGGAGCACCTATGGAGGCTCAAGGGCGACGCCGGGCGTGACGTGTGATGAAATATGAGTTTTGTTTTGTTGAACTATATAATTTGTATTGAACTATTTGTTGTTACACTATTTTGTTGAACTATTTGATTTTCTGTGATGAACTATGTGATAAAAAATATTTATGTTGGTAATTGAACGCCGAGCCACGCCGAATATGGGCCTATTCTTGCCTATATGGGCCCTTTATTCGCCGAAAGTGGGCCGAAAACTGGGTCAATATCGACGCCTGGGGGGCGACGGCTGGATGCCCAACCGCCCCCGGGGGGGGGGGGGGGCAACGGCTAGAGATGCTCTTAACTTCATTGTCACATTCAGTTCTTAGGAGCGGCCACATCCATGTTACAGTAACCAAAGATAGAAGAAGTAGCACGAAAACAGGAACATACACATAACCACAGCCAGGTGAAAATTCTGTAGATTGTCACGTGCCATCTTGTCAGAAAGGCCATCACGTCTGCAAGAACTCCATGATATCGAAACAACAATCACTCTGAACTCAGCAAGCTGATCTGATGACGAGTCCACTGAATCTGGCCAAACAAGACAACAAAAAGCTCAGATAACACAGAAAATTTTCGGCCCAATTTGTGCATTTTAATTTCATAAGTTTAACAACTTGACAATATAGAAACTGTAGGTGCCTAGGTAGTATCACAGGAATAGGAAGAATGGTATGATATTCATCTCAACTGAATTTGAAACATGTGACTGCAGGCAGACGCTCACTTCAGCGTGCTTAGCATTGTAATTTGCAATACAAGCTCGGATACACAGCTGGACAGAGGAACGTGAACATGAAGGAACCAGTCCTGAAAAACTCATACAGGATTGGTACCTTTGTTTTGCAGGACTTCATTTACTGACTAGGCACTTAGCAGTATAGCAAACTTCTAACTACAGGAAATAAACTGGGGGTGTTGGTAGCCAGAACCAACACACTGGGCGATGTCTGCCATCCCACTACAAAAATGAGTCACAAGGAGAGAAATACAGAACTGGCTGCCCCCTCTAATTCATCTTACAGAATTGCCAATACACAATCACCTCAGAACTCTTAAGTTTCAGTCAATCATGTCAACCAATGTGATTTGATTTGAGATTAGGAGAACATACATGATATGAGTATCTAAGAGTGGTGAAGAGATTGACTGCAGTGAAGACGAATTTCAGTTGCCTGTGCAATGGTACACACTCTCTTGATCTTGTAAGGTTGGTTTCAGATAAAAACAACATTGTGAGATGAAATTTCAGTTGCCTGTGAGCACAAGTTTTTCTTGATTTAGAGCAATGGCTGAGGATCTCCTTTGTGATTGTACCAGTTATGCAGGTTTATTACAATACAACACCACGAGATAAAATTATACATATAAAGATGACGAACAGAAAACTTTTGTGCTGCCTTGTATCTATGAATCTATCAAAAAGACAAGTGTACAAAATGAGTTGTGCATAACTCGAATGAAATTTCTCAAGGTGAAACAATCCAAGGTAAACTGGATCTACACTTGTATTACTTGTACATTACATTGACCATCAAAACTATTACTAAAAATAATTACCACGACCTAGTGTCTTTTCCGATTCCATGAGGACTTATGCATAAGATACTCATAGTGTGCATGCTTTTTTTTCTCTTACTAATCTCATTCTCTTAAAATGGCAATTGGAAGGGGCCAGAAGTACCATCGCAGGGCCACGCCTGCTTACCCACTCCACACACCTAACTAGTTATGCCTTAAGGCTGAGATATGCCTTAACTCTTGCCACAAGCACAAGAAAATAAACATCACTAAATCATGTAAACAAGAATTATCAATTGCAATAATGAATAATCAAGCAATAGACAAGTCATGTGATAATTAGAAAGGGAAGGAGATAACAAGGATGTAATAGAAATTTTACCACTTCATATGATCTGAGAAAACAACAAGGATGGTGGAAAGTTGGTATATATGTGTGGCCCATACATAATCTTGATTTGCTTCGCATAAACCCTCTGAAGCTGCATCGTCTTGACGTCCATTGAGAAATATTCAACGAGTTGATTCTTCTTTCTCCTTAGTGGACGGTTTAGAAGAAAAACATTCTTTTATCCTTATCAAGAGCAAGTACCTCACTGTTGCATCTCTGATATAATATTAGTACCCAGATTCTAGTAAGATTGTCCATCTGCCAGTGGCTGGGGCTCTCGCCTTTGTTTGTTGCAATGGTATACCTGAGATCAGATGCAGTTTCACCATGGAAACCAAACACCCCAAGTCTTCCTTCGCCTGCCTCCACAATGGCTACACCTTTTGTACTGCATTCTCCCGGTGGGAGACTAGCAATGGAAAACTCCATCTTCTTGGTGTCAAGGACGAGCAACAGGTTCCTCTTGACCACCAGCCAGTCCCAGTAGAAGCAGCCATAAGCATAATGGCGCCTAAGAGCTAAGACAAGAAGGGTTGGTCCATGACATCATCACCAATTCACCAGGGTCAAGGGCCAAATCACCCCAACCCTTGGACGCAGCAGCTTGCCATTGCCTGATGCTCGATGAAGGCAGCCAGCTTCATTTTGCCACGTACTAAATAGATCATCCAGAATGTTGTCTCTTCCGTGGCCGCCGCTGCATCCTCACTGAGGGGAGCGAGGAAAGGGTGGGGGAGCGGGTCCTCCACGGAAGCGGCTAGGTCATCGGGTACCGGGGGAAGCAGGATGTACCGCCGGTGCAAGGGGTCGCACACCGCGAGCTCGCGGAAGACTAGGGGCTCCTCACCCTTTCCGGGCTCGAAATGGAGGAGGACGCGGCCGTCGCGGATATCCTGCACGGTCCAGCGGCAGTGGGAGGGGAGGAAGGAGAAGGTGAGATCGGCGGCGAGGGCGAGCGCCTGGGCGGCGGGGGCGGAGGGGGTGAGGCGGCATAGTGGGACAGAACCTTCCGGGCTCGAGGAAGTCGAGGAGTGGTGGTGCGTGGAGGCGGCGGAAGCTGTGGAGGAAGAAGCCGTCGGTGGTGAGTCGGCGGAAGGAGACGCAGGTGGCGGAGGCGCAGGTGAGGTCGGCCGGGTCGGGCATAAGGAGGAAGATCTCCACCGGGAGGTGGTCGGGGATCGCCGTCAGCGGAGAGGCCATTTCCCGGCTGTGGGAGGGCTTGGTTGCCGGCCACCGGGATCCGTCGGCGGCGGCGGCGGCGGCGCTGTGTGCTTCTGGTCTGGACTTGCGGATGGGCCTTGCCTGGTCAGTTTTCAGGCCACGTATCTGAGTATCTCACTCAGCTATAGAGTGAATTGCATAAAAGCACCACATTGAAGCGTCGTGTTGCAGAAAATACTCTTCTATGAATTTGTGCCAGAAAACACTGATTTTTGTCTTAATCATTTGTAGAAACCACCTAACCTTCTGTTCGAGCATTTTAACCTCTATTATGACATGTGGGTCCCGCATTTGATGACGTGGCATAACGTTTCGTGGTAGACGCCGTTAGACTGGTATTTTTCCAAAAAGAACCTTCCTCCCAATCCCTCCCCTACCCAATCCATATCGCCACCGGGCTTCCATCCTCGCGCCAGCTGATGTCGTCGCCGATGGCGTGCGTGCAGGGACATGGCGAAGTGCGCCAGAGAGCGATGTCGGAGACGTGGAGCAGCTGCTCCGGCTGGGCTACCGACCTCGCGCTAGTCCGCCGCGAGCAGGTCATCCGGGAGCGGCGGCGGGGCTCGTCTATGCAGCCGCCTGGTGTGGCGACCTGCCGGAGCTGCACGACGCCTGCGCCCTCCTCGCCGTGCCGGAGCTGTAGGACGCCCGTGCCCTCCTCGCCGCCAAGTTCGGCAGAGCTGCAGCGCCGGAGCCCCACTTCGCGCCGCCGCCAGAGACCCACTTTGCACCGCGGCCAAGTCCCTGCATCCCCGCGGGCCACCAACCTACGACGGTGCTCGCACCAACCTCCCGGCTGGCCCCGCATGCTCACGCCTTGGCTGCCTCCTCCCGGTGGGGCTCCGCCACCGTCAACCTCTTCTCGGTGCTGGCGCGAAGTGGGGCTCCGGCGCGCTGTGGCTGCCGTCATCGGTTTCTTGCGAGGACCTCCGACCGGCGGCAACACACAGGGATCTAGGGGCGGTCGCAGCGTACGGGGATGCCGGGTCTCGATTGCGCACAGGATTGCCGGGATCCGGCGGCGGCGCAAGGTGCTCCTGGGGTCCGGCGGCGCCAGGAGTTGCGTCAGGCCGGGGGAGGGCGTGGCGGCGGCAGGTGACGTCGGGGGGAGGGTGGACGACGATGCGCGGTGGTGCGGGGGTCCGGTGGCTCGAGGACGCGCGTCAGGCCGGGGGAGGGCGTGGTGGCGGCAGGTGAGGCTGGGGGGAGGGTGGCCGGCGGCTGGAGGTGGTCAGGTGGATTGGGAAGAGGTGGTCGGGAGGATTGGGTGGAGGTGCTGCGGCAAATAGTTCTGCTGCTCTGCTCGGCTGCTGTGTCAGCCCAAATCCATGGAGGGAGTTGATTGCTTTTTGTTTTTTGATTGAAGGGTGTCCCTATAAAACTACAGGGACTGATTTGTCAATCCAGAAAATCCCTCATCTAATGTCGTCTACCACGAAACATTGTGTCACGTCATCAAATGCGGGACCCACATGTCATAATAGAGGTTAAAATGCTCGAACAGAAGGTTAGGTGGTTTCTGCAAATGATTAGGATAAAAATCAGTGTTTTCTGGCACAAATTCGTAGAAGAGTCTTTTCTGCAACATGACGCTTCAATGTGTGGTTTTTTGCAATTCACTCCTCAGCTATGACTAATCTGTTCTCTCAAAAAAAAGCAATGACTAATTCTGCTGCTAAAACACATCATACTAGTTTGTTCTAAAAAAACTCCAACTAGTTTTATTTATTTATTTTTAGTTAATTCAAACTAGTTTTGGAAAACAAGCTCCGCACAAACTATGGGTCCTATTTTTTGCGAAAATGATTCAAATATATTATCAAAGTTCATCAGAAGTACAAAATATCTCAAACACAATAAAACTTACATCGTGATTTCAAGAGCACCGAACGACCACTACCACCGCCCGAACGAGCCGTTGATGCGTCGCTCCCCTACTAGAGCCGGCTTGACCTTGTCGATGACAACTAATAAGTCTTCGTGCACATTCCCTAAAGACCAACACCCTGGAGCCGCAGTCGTCGCTGTGGAATCACTTGAATAGATCTGAAGTACCCGACACCAAATCTCGTCACATGACGAGAAATGCTAACCTCACCGCCCCATGGAGACGATAGGAATCTATGTCGAAGCTCCATCGACTACGTCTAGATGGATGAGCTCGAGGAGGATCGGAGCCCAGGACACAAACTTAAAGAAGAAGCGTCGCCGTCCGCCTGAATATCGCACCTGCGAGGACTTAAAAACACTAACCTAAACTACTAACAGGAGCGGAGACACTGGAATTCCCCACCTCGCCATCGGCCATCGGAGCGGCAAGCAGAGAGGAGGCAAATCCACGGGCTCATCGGCGAAGCCTGGAGGAGAGAGTTTACCCTAGCCGGCAAGGGATAGGGAAGAGAAAAGGAAACCTAGATTTCAAAATTGAACTCGTGTGGATACTTAGAGATGTGTACATGTTACTTCAATGTTTCAAAAAATATTTTCTAACATAAAATTCTACGATTACATATATAATGCGCTTAAAAATGTATAAGCTTGTGGACGACTATTCTTCCGTACATCCACCGGTTCTCTTGTCCGTGCTATCTTTGGAGCACCACCTAAACATGGCGGGAACCATAGATCAGTACCGAAATGCAATTTCCATTTCTAGGTAGTGATGACCATATTTCACCAAATAAAAGTATTAGAACTATTCCTCTTCTAATTGGACTCTTGAGTCTGACAAGGTTGGTCCTAAAGATTATGTAGTGTTTTGGTTCAGTGGATTAGTGCATCTTTATCTCATGGGTTGTCATCCCGTGCACCGGTCTCTTTGGCAGTGTTGGTGATCAAGATAGTGAGGCCATATGTTCCATTGTTTTAATTTGTATTCATCCTAATTTTCTCTGTGTAGGAGTACACCGTTGAATCCGCTGACGACTTGTCCTACAAGGTCTCCATCCTCAGTGCGTTCAACAATACTAGCTACTCATTTTGTAAAGTAATATAAGAACGTTTAGATCACCACTATGGAGGGAGTAGGTTCTAATATGTGGAGTGGGGCAGTTGATGCATTTTTGTCAAAATCTATCAGGACATAGAAAGAAGCCTCCTTTGAGGACTGTAGCATTTGTTGACGGGTTCGATGGGAATATAGAGTGGGGTAGGATGAACACAATGCACTCCATGGAAGTCACTAGTTGCAACAGAATGAAGTGCTCATGTCGATGGTGTTATTCTGAACAAGTGAGTGGTTTAGAAATCAATAGGTGTTAGGTGGGGAAGCATTCCACCACAACCTGGTCCAGGAATAACATCGATGGGATCTGCCTCTTGGTCGTCTTCAAGCATCCGGAACTACCATGACTTTCATAGGAGGTTCCCTTTCTGATGGATATTGTGCACGAAATTCAAGAGGGAGCACCAGTTTTGAACACGAAGATCTCCCATACTGGAGTTGCCTTCATGCACATTACGATGAAACATGTCTCAGGCATTTAGACAAAGTGCATGAGAGCAAACCCCCTTACATGTCTAATAGAAATCCCTACACACAAAATCCACCACCTCAATCACGCCATGGAAAATAATAAGAGCTAATGTAAATATATTGTCACATCCCTAGCTTCTGGTAATGCACTAGGCTAGACCTCTTGCTGCATCATGTTTAAATTCAAATGAAATTTGAATTGAGGAATTTTCAAAGCCTCAGAAACCTCTAAAAATAACCAACAATTAAATCTTCTCAAATGTGTCCAAGAAAATGTTCCTGTTATCCTCTGGAAATATTGGCAAGAGGTAAAATCCCAACCAATATTTTTGGTGTCTCAGAAACATTTAATTTGGGCATTTGAATTAAATCAATAATTATTTGAATTGGATTTATATCTACTATTAAATAAATATAGGTCCAATAATTCTGAAAAATTTTGTGGAGCATTGTTTTAATTCTTTTAGCTCCTAAAAATATTGTCAGAAGCAAAATAAATTGAATTGGTTTCAAAACCAAATTCAAAACAAACCTGCAAAATAGAAAACTGAAATAATTAGAAAAAGGAGAGAGAGTCTTACCTGGCCCCTTACCTGGCTGGCCCAGTGGACAGCCCAGCCCACTGGCCTGGTGCCGGTCGTCCTCTACCTCTGCCAGTAGGCAGAGGAGGGAGACAGCGCACGCGCGCGCCGTGGCGACACGCCACCTCCCTGCCTGCCTGCGTCCCTCGCCACCGCGACGCCTCGGGCCTTCTCTTCGGCGCCGCCTCGAACCCCTGGACCCCCTCACTCGTCCCCTTCGTCTCTCCCTCGCCTCTCCCTCTCGCACACCCGAACGCCATCGTCGCCGCCGTTCGTCACCGCCGCAGCCACAGCCACTCCCTCGCTCCCTCTTCGTATCCCAGAGCTCCGCCGGTCCTCCCTCGTCCTCCTCGTCGTCTCATGCGACCAGAAGAGCCCCGGAACACCGCCCCCGACGTTTTCCCCCTCGCCGGCCGCCGAGGATCTTCTCCGTCGATTCGGCCACTCCGGCGCGCCCCCGAGCTCGCTGACCCTCCCTGCACGATCCCCGTGAGTCCCTGCTTCGTTTCCCCCTAACCCCAAGTCCGATTTCGAGCTCTAGCCGCCCCCTCTACCGGAGCCGAGACGCTCCGCCGCACGGACTCGTCGCCGGCGAAGCCCCGGTGACCAAATGGCCCCGCGCGTGCGTCCGTTGCACTCGCAACGACCCGTGGAGCAACGCTAGCGTGGCAGCTAGCTTGTTTGCAAGCCGCAGCGCTAACCCCGCACCCACCCGAGCTCCGGCCGCCGCCTCGGGCTCCATTCCGGCGAACCCCGGCCACCCCCGCACCTCCCGTTGGCCCCCCTAGATGCGCACGGGCACGGGCTACCTTCTGGTGCCCTTCGCGCGTCCAGCCGCCGCCCGTAGCGCAACCCCGGTGAACTTCCGCCGCGTTTCGGGTCGCCGCCGGCCGAACTCCGGTGGCCAGTGACGTGGCGCTGTCATTAGCCACTAATGACCACGCTAAACACCCCCCACAGACACTGACAGCGGGCCCCGTAGCGGGTCAAAGCCCGAGTCAATGCGGGATTAGCCCCCGTGTCACTGACGTGTGGACCCCACACGTCAGGTTTGACCCTGACCGGCCCCTGTTGACTTGCTGACGTCATGCCGACGTCATGCTGACGCAGTAAAGTATTTCTGGAATTAAATAAATTAGGAAATGATTTATAATTCCAGAAAATTGTATAAACTTTAATAAATCATAGAAAATTAACCGTAACTCCAAATTAAATAATTTATATATGAAAAATTATTAGAAAAATTCAAGGAATCCATCTGTACCATTTTCATGCATGTTAGAACAACTTATAGCTGCTGTTTAGCACAAATCAATTAAAGGGCATTTAAATAATCACATATGGAGTTTGAACTTGAATCTTGTATTCAAACCAACTTCATTTAATCTGGTTTTAGATGCATTAGCCCAAAACACATTCATTTTGCCATGTCATGATCATGCATCATATTGTGCATTGCAATGATTGTGTTCCTTTCTATGTTGCCAGTATTTGTCCCCTCTCGATAGACGTGATACCGATGATGTGATCGTTGACACTGATGAAGACTCAATGTTATCTTCAGAAGTGCCAGGCAAGCAAACCCCCCCCCCCCTTGTTCATTTCGATACAATCCTACTCTCTCGCTCCTGCTCTCTTTTAATGCATTAGGACAACACCGAATCATCTGTTACTTGCTGCGGTAGCTGAACCCCTTTATCCTCTGCATGACCTGTCATTCCACAGTAAATAGGTGAAACCCACTAGCATGAGTAGGAGTTTTTTGAGCCCTGTTGTGCCTACCCATTCATGTTTGTTTGTCATGCCTGCTACTTCTTAGAGTTGAGTCAGGACTGATTCATCGGGGATGAATCAGAGGCGTGTGAACATGTCCTACTGTGTGTGAGCTAAGTGTGTGAACACGATTTGGTAAAGGTAGCGGTGAGAGGCCATGTAGGAGTACATGGTGGGTTGTCTCATTGCAGCCGTCCTCAGGAACTGAGTTCTGTGTTTGTGATCCATGATTCAGCTACTACCACGCATTGGGCCCGAAACCAATGGACCCTCTCGGCTTCTTGATCATCCTTGTCCTCTGTCCAGGAGTTGCAAGTAGTTTCTGGTGTTTGTAGTATGCTGGAGGCCGTGCGCAGCGCTGACCGTAGGGGTGGGCTGTGATGCGGTAGGCACGTGGCCGGGTATACCGGGCGCCCGTTTGGTGTCACGGAACCCTGTTCACATCGTTTGGGGCTGTGAGCGAAACTCCGGCCGGATCTCCTCATGGATGGAACCCGAATAGGCGATAAACCTGGACTAGAGACTTGAGTGTTTAGGTAGGCCGTGGCCGACACCCACGTTGGGCTTCCGCTTGAAGGTTGCCGAGTACATGTCGTGTAAACGGCGGTAAGTGGTGAGAGCGTGTGTGAAGAAGTACACCCCTGCAGGGTTAACATTATCTATTCGAATAGCCGTGTCCGCGGAAAAGGACTTCTGGGTTGCTTATATCAGTTCATAGACAAGTGAAAGTGGATACTTTAAAATGCGCAAGATAAGTGTGAGTGCTATGGATGGCGTTCTCGTAGGGAGACGGGAGCGGATCCATAGTGGTGTATTGATATGGTGAATATGTGGACTCGTGTGCGCCACCTCAAAAGAGTCGCTTACAGTCGTAGTTTAGGATAGCCACCGAGTCAAAGCTGGCTTGCTGCAGTTAAACCCCACCATCCCCTTTGTTGATAATGATGCATATGTAGATAGTTCTGATGTAAGTCTTGCTGGGTACATTTGTACTCACGTTTGCCTATTTTATGTTTTTGCAGAGAGACTTCGGTCTCACTAGTAGTTTCGCGTGGACTTCGACGTTTAGCTTGTTACCTCAGCTACGATCTTGTGCCCTCGGCAGGATCTGATAGATAGTCAGGCTTCTCAGCCTTTTTCATTTATAGATGTCTGTACTCAGACATGATAGCTTCCGCTTGTGCTTTGACTTGTATGCTCTGATTGTTGGGTCGTGAGACCCATGTTTGTAATGTCTCGCTCCTCGGAGCCTAATGAATAATTACTTGAGTCGTAGAGACATGTTGTGATGCCATGTTGTATTTGCACATATCGAGCATATTGTGTGTATGTTATTGAAATGCTTGGTATGTGTGGGATCTGACCATCTAGTTGTTTATCTTTAGTAGCCTCTCTTACCGGGAAATGTCTCCTAGTGTTTCCACTGAGCCATGGTAGCTTGCTACTGCTCCGGAACACTTAGGCTGGCCGGCATGTGTCCTTCTTCGTTCCTGTGTCTGTCCCTTCGGGGAAATGTCACGCGATGAATACCGGAGTCCTGTTAGCCCGCTACAGCCCGGTTCACCGGAGTCCTGCTAGCCCAGTGCTACAGCCTGGATTCACTCGCTGATGACCGACACGTTCGATGCTGGGTCATGGATGCCTGTCCCTGTAAGTTTGTGCCACTTTGGATTTACGACTAGCCATGTCAGCCCGGGCTCCTTATCATATGGATGCTAGCGACACTGTCATATATGTGTGCCAAAAGGCGCAAACGGTCCCGGGTAACGGTAAGGCGACACCCGTGGGAATACCGTGCGTGAGGCCGCAAAGTGATATGAAGTGTTACATGCTAGATCTATATGGCATTGAGTCGGGGTCCTGACAGCGTTGGTATCAGAGCTTGACTGCCTGTAGGATTACCAAGCCAAACTGGTCGAAGTCGAGTCTAGAAATTCTTTAGTTATATAAGGGAATTGATTGTGGGATGGAACGTAAGGCTCTTTTTACTCCTTATACCTCATGGCCTTCTGATCTGAGTCATCATCTTCTCTTCTACGGGGATTAAGAACTAGGCTATCTCTTCTTTCTATCAGGATCACGTGTTACTAATCAGTGGACTTATAAGATTGTTGGACTTAAGCCTCGTTTCAGTTCCTACTACTTCTGTATGTTAATTATTGATCTCGAGACCTTGATATTGTGCTTCTGAGTGGTTATGCCACCATTTTGTGAATGTCTCAAATCTTTTCTGAGCATTGACAGCCGTTATGCTGTCCGAGTCATTCCAGGTTTCTAAATAGTCTGATGCATTTGCAAAATCCTTTCCCTCTGGTTTCGATGTTCCTTTATGCCAGCTCAATCACACTAATTGTTGAGTTGAGGTACTCCGTTACCTTGGCATATATGTTGGAGATATTATTATGACCCTAGGTGTCTTAGGGGATCATCTAGTAATTTAGCCATGATTTGTGTTCCCAGTGTGATGATTCTGGCCATCATTCTCGAAAGCATCCCGTGATGCTACTTAGTAATAGGTATTCTGTTCCTGGGTTCTTGAACCCGAGATTCACTCTACCTACTTCATGTTGATAGTAATTGCTAGTGCCTTTAGGATATTAGTGACCTTTGCGATAGTCCTTGAAGTCCGTGGTATCTTCTTCTTCCAAATACCATGAACTACTTATGGCAGAAGTTCCTCGTTGAACTGAAATATCACAACAGGATTATTCTTGATGAGTTCTCCATTATATATTGTGGCTCTGCCAGTTCTACCTTTCTGCATGGGTTATCCGGAAAAAATATGTTGAACTTCGTTCGACATGCTAATCCATGCATCCACAACTCAGAAAATCATATGTTCTTTTGAGTTGACCCATCTTAGTTGTTTCCGACCCTCGCCTATCAATTGATAGTCAAGAGTATGCGTGCATTCGTTCGTCGATGCCTATTACCCTTGTGGTCCGCCAAGCCATTCTATTTTAGAATGAATAGGAGAAACAAACTCCAGTACCTCATCCATATCTAGGATTGGGTCAAAGTAGTTGTATTCCGCAGATCAAATGCCAATCCAGCTTTTGGTTCTGTTCTACCTTGGAGTATTACCCCCTTTATGTCAGAATTGTCATGAGAACTGCACCAACATTCATGAATTTTGACATAGTAATACTTCTCACCATCATTAGTCATTCCTCGGCCATCGTGTTGATGCAACCGGAATACCGACAAATGAATTGTGATGTGTGAAATCAATACTCCCAGCAACCTCGTTGCTTGGTAGTTAAGGGACAATAATTTCATTCTTAGCGTGTTGGTTTTTGAATCATCCTTCTAAGACTGATCGTGCTACCTAGTCCTTATTTTGGTGCACCCTTCGATTGATGAGTTAGGATCTTGTCAAGTCCTCACTCATTTGATCATATCGTCTTGCCCTCAAAAGCGAGATTGTTCTCAAGCTTAGTAACATACCGGTGGTTCGTGATTTTCCGAATATCTTCTTGGAAGTATTACCAGGTTGTCACCTGACTGCTATGTTGAGCTCGTGATCAAGTCGGGTTCTTGTGAACCACCCTTTCTCCAAGAATCTGTGATGGATATCCCGGAGCTAGTTGGTTAAGCTAGACAACAACTTGGAGAGTTGGAAGATAAAAGCTTGTCTGACTTAGTTCATGTTAAGGGATATCTTTCTGTGTATGTGTGTGTGTTGAAGAAAGATGATATCTTCATTAATTGGTCCTTGTGATCAGTTGTTGGACCTATTGTCTTACCCCATCTATAATTTGAGTATGGGCTATCATCCAATCAGACCAGAACCAACGATATTCTTAATGTTGTCTTACTCGTGGTTGATCCCTCGAGCATACACCATTATATCTTTTGGGTCTGACCAATGCTAACACTTGTTCTCTTAACTATGGAATTCCTTTTAAAGGGAAACCCGGAAGAATTGTTGTTGAGCCCATTGACAACATCCTTATCTCCTCCATGATTTTGTTGAACATTAAGCTAGTGTTGGAAACTTTTGAAAGCATTTCTTCATGCTAACTCATGAAGTATTTGTTTGATGAAAGGAGTGACTTCCTCTTATACACGTGCATTTGGTGAAAGTTGCCGCCGTGGATTTGAGAAAGTTAGTTTTGCTTCCTCTGGAATCATCCCAAGTCAGTCATGCATACGTGCGAAGTATTCTGTGGTCTGGAGATTTGCAACCTCCATTCTATATGTATATCCTAGCACACCAAGCTACTGATTGAGTTGTTCAAAGATAAAGGAGTCTGTCCAAGGTGAACTCTTTGGACTTCCACGCGTGGAGACTTCGATGTCATTAATGATGGTTCCCCACCTGAACTCGGTAGTGTTTTGTTGTAAGACTACCATGTGATAATGTTTGTCTGGGACAACGTGTTCACATGTGTGTAGCAGAACCAGCTCATGTTTTGGAGCTTGCTGTCGTAGTTCGCTCCCCGAGAATCTCGCGACGTCATCTCGTCGATTTGTGTTGCAAACTTTCATTTTTCTTCCTAGACTCGATGAGTCTGGAATATCCTGACACCAACCAGATCTGAATCTCAGGCAGATATGATGGTTTGGAACATTTTCCAAGAACTATAATATCGATCCCTTGGAAACCGGTAAAGTGGATGTCGTGGCCAGCCCCACCCAGCCGAAAGACCTATTATTGTAGTATCTTGATTGAAGAAGTTGGCCACCTCCCCATAAGGATTTCGTAGGATTTACCTCCGTAACTGTTCCTTATGGATTCTAGTGCTCCTGAAGTCCGACCTTTTACTTGATGTTCTAGATATCAAACCATATCTATGAATGGGTTACGCTAGCACATCAAGGAGAACATTAGAAGCGGAGTGCTAAATGTCTCTCGGTCGATCATCCAGATTTTGTTTCCTTGGCCCCGCCAAGGGTGAAATCTGAGAAAGTGTTATCTTCCTTTGCATCTGCATCTTCCACCGGTATTCATCATGGTAGTAAGTTGTGTTGCGAGGATCCTTGACACGGATATTGGTAAAACCTAGATGAATATGGAAATGCTCAAGTTCTTGAGAGCACGCACAAGCGCTACGTGTTATCATCGGCACTAGCTGGGTTTGCTCTCAGTTCCCTCGGCAATGCTATGACCTACTCAAACAGTGAATTCACTCTCTGTTGTTGGGTTCCTCCCCAGTTACCAGAATCATTCCCAGCGTTTGCATTCTGTTCCTAGCCTGCACCGCCAATGTGCCATTCTACCATGGGTCTCTTCCATTTCCGGTGATAAGCAAATTCATCCATTGCGTTGTCTTCAACAAGGTAATCCACATCATCCAAGTCCGAGTATGCCATTCTACCGACCCCCTTCAAATGATCGCTCGAGAATTGCCTTTGGCTGGTTTAAAGAGTTTCAATGATCTCTGAATCAAAAGTAATTCTTTTTGCCACTTAAGGGGTTATATCTTCGAGTCACCTCCCCTAAGGTGTATCATTATGGTGTCATGTCAACTTAACTCCTCGCTACGTTGACAATCGTTTACCACCTTCTTAGGTGTGGAATTGTTGTCTACCTAGTGAACCTTCGTCATCCATTTCTTTCCACCCCTCTTGACGTGTATCTCGTGTCTCAACCCGAGAGTTGGTCCTATGTCTCATTCCGTGAGTTGTTCGATCTTCAAGAAGATCGACCCTTCTAGAGTCTCCTTCTTCCCTCCATGTCATGTTGGCAGGATTTCTCAGAGCAAGACATCAAGACAATAATGGTGATCGAATCAACGTTCCTATGAAGTGCAACCTGGATCGTGAAGATTGTACTAGTTGCGTTTCCCCTTCACCTTACCCTACGCTTGAATCTCGAGACGAGATTCTTGTTTAGTGGGGGTAAGTTGTCACATCCCTAGCTTCTAGTAATGCACTAGGCTAGACCTCTTGCTGCATCATGTTTAAATTCAAATGAAATTTGAATTGAGGAATTTTCAAAGCCTCAGAAACCTCTAAAAATAACCAACAATTAAATCTTCTCAAATGTGTCCAAGAAAATGTTCCTGTTATCCTCTGGAAATATTGGCAAGAGGTAAAATCCCAACCAATATTTTTGGTGTCTCAGAAACATTTAATTTGGGCATTTGAATTAAATCAATAATTATTTGAATTGGATTTATATCTACAATTAAATAAATATAGGTCCAATAATTCTGAAAAAATTTGTGGAGCATTGTTTTAATTCTTTTAGCTCCTAAAAATATTGTCAGAAGCAAAATAAATTGAATTGGTTTCAAAACCAAATTCAAAACAAACCTGCAAAATAGAAAACTGAAATAATTAGAAAAAGGAGAGAGAGTCTTACCTGGCCCCTTACCTGGCTGGCCCAGTGGACAGCCCAGCCCACTGGCCTGGTGCCAGTCGTCCTCTACCTCTGCCAGTAGGCAGAGGAGGGAGACAGCGCACGCGCGCGCCGTCGCGACACGCCACCTCCCTGCCTGCCTGCGTCCCTCGCCACCGCGACGCCTCGGGCCTTCTCTTCGGCGCCGCCTCGAACCCCTGGACCCCCTCACTCGTCCCCTTCGTCTCTCCCTCGCCTCTCCCTCTCGCACACCCGAACGCCATCGTCGCCGCCGTTAGTCACCGCCGCAGCCACAGCCACTCCCTCGCTCCCTCTTCGTATCCCAGAGCTCCGCCGGTCCTCCCTCGTCCTCCTCGTCGTCTCATGCGACCAGAAGAGCCCCGGAACGCCGCCCCCGACGTTTTCCCCCTCGCCGGCCGCCGAGGATCTTCTCCGTCGATTCGGCCACTCCGGCGCACCCCCGAGCTCGCTGACCCTCCCTGCACGATCCCCCGACCAGAAGGTTTATGTCCTTAATGCACCGCTCAGTGAGCTGAACCTCAAGCGTCAGTTGTAGATGTTGCGAACATCTAACATACACGTTTTGATGACTACATGATAGTTCAGTGCGTAATGCTAAATGGTTTAGAATTGAGGCACCAAAAATGTTTTTGAAACATCGCAGAACATATGAGATGTTCCAAGGACTGAAATTGGGATTTCAGGCTAGTGCCCGCGTCAAGAAGTATGAGACCTCTGACAAGTTTCTAAAGCCTGCAAACTAAGGAGAAAAGCTCAATCGTTGAGCATGTGCTCAGATTGTATGAGTATTACAATGGCTTGAATCGAGTGGGAGTTAATCTTCCAGATGAGATAGTGATGGTTCTCCAAAGTCACTGTCACCAAGCTACTAGAGCTTCGTGATGAACTATAACATATCAGGGATAGATATGATCCTTGAGCTATTTGCGACACCGCGAAAGTAGAAATCAAATAGGACCATCAATTGTTGATGGTTAGTAAAACCACTAGTTTCAAGAAGGGCAAGGGCAAGAAAGGGATACTTCATGAAATGACAAATTAGTTGCTGCTCTAGTGAAGAAACCCAAAGTTGAACCCAAGCCCGAGACTAAGTGCTTCTGTAATAAGGGGAACGGCCACTGAAGCAGAACCACCCTAGATACTTGGTAGATGAGAAGGCTGGCAAGGTTGACAGAAGTACGTATTGGACATACATTATATTAAATATGTACTTTACTAGTACCCCTAGTAGCAGCAGGGTATTAGATACCGGTTCGGTTGCTAAGTGTTAGTAACTCAAAATAAAAGGCTATAGAATAAACGGAGACTAGCCAAAGGTGAGACGACGATATGTGTTGGAAGAGTTTCCAAGGTTGATGTGATCAAACATCGCACGCTCCGTCTACCATCAGGATTGGTGTTAAACCTAAATAATTGTTGTTTGGTGTTTGCGTTGAGCATAGACATGATTTGATTATGTTTATCGCAATACGGTTATTCATTTAAGGAGAATAATGGTTACTCTGTTTATTTGAATAATACCTTCAATGGTCTTACACCTAAAATGAATTGTTTATTGAATCCCGATCGTAGTGCTACACATGTTCATGCCAAAAGATATAAGATAGTAATGATAGTACCACATACTTGTGGCACTGCAATTTGAGTCATAATGGTATAGAACGCATGAAGAAGCTCCATGTTGATGGATCTTTGGACTCTCTTGATTTTGAATCACTTGAGACATGCGAACCATGCCTATTGGTATATATGCATGAAGAAACTCCATACAGATGGATCGTTTGGGCTCACTTGATTTTGAATCACTTGAGACATGCAAATCATACCACATGGGCAAGATGACTGAAAGGCCTCGTTTCAGTAAGATGGAACAAGAAAGCAACTTGTTGGAAGTAATACATTTTGATGTGTGCAGTCCAATGAGTGCTGAGGCATGTAGTGGATATCGTTATGTTCTTACTTCACAGAAGATTTGAGTAGATGCTGAGTATATTTACTTGATGAAACAAAAGCCTGAATTATTGAAAGGTTCAAGTAATTTCAGAGTGAAGTTGAAGATCATCGTGACAAGAGGATAAAATGTCTATGATATGATCATAGAGATGAATATATGAATTATAAGTTTGGCACAGAATTAAGACATTGTGGAAATGGTTTCACAACTGATACAACCTGGAACACCATAGTGTGATGGTGTGTCCGAACATCATAACTGCACCCTATTGGATATGATGCATACCATGATGTCTTTTATCGAATTACCACTATAGTTTATGGGTTAGGCATTAGAGACAACCACATTCACTTTAAATAGGGCACCACACAATTCCTTTTGAGTCGACACCGTATGAACTATGGTTCAGAGAAACCTAAGTTGTCGTTTCTTAAAAGTTTGGGGATGCGACGCTTATGTGAAAAAGTTTCAGGCTGATAAGCTCGAACCCAAAGCGGATAAATGCATCTTCATAGGACACCCAAAACAGTTGGGTATACCTCCTGTCTCAGATTCGAAAGAAATAGGGATTGTTTCTAGAATCGGGTCCTTTCGCGAGGAAAAGTTTCTCTCAAAAGAATTGAGTGGGAGGTGGAGACTTGATGAGGTTATTGAACCGTCACTTCAACTAGTGTATAGCAGGGCACAAGGAGTTGTTCCTGTGGCACCTACACCAATTGAAGTGGAAGCTTATGATAGTGATCATGAAACTTCGGATCAAGTCACTACCAAAACCTCGTAGGACGACAAGGATGCGTACTACTTCAGAGTGGTACGTAATCCTGTCTTGGAAATCATCTTGCTAGACAACAATGAACCTACAAGCTATGGAGAAGCGATGGTGGGCCCGGATTCTGAAAATTGGCTCGAGGCCATAAAATCCGAGAGAGGATCCATGCATGAAAACAAAGTGTAGACTTTGGAAGAACTACTTGATGGTCGTAAGGCTGTTGGGTAAATATGGATTTTAAAAAAAAGACAGACAATGATGGTAAGTATCACCATTAAGAGAGCTCGACTTGTCGTTAAGATGTGTTCCGACAAGTTCAAGGAGTTGACTACGATGAGACTTTCTCACTCGCAGCGATGCTAAGAGTCTATTGGAATTATGTTAGCAGGTACTGCATTATTTATGAAATCTTACAGATACGATGTCAAAACATTGTTTCCTCGACGATTTTCTTGAGGAAAGGTTGTATGTGATACAACCAGAAGGTTTTGTCAATCCTGAAAGATGCTAACAAGTATGCAAAGCACCGGCAACCCTTCTAAGGACTGGAGTAAGCATCTCGGAGTTGGAATGTACGCTTTGATGAGATGATCAAAGATTTGGGTTTATACAAAGTTTATGAGAAACTTGTATTTCCAAAGAAGTGAGTGGGAGCACTATATAATTTTTGATGAGTATATGTTGTGAACATATTGTTGATCAAAAATGATGTAGAATTTCTGGATAGCATATAGGGTTATTTGAAAGGTGTTTTTCAATTGAAAACCTGGATTAAGCTACTTGAACATTGAGCATCAAGATCTATAAGGATAGATCAAAAACCGCTTAATGGTACTTTCAAATGAGCACATACCTTGACATGATCTTGAAGGTGTTCAAGATGGATCAGCCAAAGGAGTTCTTGCCTGAGTTGTAAGGTATGAAGTTAAGACTTAAACTAGACCTCGGCAGAAGAAAGAGGAAGGACGAAGGTCGTCCCCTATGCTTTTGTCATAGGCTCTATACGGTATGCCATGCTGACTACCCCACCTGATGTGTGCCTTGCCACATGTCTGGCAAGAGAGTACAAAGGTGATCTAGGAGTAGATCACCAGATAGTGGTCAAAATTATCCTTAGAGGAATAAGGATATGTTTCTCGGTTATGGAGGTGATAAAGAGTTCGACGTAAAGAGTTACATGGATGCAAGCTTAACACCTATCCGGATAGCTCTGAGTAGAGATACCGGATTCGTATAGTAGAACAGTTATTTGAAATGGCTCCAAATATAGCGTAGTAGCTGCATCTACAAGATGACATAGAGATTTTCGAAATATATACGGATCTGAATGTTGCAGACCCATTGACTAAAACCTCTCTCACAAGCATAACATGATCAAACCCAGAACTCATTGAGTGTTAATCACATAGTGATGTGAACTAGATTATTGACTCTAGTAAACTCTTTGGATGTTACGGTTTCCTGACCATGGACATTGGATGTCGTTGATAACGGGATCACATCATTAGGAGAATGATGTGATGGACAAGACCCAATCCTAAACCTAGCACAAAGATCATGTAGTTCGTATGCTAAAGCTTTTTCTAATGTCAAGTATCATTTCCTTAGACCATGAGATTGTGCAACTACCGGATACCGTAGGAATGCTTTGGGTGTACCAAACGTCACAACGTAACTGGGTGGCTATAAAGGTACACTACGGGTATCTCCGAAAGTGTCTGTTGGGTTGGCACGAATCGAGACTGGGATTTGTCACTCCGTGTGACGGAGAGGTATCTCTGGGCCCACTCGGTAGGACATCATCATATGCGCAATGTGACCTAGGAGTTGATCACGGGATGATGTGTTACGTAACGAGTAAAGGGACTTTCCGGTAACGAGATTGAACAAGGTATCGAGATACCGACGATCGAATCTCGGGCAAGTGCAATACCGCTAGACAAAGGGAATTGAATACGGGATTGATTGAATCCTCGACATCGTTGTTCATCCGATGAGATCATCGTGGAACATGTGGGATCCAACATGGGTATCCAAATCCCGCTGTTGGTTATTGGCCGGAGAGGTGTCTCGGTCATGTCTACATGGTTCCCTAACCCGTAGGGTCTACACACTTAAGGTTCGGTGATGCTAGGGTTATAGGGAATAGATGTATGTGGTTACCGAATGTTGTTCGGAGTCCCGGATGAGATCCCGGACGTCACGAGGAGTTCCGGAATGGTCCGGAGGTAAATATTTATATATAGGAAGTATGGTTTTGGCAACCGGAAGTGTTCCGGCCTGGGCATCACCGGTAGTGTATCGGGACCACCGGAGGGGTCCGGGGGTCCACCGGGAGGGGCCACGGGCTCCGAAGGCATACATGGGCCAAGTGTGAGAAGGGACCAGCCCCTAGGTGGGCTGGGGCGCCCCCCCACCAAGGCCCATGCGCCTAGGGAGAAGAGGGGGCAAACCCTAAGGACAGATGGGCCCTAAGGCCCATACCTGGTGCGCCTCCCTCTCCCTCCCACTTGGCCGCCACCCTAGATGGGGATTGGGGCTACCGCCACCCCTAGGGTGGAAACCCTAGGTGGGGGCACAGCCCTCCCTCTCCCCCTATATATAGTGGAGGCAAAGGGGCAGCCCAACACCCAAGTTCTGGCGCAGCCCTCCCCCTCTCCCAAGTCCTCCTCCTCTCCCGCGGTGCTTGGCGAAGCCCTGCAGGATTGCCACGCTCCTCCTTCATCACCACACCGTCGTGCTGCTGCTGCTGGACGGAGTCTTCCCCAACCTCTCCTTCTCCCCTTGCTGGATCAAGGCGTGGGAGACGTCACCGGGCTGCATGTGTGTTGAACGCGGAGGTGCCGTCCGTTCGGCACTAGGATCATCGATGATTTGGATCACGACGAGTACGACTCCATCAACCCCGTTCACTTGAACGCTTCCGCTTAGCGATCTACAAGGGTATGTAGACGCACTCTCCTTCCCTTCATTGCTAGATTACTCCATAGATTGATCTTGGTGATGCGTAGAAAATTTTGAATTTCTGCTACGATCCCCAACAAAAAACAGCAATAAATTGCCAGACATGTCGCAACTTGCATAAAAAGGGCAACCTGGTGCATGTAGCTCCCGCTTGCGCAGGGTCCAGGGAAGGGTCCGACCACTTTGGGTCTATAGTACGCAGCCTTTCCCTACATTTCTGTAAGAGGTTGTTTCCAGGACTTGAACCCATGACCTCATGGTCACAAGGCAGCAGCTTTACCACTGCGCCAAGGCTCCCCTTCACATGTCGCAACTTGCATACAATGTCGAAAATCGTTCAAACTTGGCATGGATTCCTACCATGGACATGCCCACCTGCTTGCAAAAGTTGGGGTCATTTCAAGCATATCCAAAAATAGACCATGTTCAACTAGGGTGTCTGGGTACGTCAGAAGTCTCCGTCAGAGAGCATGTTGTTTCTCGACATTCTTAAAATGACCCCAATTTTTCTCATGGCCTTGTATGACCAATTCAAGGCACCATGCCAAGTTATTTTGGTTTTCGATCAATTTTGCATTTTCTAGAGTTTTCCCGGTAAAAAAGCCAATAAATGCCTGAACATGTTACAACTTGCATACAGTGTCGGAAATCGTTCAAACCTGACATAAATGCCTACCATGTGCATGCCCATCTGCTTGCAAAAGTTAGAGTAATTTGAAGGATGTCTAAAAAAGTAAAAATAGACCATGTTCAATGGAGCGTGTTCGGGTAGTCCAGAAAGCTCCACCTGAGAGCACGTTGTCTTTCAATATCCATGAAATGGCACCAATTTTTTTCATGGCCTTGTATGATCAATTCATGGCACCATGCCAAGTTGTTTTAATTTTTGACATTTTCTGCATTTTCTAGAGTTTTCTTGATAAAAAAGAGTCTGATAAATGGCCAGGCATGTCACAACTTGCATACGGTGTTGAAAATCGTCCAAACCTGACACGATTACCTACCATCGGCATGCCCACCTTCTTTTAAAAGTTGGGTTCATTTCAAGAATCTCCAAAACTAGATCATGTTCAATGAATGGTTTTCTGTTGTCCAGAAGGCTCCGTCTGAGAACATGTTGTTTCTTGACATTCTTGAAATGGCCCCAATTGTTTTCCATGGCCTTATGACCAATTAAAGGCACCATGCCAAGTTGTTTTGATTTTCAACAAGTTTTGCATTTTCTGAAGTTTTCCGGTGAAAAAAGACCGATAAATGGCCGTATGTGTCATAACTTGCATACGGTGTCTGAAATCGTTCATACCTGGCATTGATGCCTACCATGGGCATGCCCACCTTCCTGCAAAAGTTGGGGCCATTTGAAGAATATCCAAAACTAGACCATGTTCGACAAAGGGTGTCCGTTATGCCAAAAGCCTCCGTCTGAGAGCCTTTTATTTCTCGACATCCTTAAAATAAATTCATGAATTTGAAATTTTTTCACAAATTTAAGAAAATGTAAATGAAGAAGAAACAAGGAAAAATAAAAAAAATGAAAAAATGAAAGAAAAAAGGTCAAACAAAAGAAAAACGACAATTGAGCTGTTCTAGTTGGTTATAATTCGAATCCTACTTCATGCACCTATTTTCTGAAGGTAAAAAAAAAAGAAAAAAAATGGGAACCCAGGACAGTGAGGTGTGTGTGCCGGTTTGTGTGACGCTAATCCCTGTACAATGAGAATGCCTAGTACCGCTTGCTGTGCTAGTTAGCGGATGCAACGCTCGCATGCCACCTTTCATGGGGCGACCCAACTACACGAGCGATCAGCTGGCGCTCGTCATGAGCATACGCCCGATCGCTTCTTTGTGGTTCGACCAAAAAAAACTTCTTCACGATTGACCTGGACGACAAGTTGACCATTGACATGTTTGACCTTTGACCGTTGACTTTTAAAAAGGGATCATCTTTTTGAAAAAGTTCATGGATTCGAAAAAATAGTGGATTTGCAAAATATTCACAAATTAAAAATACCATGAATTGAAAAAATAGCGGATTTGCAACAACGAGAGGCGCGGGTTCCTCATGCTCGCACTAGGGACGGGGTGAACCCATTGTCGCCAAGTAAGAGAAATGTCCCCCACCATTCCCCTTAGTTCCTCCCTCTCGCACCTCAAGAGACCAATTGATGGCCAACCAAGAGGCCCGAGACTTGAACCGTCCAACCCTGCAGAGTGACCACCATGTCGCGGAGGGGCTGAATGACCTGCTCAATACGTGCGGCAGAGTTTGATCAAAACGCAAACATAAGCGCACATTAAGTGCATTAAGAGCTAAGTGTTTTGTTATCGCCTAGAGCCTAGGCATGCTTAAGTGCACCTTTTTTAAACTATGCACATAATTGTCGGCCTCCTTTGGTTTGGAGGAATTTTGTAGGAATTTCATAGGAAGGATTTCTATAGGAAAAATTCCTTTAGAGACCTCTGGTTTGTAGGAATAAAATCACAGTCCTATGGAGGAATTCTTTCTATCATCCATATGTCATAGGAAAATAAACATTAGTCTAGACTCGATGAAAAAAAATCCTATGATGTGAACTACATGACATCTTCTTTCCTATTCCTATTCATAGGATTTAAGATATATATCATCTCATTTCTTCATGTCTCTGATGAAACAGTTACGTAGATACTGTGCCCAAGACCTACAAGCGTAATTGCCACAAAAGCTTTGGAAGATGCAACTTCCACCTATTTTCTAACTCGCTCCTTGGTTACGCTGGCCACAATCGGGACTGGATGAGAGCGGGAGAACTTTACTTCTAAACATGACTATGCAACCGCCGAGGAACAAACTACCCC
>NC_041392.1:710507236-710518598 GCF_002162155.2 Triticum dicoccoides
GGGACCCACTGATCTTGCCAGCAGAACGGACTTCGTTTGGAGGAGCGAGGGAGAGACAAAAACTAGCTCCATGGAATAAATAATTTGGACTGCCAAAAGCCCAAAACCATGTAAAACGAGCTGGAATGTCAAATACACATCGATTCACTTCAGAGAAGTTGTGCTGAATTTCATGAGGAATATCTTTTCTCAACTGAAATCATGTTTACATATCCATTGCCACAGTGGACCACCAGCAAATCAGAGTGTATTTTACGCGTGCATCTCGTGCAATTACATACTGCTCATCTTACCACTCGTTCCACTGCTCATAAGCATCGAATAATTAACAGTCTTTTGAGAACCAGAGAATTGATAAAGTTAATTAATATACTTGATGAGAACTGATCCTTGATTGCGACGCTGCTCGGTAAGAAGATGAAATGATCTCGTGCTAAACCCTAAACAACAGGTCTGATTTGCACAAACCAGACAGATGTTTAGTTCAGCAGTGCATTTTGAACCTCAGCCTTTTGGATAATTTTGCATAATAGAACTATTTTTTTTCTGTGAACTTTCTACCGAGGTACATATTCTTTTTCTCAGAAAGAAGAACACCTTGGCTTACCTAGGTACATAGAGTGCACCGGAGCTACTTGCAGTATACTAGTAGTGTCAAAAAATGTCATATATTTTGATACGGAGGGAGTACAAAACTGTAGCCTTTGAATACAACACATAGTGTAGATATGGTGTAGAGAAGACGCATAAAAAAAGGTTCCTAGAGCTGTAGAAATCCAAAATGAAAGGTCATTAATTTCATGTTTTGAGAATAAAATACAGCTCAAGTTTGAAATTTTATTGGGCATTTATTTTTGGGTTTTTAGGGGATTTTGTTTTATTGTTTTTTTGAGACATTTGTTTTATTGATTCTGGGTACAAATATCGTATCAGAGATGCAACACAGAGGTACTTGCTCTTGACAAGGATAAACGCCTCATCATCTCTAAATGATCAATTTACTGGATATTTCTCAATGGATGTCAAGACGTTGCAGATTCACAGGGTTTATGAGAAACAGCATTATCGTTTGCATGAGACGTACCCATATATCAACTTCCCACTGTCATTGTTGTCTTCAAGGAGAATATGAAGTGGTAAAGTTTCTATCGCTTCCAAGTTATCTCAGTCCTTCCATTTATAATTGACCTGTCTATTGCTTCATGTTCATTATGGCAATTGGTATTTCTTGTTTGATTTAGCAGTGTTTAATTTCTTATGCTCATGGGAAAACTAAGAGAGCTTGGGAACATTACTGTGTTTCTTTTCTTGTTTGTTTCGATTGCCACTTTAAGAGAATAGGATTAGTAAGAGAAATAATCTTGTGCACTTTGAGTAGCTTATGCACGAGTCCTGATGGAATCACTAAAAACACTATATCATGATAATTATTTTCGAGAAGTAGTTTTGATGGTCAAGATAAACATAGAAAGAACACAACTTTGTATCCAGTTTACCTCGGATTGTTTCACCTTGAGAAAATTCACTCAAGTCAAAGACAGCTCATTTTGTACACTTATTTTGATAGATGTAAGGAGGCAGAAAAGTTCTTTTTTAGTCATCTTCAGATGTATAATTTTAGCTTGCAATGCTGTTTTGAGGGCAGGCCTGGCGCAGTGGTGAAGTCCTCCCCACTTGTGCCAAGAGGTCCTGGGTTCGAACCAGCCTCTCTGCATTGCACTTTGCAGGGGTAAGACTAGGTTCCTATAATCCCTCCCTAGACCCCACCTTGTGTGGGAGCTTCTATGCACTGGGTCTGTCCTTTAATGCTGTTTTGAGATAAACCTGCATAACTTGTGCTCACAGGCAACTGAAATGTTATCCCACGTATGTTGTTTTATGTGAATCAACCTTATGAGATCGAAGTGAGTGCTTATCAGCATGGGCAACTGACATTGCTCTTTATTGCTGTCAATGTCTCCACCACTCTTAGATCCTCAGTATCATGGTTGTGCTCAGAATCTCAAGGCAAATCATATTGATTGAGATACTGACTGAAACTTAAAGTTTCAGGTGATTGTATTGTTTCTCGTCGCTACCAACACCTCCAGTTTCTTTCTTTTCCTTAGTAGTTTCTTATACTGATAGTGTGCCTAGGCAGTAAATGAACTCCTGCAAAACCAATTCCATATGAGTTTTTCTGGATTGAATTCCTTTATGTTCATGTGCCTCTGTCTGGTTGTGTATCCCAACTTGTAATGATGCCAAGTACACTGAAGTGAGTGTCTGCCTGCAGTCACATGTTTCAAATTTAGTTGAGATCAATATTAGGCTGTTCTGCACCTTCCTGTGATACTACTTACCTAAGTACCTTAAAACTTTTTTTCCTTTTAAGCTTCTAAAACTCTTGAACTAGTGTGCACAAATTGGGTGGAAGCTCTTGTATGTTGACTGAGGTTTTTGTCTTGTTTGTCTAGATTTGGTGGAGTTGTCATCAGATCAGCTTTCTAAGTTCAAAGCGACAAGCGTGGGGTTGTGGCAGATGTGAACACCTAGCTTTCAGACTATATGGTGCATGACAATGAATTTCACCTGGCAGTAGTCATGTATAGGTCGATCTTGTTTTCATGTTACTTATTGCTTCAGTTACTGTGACATTTCATATGGCTGTTCCTTTCCTAAGATTGTGACAGTGAAATGACCCTGGTAGAGCTAACTGATCTATGTCTGCAATTCATATTTAGTTTTCTTAACTGTGCATGGCAATGGACCCTGGTAAGTGACGTCAGACAAAGAGAAAAACACTAGTGCAGCATGTAGTTGGACTCGGTTGTTTGTTATTGCTCTTGTCCACTAGGATGAGGGCAGCGCTAAGCTGAGAGGTCCATCCATCCATCAACAGGGGGACCTGAACTGGACTAACCTACAGATCCTCTGATTGACGCAGTTTATTCTCTCATTACTGGTGGATGCCTCAAGCACACAGTAGATAGACTTGATGTAGATGAACGCAATGTCTTCCATTTTGCAAGCGAGCGGTAGCCATGAAACAGAAGTAAAAGAAAAAGAAAAAGAGTACGAGGATCGTGTATTAGCAATTATTATGTGTACACCCTGTTTTCTAGTTATTTCTTCGTTGTGACTGAGTTTTGTACTAGGATGGTAGATGGCACCCAATTATGAGTCATGAATATGTTGGTTGTCGTTACCAATACACCCAGTTTCTTTCCCTGTTCTTTTTTCAGTTCAGGTTTGTTTGTTATACTGCCAGGTGCCCAGGTAGTATATGGACTCCTGGAGCATGAACGTACCAATTCTTCATGACTCGGTTTCCTTAGGTTGATGTGCCTCTGTCTCTGTCTGGCTATGTATTCCAACCTGTGTGGCAGTATTACCAATGAGATACCACACGAGCGCCTATAATTTGTCTGTTTTATAGCTCGCAAGATTTTTGAATATGTGTACAAGTTGGACCCGAGTTTCTTCTCTGGTGTCTAAACTTTTGTCGTCTTCTTTCTTCAGATTCAGTGGAGTCGCCATGAGACCAGCTTTCAAAGTTCAAAGTGGTCGCTGTTTCGATACAGATGTGATCACCTTTCTGACAAGATGGCGCGTGACTTGATGATCGACAGAATTTCACTTGGCAGTGGTGAGAAGCCTATGGCGTTCTTGCTTTTAAACATTTTTTATAAGTTAGAAAAGCAAATACTTAACGCCTCGGACTCCGGCAAGGCAATGTTGCATCATTCCTCCCAAGACGAAAGGACTTATATCAATCGTGTTTGCAGGCCTAAGCGGACACATCAAAACTTGTGTCTGCCCAAAACCAGAGCGTGTGCAGAACAGAGAACAGGCCGCTGTGTGAGAGCACTTTCCCTGAATGCCGAACCAGTAGGAAAAAAAATGCAGTCACTGTACATTGCAAACACTGAAGCCTTTTAGCATTCCACCACTGAAAATGAATGGACGCCTCAATGTCAGGAGCAGGTCCCCCGGTTAGCTTCGCCCGATCTGGTAACCTCATACCATACTGTGCTTATGTAGCCCTCGATTCCTAGCAACCAATTCGGATACTTTGGTGAAACATGTTACAAACAACGACAGAAAGGAACGAATTCAGTGATAATCATTGCAAAGTGTTACAAATCATATATAGCTAGGAATCAAACAGTTTGGGGTTCATCATGCATTGGACAGTGTTACAAATCATTTATAGTAAGCAAATCAATCCGGTGTTCCATCGTGTTTCACGTTATTACATCCATACCGAAAAATGCTTTCGCCCCGCTTTATATATAAAGCACGATCATAACAACCCGGTACAAACGCACGCCACCACAACACATGCACACACCCAAGGCATGATACATAGGCGCTGAGCGTGGCAACACCACCCCTAGCACTACCACCGCGAAGAGATGAAGCCGCATATGACGAACCGTGGGCTCCAAGGCGGCGCCTTCAGTAAGGATACGACACCGGAGCGCCGCCACCGCCCAATCCGAGGATCAAAGTTTCCCCCGGAGCCGCACGACACGCAATGAGAGCCGCGACGACGCCTTCAAGAAGGGAACGCGCTTCGCCGCCGCCGATCCATCCGAAGATAGAACAGGTTTTCACCCCGGCCAAAACTCACCGCCACCGAACGCCACACCCCGGCGACCATGCCGCCCACACGGCCATGGCCACCGGGCAGCACCAAGCCACGGCCTCCGCCCGACAGTACCGCGCAACCACCACCAGGGCCGCCACCCCGGCATCCAAGACCTTGACACCACCTCACCCGAGACCTGCCGGTATCCCAACCAGACGAGCGGAAAGGTCCCACCTTTCGCACCCCTGGGCGACCCCCAGTGCCGAGACCCAATAGGCTGGCCACCTGGCCTCCATCGACCCGTCCTGCAGCACCGGGCAGGAGGCGAGCTCAGTCCTGCAACACCGTGCGCGAGCCAAGGTCAGTCCTGCTGCACCGCGTGCGAGACGAGCTTAGTCCTGCGGCACTGCGCGAGACGAGCTCGGACCTGCGCGCCGGGCGTGAGACGAGCGATGGACCGCAGCTGGGAGAAGGACAGTCCTTCGACGAACATAGCGACCGGACAACGAGGAGGGGGGCCAAAGGCCGATACAAGCCGCCAACAGACAAACCGACGCCAGGACGTGCCAGCCGTTGCCGAGGCCGACCTGCCAAACCACTGTGGAGCCATCCACGGCATCCATATACAGTCAACAACTCATAAATCCACATATTGTAGACAACTTACAAATACACTGTTCGTAACTGCATGGAGACATGCATTTTTCAGTGCCCATGGTTTATGAGAGTATGAGCGCAGCACCACTTCACTTCGCAATCACGCAAGACTCGACAAACCAAAGTAGAGAAAACCCAACGAAGAGGCTATGCAGTAAGAGAGCCTGTATATTTAGCAAGAGTTTGACTGCTTCGACTTTGGCTTCACCTCCCGTCCTCAACCAAAGGGCACGCGGTTGACAGTCAGCAGCTGAATCAGAAAAATACCAGGAACCTTAACGGCTAATAGTTGCAGTAACATTTATTGAACACATAAAATGGAAAATGAAGACATCAAATTTAATTGTTTTCTTTAGAATGTGCTCAATCTTCTGCCAGTTTAAATCAGAAAAATACCAGGAATCTAACTGCATACCTTCTGCATGGACCTTTCAACTATCGAATTCAATTGTTTTCTTTAGAACGTGCTCAATCTTCTGCCAGTTTGGATGACCAGTCGTTACACAAGATTGTGTGAACTCGTCGCTGCAGTACATGACTGTAATCTCCTCAAGAGACTTGGGCAGTGTTGGAAGCGACCGCATATTCTTGCACGACTGTATAATCAGCGTCTTGAGTGCTGTGAGGTGTTCCATATTGCCTGGTAAGGCATTCAAGCTGCAGCAGTCCACAACGATAAACCTCTCAAGAGACTTGGGCAGTGTTGGAAGCAACTGTATATTCTTGCAGATAGTGATACTCAGTTTCTTGAGTGCTGTGAGGTGTTCCATATTGCTTGGCAAGGCATCCAAGCTGCAGCCTAAGACGATAAACTCCTCAAGAGACTTGGGCAGTGTTGGAAGCGACCGCATGTTCTCGCATGACTGTATATCCAGTCTCCTGAGTGATGTGATGTGCTCAATATTGCCTGGCAAGGCATTGAAGCTGCAGCGCACGACTTTAAACTCGTCAAGAGACTTGGGCAGTGTTGGGGGCGACCGCATATTCTTGCAATTCCAGATCACAAATTTCTTGAGCGATGTGAGGTGCTCCATATTTCCTCGTAAGGCATTTCTGCTACAGTTCATGATGTTAAACTCCTCAAGAGACTTGGGCAGTGTTAGAAGCTCCCGTATATTCTTGCATGACTTTATATCCAGTCTCTTGAGTGCTGTGAGGTGCTCCATATTGCCTGGTAAGGCATCCCAGCTGCAGCTAGAAACATGTAGAGAACGAAGATGAATGAAAGCCCCAAGGTCAGGAGCAGGTCCTAGCTGGTTCCATCCACTGAATATAAGTTCTTGCAGGTTCTTTGGGCCGCCATTATGGTTACCCATCATCCAGTTCGGTAACCTTATACCGTGGTACCCGGAGATATCTAGTCTTTCAAGATACTTCGATGGACAAAGACCCTCAAGAACCTCTGCTTGAACTTCTGGACTGCAGCTCTCATTATCCCATTGAAGTATCAGTTCTGTGAGTTTTTCCTTATTAGCAAGATTGACTTTAACAGCCTCCTCCTTGCTCTCAACATTCTCAAGACCACAAATCAACAGCGTGCCTTGAAGCTTGTTTAGGTGCTTCAGCTGATGTGGCTCATACCCCCGTGCCCTCCTTATTCTGAAGAATGGTAGCGTTTGGAGCCATATCAAACTGCCAACGTTTGGAAATTCCTGATCTGCCCTGCTGATTACATGGCGCAAGTTAACTAGGTTCACCATATCTTCACCACTAGAAGACGCCAAACTACCACAAAAACCAAAATCTATCACCTGCATGTGGTAAAGCTTGGTAAAGGTGCCTGGTATAGTTAGCTTGACACGTGCATACACCGAGAAAGCAAAATAACGCAGATGCTTCAAATCACCAATAGAATCTGGGAATGAGAATTTGTGTTTATAAGGCATGACACATAATTTCAGTACCCTCAATTTCTTCAGCCTCGTGAACATAGCAAACATACTCTTGAAGGCTTTGTGCTCGTCTGATTTGACAAATATCATGCCATCAATGATGAGAGTGCGCAAATTTTGCAACCCATATATCTTCTCGGTAAGCATCTCTATATTACAAGTCCCAGCAAAAAGATAGCGGACACCCGACGGAACTTCTCCTGTGAAGCCATTCTCTATCCTGAAGCAATCTCTTCCGGCAACCTCCTCTGCTAAATCACACAGCAGATCATGAATTGTAAAATAATCAACATCATGTCCATGTACCCGTTCTTTCCCTCCTAATTGCAGAAATGAGTCCGACAACAGTTCATCAAAATAATTCTTGGCAACATCTTCCATTTCCTCTTCAGGCTTACTAATCTTTATAAACCCTTCGGCCACCCACAACTTAACTAACTCATCACACTTCAAACGATATCGCCTGGGGAAAATTCTGCAGTAAGCGAAGCATCGCCTGACCTACTCATCAAGACACTGGTAACTCCACCATAGAGCTCCCATCATGTCATTCATAAGGTCCCAATCTTTCTGGCTTCTCCAAAACTCAACAGTTTGTGTTTCACGAAGCCGTGAACCCACTGTTCTGGCTGCTAGAGGTGAGCCCTTCAGCTTTTTTGCAATGTCCTCTCCAATCAATTCAAGTATTCTTTTATCATGGTCACTTACCCTTGCATCCCTAAGTGCATAATGCATGAACATTTCAAGAAACACTTCATCATCCAAGTCAGATATTGGAATACATCTCTCTTTTACAGCACCCAGAGATACTAGTGCAGCTTCAGTTCGACTTGTCACCAAGATTCTGCTTCCTTCCTTTCCAACATTCAGAGGAGAAATTAACTTTTGTAGCTCTTCACGGTCTCCCGAATTCCTACTGTTGTACCAGACATCATCTAGTACCAGTAAAATCTGTTTCCCACGCAGTTCATCCTCCAGTTTTTACTTCAGGACGTTAGGACTATTGAATTTATCGCATGCTTTCCCTGTAGCCCCCTCAAACATCTCCCTAAAAATGGAATCCAAATCAAATTTCTGAGAAACATGAATCCATATGACAATATTGAAATGGCCCTCCTTTTTCTCTTGCCTACGCTTTTTCTCGTGATCATAGACATACTGTGCAAGTGTTGATTTCCCTGACCCAGCCATGCCATGGATGCCGATTACAGAATAGCATGTATCACTGACAGTATTTGCTTGACAATGGTCTTCCTTCTCATGAAGCATTGCGATTATCTTGTCACGATCGTTATCCCGACCAATTACTCCTATCGGAGGAGCTGCAGTAGTGACTGCACGGCGTGAATTGGTAGCAACAGCTTGCCTCCCATCATCATCACGCCCACCTGGCAAGTTCAGTTGTTTCAAAACTTCACATGCATCATTTATAGCACTTTCTATCTTCTCTAGGCTCTTCTTCAATTCCACTTTTGACATACCACTCTCCTGGAAAAATCAAATAGCACTTGTTAGCACATGAATGCAGCAACTCGAAATTAGAGGCATGTATCATGCCTCATAGTTTTTGTCTTATCACTTTTCGTACCTTTTCTGGTTATTTTCAATGCCGATTAAAATTCTACTTGAACACCAACTCCTAATAATATCATAAAGGGAAAAGCACTTCTAACCAGAGTAGCACAAGCCCACACATGACATGAAAACTAACTCAAACTAGTACTACTCGGACTGGACATATCTAACTGATTTTTGCAAACCCTGGTGTTGCTTCTCATGCTCCTCTAGATTGGGCTTGGGAAGAGGAAAGAAAAATTTAGTAAAAGAAGGAACAAGTGGTCATGTTAACGGTGGTGCTACTCTACGCTGTCGTATGAAGGAGAGTTTTTACTTTTTAGAATGGAGAGAGACCCCCAGGCTCTGTGAGTGACACAAATCGTGCATCATGATGCATGAAGAAGAGTGCACCGAGAGGCATTGTTGTCCCGTCGGAAAAGGACCAAACACCAAAAGTTATGCTGTCAGGTCTACACAGGAAAAAGAGGAACTTGTGGAAGACGGTGCTAGCTAGAGTGTTGGATTATTCCTAATAATGGGCTAATTACTCTTAAGAAAATACTATATAAACTCTTGATTTATTTGGCTCCAAAGAAAGTAATCCTATTTTTTCCTAACAACCTGTGTCGTATCTCTTAACTGCATTTCATGATCTTAACATCTAGTCTAGATAATTGTGGCAAACAAGTGAGAGTGCATTCCGATTTGGCAGCTATAGTCATATATCTAAGAGCCATAAATCAGAACACATCCAAGCATGAGAGCAGGGGAATACCTTATCTTTTAGGAGGGATCTCGGCATGGCAGACCGAAGATTCTTCATCAATAAATCCCTCTTACGTGGAAGGATGCTGCCTTCTGACTTGGCATCTTGGATCTGCTTCTTGAGACGCTGATACTCAACATCATCCAAGATGTCTTCGGCTTCGTAGAGAACAGACCTAAGCTTATCTAACAGTGGCTCCAAACGTGCCCTGTAAGTGTTCCCGTCGACTACTTCCATCACCCGCTGTGGATGCAAAACTTGCATATCAATTATCTTCAGCTTCTCCGCTGCGTTGAAGTCCAGGAGCGCGAAACCTTTGTTGAGGAGCCTGGGAATGATGGGTGAGGCGAGCCAACCTACAGCGGTTATGCCCCATCCTACAGCAGCACTAAAGCTAACTGGATCTGCCATTGGAAGCGTTGGGGAAAGAAGGGTAGCTAGGCTGCAGGGTCTATAGGCACATACACTCTGCAGCTGCCGGGTGAACGCCGCCGGCGAGGTGAGGGTGAGGGGGAGGTGAGCGGCGGCTGGCGGCTTGGAGCTCTCTGGTCTACTCTCCAGATCTGGTCTGAGGCTACGGCAGTGTGGGGAAAGACAGAGGACGCGGGATGGATGCCATTTTCTATACGGCGGTGGACGACTAGCCGGCGAAACACGGTTGTTGGGTCGTCGTCACGTGAAGACAAAAGATCAGGTCGGCCACAGTTCCTACTTTTTTTTTTTGCAGGGGCAATGGTTCCTACTTTGCTCCTTAATTAGTCCTGACCATATGATTTGATTAATGTATCGTCTTGCTCTGCAGAATGAGCCCAATAAACTAGCTGTGTAAGCACGATGTCAAAAAAGAATTAGCCGTTAAGCATGGATGTGGTATTCATAGTTTAGAAAAATGCTAGATGTACAGGCTTTTACAGGCTCATTCCAAACTTTTTAAACACATCCCCTGATTTCAATGGGGGTGGGCCCGTGTCTTTACTAATGACCAATTAAAAACTGCCACAACACCCTGTAATCCCCTTGTCCCTGTAACACCCTGTACGTGTAGCAAAGCTCCTTAATTTACATGCACTTTTTAGTTTTTCTGTTTACCTGTCCATAGCTTACAACACGGAGCATGATAGAAGTGGACCTTTTGCAACGTGCTCCTCCCAGCCCGAACCCGCGCTCCTCCCAGCCCGTGCCGCTGGCCGCTCCGGCCGCGGCGGCCACCAGCCCCCGCTACGGCCCGATGGGCGGTAGCGCCACCCCTCCCGCCATCCACCACCCTAGCCCAGGATCCCCGACGCAACCTTTGGAGCTAGTTGACTGGGACTCTTCGGTGGATGGTGAGGTCAGATCGAGATCTGGATCCCCTCCCCCAAGGCCGCGTGGTTTGTCGATCCCCGACCCTCCGCCGGCCCCTGCGGAGCTCGCCGCTGCCCCGGTCCAACGGCTGCCCCCTCTGCCCCTGGTGGACCGAGCGCGCAACCGTGACGGCGAGGGCAAGCTGAAATCCATCGTGGTCGTGTCGGAGGCTGGCGGCAATAATGGTGAGCATGCCGCTAGCAACAGTAATGGCGCTCTGGCGGAGGCGCACCCCGTCGGCCCGGCAGTCCCTAAGCTTCGCTCCATCGTCATTGCGCCCACCCCTACCACCTCGTCTGTAGCCGCCCATGATGCTGAGGAGGGATGGACTCAGGCGAGATCCCGGAAACAGAGGTACGCCAAAAATGCGCTGGGCAACGGCGCGCCTCCTCCGCCATCAAGACTCCTCCACCGCCCGTCCGCCGCAGCTATGGCAGCCCGCAGAGCCTTCTGAAAGCGCTGCGAGGGCCTCTGCCTCCGCTGCCTTAGCTCAGAACACCGCCGCATAGACTGCCGTGATCCCACACACTGCCTCACCTGCAAGCTCCCTGGTCACCAATCGCGCAACTGCCC
>NC_041392.1:710518934-710534544 GCF_002162155.2 Triticum dicoccoides
ACCCATGGCGCCCCCCTTCGTCCTAGCGCACCCCCGCGACGCCCGAGCCATAGCCACGGGGTGGTGATCCGCTCCAGGGCCATGGAGCGTCAGCGCTCCCTGCTCATGTGACAAGTTGTGCTCCTTTCCGTCGTCGACAACTTCAACGCGGTCAACCCCATGATGGTGGGCCGTACCCTGGAGAACCACATGCGCATCGGCAACCACCAGCTGCGCGTCACGCGCCACCACCCAGAGGACTACCTGGTCCAGTTTGAGGCCCCGGCGCACCGCGACTCCCTGCTCCGCCACGACGTCATCCATGTCGACGGGGTGGCCTTCCTCACCAAGCCATGGCGCCCCGACGAACACGCCGTCCTCCAACGATGGATGCTCCATGCACGGATCATCGTCGAGTGCCTCCCCCTCGACATGTGGTCTCTCGAGGGCGCTGAGGAGGTGCTCGGCCGATTCTGCCTGATCGACCACCTGGACTCCCACACCCATGAGCGGCGGGACACACGCACCTTCGGCTGCTGGGTTTGGTGTTGGAGCCTCACCGACATCCCCACGCGCCACTGCATCTCCAGCTTCGCCGATGGTGCTGGCCGTGCCGTCGAGATGCTTGGGTACTCGCCACCGACCCGCGCCAACCGCACCGTCCCTCTCCCCTAGAGGCAGACCGACATTCACTGTTGCTCTACATCGACCGAGTCGAGAATTGGTCGCCACGGGAACCCTGGTCGCCGTCATCTCGCCAGAGCGGCCTGCCTTCCTCTGGCTCCGACGAGGAGGGCAGCCTCCGTCCGCTGCCGGAGTTCGAGCTCAAAGACTGGACGTTCGACGTTGAAGATGACCGCGTCTTCATCCCGCCTCCGGCTCCCCCAACCGCGGCCCCGACACAAACTCGCGCCAGGCAGGCCCCGCGCGTCGCCTCGTGGATGTCGGGGCTTGCCGGCACCTGCCAGGTGTGACGACAAGGAAGGTGGGGGCGGCGCCGGCCGCTGATCCTGGAAGGACACTCTGCTGGGCATTGGTCGATCCAGCAAAGCCGCGGAACCCGAGCGCGGTTCCAGCAGCGACCGCCACAGAAGCAGATCCCCTGGCCCACGCCACCGACGCCGCCGCGCATTGCCTCCACCACCACCACCCACATCAGCCCCGCTGCAGCTTCTCGCCCCGCCCCGCCCCCTCATCATAGATGGCAAAACCATAGCCGCCCCCGCTCCACCGATGGATGCCTCTGCCACGACTGATCTTCTGCCAGCCCGAACCCCAACCCCGCCCACCGCAGATAGCCCTAGCTCAGCTGACCCGGTAGCAGAGTTTTTCGCTAGCCGGGAGGATACCATCACCCCCCCAAGGTGGACTGACTGCATGCTCCTAGAAATCAACGCCACTGTCAAAGCAACCCTCGCCAAGCCCCTCTCCTTTTCACCACTGCCCTCGGCTGACCTGACCATGCCGATAGCCGCTGTGGCCACCCCAACACCCCCACCAGCCCTGATCCCTCCACCCACACAGAGAAGAGAGCACGCACCGCCCCGCTCTAGACCAAACCCCGCGGCTGAACAACACTCTCAGGCACTTCAGATCACTGCTGTCACCATGCAGGTTGGCGGCCTGGAGATCGGTCAATGCAGCTCACCACCCGCCCCCTTGATGATCAAACCAACTGCTGCTCGTAGCCTATTCACCGATCTGCCAGCGCCCCGTCCCCTGCTCACTGCCACCCAAAGCACCAGAGTGCCCCCTTCCAACAGAGCCTCCTCCGCTCCAACCAGGCGCAACGCGCGTTAGGTGGCGTCCAAAAGCACGGTGCCTGTAACCCAGCGGGCGACCCTACGTCTCGTGCAGGCCCTCGGCATCCTAGGCCCAAAGGAGAAGATGACCATGGCCGCGGCAGAAGAACTCCTCAAGCGCTTCGACACACCCCTCACCGACGAGGAGATTGCCGCCCTGGGAGCCCTCACCCGCCTCGACAAGGTGGCTCTCAGGGTCGCGACAGGACTTGACGGCCCCAGCAGCTTGGCCCTCGACGCCGACCAGGTTCCCCCATGTTAGAAAAACCTCCATGTGTTCAGCAGGGGCCGGCACACTGCCGGTGCAAGTTAAGTTTCTTCTGTTGTTGTTATCGGTCTTGGGTGGGTGCAGTAGCTAGTCGTAGTGAGCATTGGGCTATTGGTGGTGCACTCCGACTCTACTGCCTGCGAGCAGAGATGGTGTTGCTGTGTTCTTCGTCAGGAAAGAGTGGTAGTAGCTGTAGTTTGATGGCGACAGTAGCGGGCTACTGGTGGTGGTCGCCATTGATGTGGCTTGCGAGTGAGGATGGTGTACTTTGCCTTTTCTTAGTGATATTTACCCTACTGAATCCAATGTCTCCAAATGTGTGACACCTTTCGCACCATCATCACCTAGAACGTTAGAGGCCTTAACATGCCTGCTAAACGCTCCGCTGTTTCTGAAGCTATTGCTGCGTGGAGACCGGCGATCATCTGCCTGCAAGAGACCAAAATTAACTCCTGGGATGATTCTCTAGTTCGGGACATAGGTGGAAACCTGTTAGACAAAGCAACCCATCTACCTGCCGAGGGCACCAGGGGAGGCTTCAACATCTTCTGGGACAACGCATCAGTAGAGCTTGCAGATTTCTCCACTAACACCTTCTCCATTTCCACCACGGTTAAATCATTAGCGGACAATAAAACATACCGTCTCTCGTCCGTGTACGGCCCTTCCGACGATCAAGCCAAAGACGCCTTCCTGACTGAGATGTGTGCCGCTGCCCCAGCCACAAACACCCCTTGGATCATCCTGGGAGATTTCAACCTCATCTATGAGGCTAGAGACAAAAACAACCTTAATCTCAACCGACGGCTCATGAGAAAATTTAGGGCGGCCATTAACTATGCAGAATTGTTTGAGATCCGCTGTAGTAATCAGAGGTTTACCTGGAGCAACAAGCAGGCCTCCCCAACGCTAGTCACATTAGACAGAGTTTTCTGCAATCCATCATGGGACTCCATTTACCCCACGATCGCGCTCCATGCTGCTTCCACTTCCACTTCGGACCACTGCCCTCTCATCCTAGCTGACACTTACTCACCACCGAGATAAAAAAAGTTCAAGTTTCAAGAATTTTGGCCCAAATTCCCTGGCTTCAAAGAAACTGTGATACAGGCCTGGTCCAAGCCGATCAACACCTCCTGCGCCTTCAAAACGATACAAGGCAAACTGCACCGCACAGCAAATGCACTTAGGAACTGGAGCAAAACCCTCTTTAGCGATGCTAGACTGCAGTTTCACATTGCACAAGAGATTATTCTCTGTTTAGACCTTGCTCAAGAATCACGCGCCCTCACGACTGCAGAAATCGACCTGAGGAGGTAACTAAAACTTAGACTGTTAGGACTAGCAACAATTGAGAGATCTCGCAAGTGCCAGTGCTCTCGAATAAACTGGCTAAAGGTCGGAGACGCGAGCACAAAGTTCTTCCATGCCAAAATCAACGCCAGACAAAGAAAAAACTTCATCCACTCCCTCCACAGCAACGGTAGTGTAGTAACCTCTCATCAAGACAAGGAGGAGGTCATTCACTCACATTTCATGAATACTATGGGAACTAGAATAAACTGTACATGTGCTATCAACTGGGAGACCATCGAGCTTCCACAGCTGAACAATGAAGGAATGGATCTCCCATTCTCCGAAGAAGAGGTTTGGCGGGCTATCAAGCAAACTCCAGCTGACCGTGCCCCTGGCCCCGACGGCTTCTCCGGTAGTTTCTATAGGATCCACTGGCCGATCATCAAAACAGACCTGCTACGCGCTCTCCACAAATTCTACAACCTTCAAACAAGGGATTTTGACCTGCTGAACACCGCCTCAGTGACCCTCATCCCCAAGAAGGCAAACCCCTCCGAAGTTGGGCACTTCAGACCAATTAGCCTAGTACACTCCTTCACAAAACTGATCACCAAAATCATGTCGCTTAGGCTAGCCCCGAAACTAAACACCATTATCTCCCCCGCCCAAAGTGCTTTTCTGAAAACAAGGTGCATACATGATAGCTACCTTTATGTCAGAAACGCGGCGAGAAGCTTACACAGAAAGAACAAGCCCTCACTGTTGTTCAAAATGGATATTGCCAAGGCCTTCGACTCCATTTCATGGGAGTTTTTGCTCGAACTGCTGCAACACACAGGTTTTACCGCTAGATGACGCAACTGGATCTCACTATTGTTCTGCTCGGCCTCCTCCACTTCAAACCTAAACGGTGTCCAGGGTAAAACTATCGCCCACAAGAGAGGACTGAGGCAAGGGGACCCGCTGTCGCCCTTCTTATTCATCCTGGCAATTGACATGTTGTATCGCCTTGATACGTCTCCAACGTATCTATAATTTTTGATTGCTCCATGCTATATTATCTACTGTTTTGGACTATATTGGGCTTTATTTTCCACTTTTATATTATTTTTGGGACTAACCTATTAACCGGAGGCCCAGCCCAGAATTGCTGTTTTTTTGCCTATTTCAGTGTTTCGGAGAAACATAATATCAAACGGAGTCCAAACGGAATAAAATCTTCGGGAACGTGATTCTCTCACCGAACGTGATCCAGAGGACTTGGAACCTATGCCAAGGCATCGAAGAGGCGGTCACGAGGGTGGGGGGCGCCCCCCCCCCCTTAGGGCACGCCCCCTGCCTCGTGGGCCCCTCGAAGCTCCACTGACGTACTCCTTCCTCCTATATATACCTACGTACCCCCAAATGATCAGAACAGGAGCCAAAAAACTAATTCCACCGCCGCAACCTTCTGTATCCATGAGATCCCATCTTGGGGCCTGTTCCGGAGCTCCACCGGAGAGGGCCTTCATCACGGAGGGCTTCTACATCATCATAGCCTCTCCGATGAAGTGTGAGTAGTTTATCTCACACCTTCGGGTCCATAGTTAGTAGCTAGATGGCTTCTTCTCTCTTTTTGGATCTCAATACAAAGTTCTCCCCCTCTCTTGTGGAGATCTATTCGATGTAATCTTCTTTTTGCGGTGTCTTTGTTGAGACCGATGAATTGTGGGTTTATGATCAAGTCTATCTTTGAATAATATTTGAATCTTCTCTGAATTCTTTTATGTATGATTGGTTATCTTTGCAAGTCTCTTCGAATTATCAGTTTGGTTTGGCCTACTAGATTGGTTTTTCTTGCCATGGGAGAAGTGCTTAGCTCTGGGTTCGATCTTGCAGTGTCCTTTCCCAGTGACAGAAGGGGCAGCAAGGCACGTATTGCATCGTTGCCATCGAGGATAACAAGATGGGGTTTATTTCATATTTCATGAATTTATCTCTCTACATCATGTCATCTTGCTTAAAGCCTTACTCTGTTTCTAACTTAATACTCTAGATGCATGCTGGATAGCGGTCGATGAGTGGAGTAATAGTAGTAGATGCAGAATCGTTTCGGTCTACTTGTCACGGACGTGATGCCTATATACATGATCATACCCTAGATATTCTCATAACTATGCTCAATTCTGTTAATTGCTCAACAGTAATTCGTTCACCCACCGTAGAATACTTATGCTCTTGAGAGAAGCCACTAGTGAAACCTATGGCCCCCGGGTCTATCCTCATCATATCAATCTCCATCACTTTAATCTTGCTTTGCTTTTTACTTTGCCTTTTACTTTTCACTTTGCATCTCTATACTAAAAATACCAAAAACATTATCTATCAGTTCTCACTCTCGTAAGTGACCGTGAAGGGATTGACAACCCTAATCGCGTTGGTTGCGAGTTGCTATCGATTTGTGCAGGTACGAGGGACTTGAGCGTGGCCTCCTACTGGATTGATACCTTGGTTCTCAAAAACTGAGGGAAATACTTACGCTACTCTGCTGCATCATCCTCTCCTCTTCGGGGAAAACCAATGCAAGCTCAAGAGGTAGCACGCCTCTTGGAGAAAGCTGCAGAACTAGGCCATCTAACACCGCTGCCGGGCAGGGAAACAAAAATGAGACTGAGCCTCTACGCGGACGACACGATCTTCTTCTCAAACCCATGTAAAGAGGAAGTGCTCTGCCTGTTAGACGTTCTTGAATCCTTTGGTAGGGCCTCAGGGATGATGATAAACCCCACCAAGTCAACAGTGGCACCGATCCGATGCAATGGCTTAAACCTGGACGAGATTTTGGACGGCTTCGCGAGATCGAGAGTGGGCTTCCCGATCACATATCTAGGACTTCCCATCACACTTGGTAGGCTAAAGAAAGTACACCTACAGTTCATCTTCGATCGGATTAGGGCAAAACTTGCTGGTTGGAAAGGAAAGCTACTGAACATGGTGGGGGCGTGCGCTGGTCCGAGCAGTCATCTCAGCAATGCCGGTCTTTGCTCTCACGGCCATCAAACCACCTGCTGGCATCTTCAAGGACATTAACAAAATCTGTAGGAAATTCCTTTGGGCAAACGAGGGTAGCCTCACAGGTGGCAAATACAAAGTCAACTGGCCAACTGTCTGCACCCCTATAGACTTAGGTGGACTTGGTGTGCAGGACACCGAGAAATTTGCCAGAGCGCTGCGCCTCGGATGGTTATGGCTCTCCTGGGCACAACCGCAACGGCCCTGGAAGGACTAAACCTTGGCGTGCGATGAGCTGGACCATGACCTTTTTGCCATGGCCACCAGGGTTTCTATTGGTAATGGCGACGCTATTCTGGGAATCGTCATGGACAGGATCTTCTCCTCTACGAGTCATTGCCCCGACCTTATACGCCAGATCCAGACACAAAAACAGAAGCGTAAAGGAAGCACTCCATGAGCACAGATGGATCCAGGATATCAGAACACTACCACTCTCAGCTACTATTTTTTTCAGAATTCCTAGTGCTTTGGAACCTCATCCAAAATAACAACACCCTACTGACACCAAACCTGGAGGACATCATCACATGGCGCTTCTCTGAATCCGGCTGTTACACCGCTGCATCGGCTTATCGTCTGCAATTCTATGGCCGAATTACCACAAATTTCACAACACTATTCTGGAAAGCCTGGGCACCCCCTCGGTGCAAGTTCTTCACCTGGCTCCTGTTGCTAGATAGGGTGTGGTGTGCGGACAGACTCCAACGCAGAGGGTGGCCGAACGAATACTTTTGCCTATTCTGCATCAGAAACCTTGAAACGTCGACTCATTTGATCTGGCAATGCACTGTGACCAAGGAGGTATGGTGATCGGCAAGCCACTGGAAAGGATGCGCTGCCCTGAATCCTTCTTCATGGGCAGTCCACGACGACTCCACATCCTACTGGGAAGCGATCGTGGTGGCCACAACACCTGAAAACGTCAAGGGCACCAAATCGCTACTTGATTTGAACCGAACCTCGTGGCGAGATCCAATCTGTTGTTGCGGCCCGATCTTTCACGACACACCACCACCACCAGTAGTAGTAACCTCTCGCCCGCGCACACGATGTACACGAAGTGGAGGATTTGAACCTTGCAGCTCGGCACGAGAGAAACAATCTGTACGACGGCACCTCACGCGCAAAACAATTTCCTTGCAGAAAAATCGCAACAAAGAGGTTTTCTAAAGTTACATCAAAAACTTGACACGGGTTTCTACCCTCGAAAACACATCTCCATTTCATATAAAAATAACCTGTCTTTTACAACGGTGCACCTAGCTTTATATATTAGCCGGCCTCCTAAAACTTGGCTGTTAAGTAACCAAACTCACGCATAAAATAAAAAGGAAAACAATCGGTTGAAAGAAATCTGGACTTTGCTAACTAAGAAAAAATACTTGCCTTTTACATCTCAGCAATTTATTTACTTCTATCTCTATCTATAGGAAAACTCTCAGCGTCAACCGGCGGATTTTCTTTCATCCATCCGCCGCCTCCCACGCAACGCGTGTCCAAGTGGACCAGCGCACCGCTTTGGGTGCTGCCTTATGACCTTATCTTCTCTTTGGGTTACTCCTGGCCACATCTTTTCAGATCAGCAAATGTAGCGCGGGGCGTCTGTCGCCTCCCTTGCTTGACACGTGTCCTGCTTGATCTCGCACGTCTCCCTCCCTCATCTTTTCTTGCAACAACATCATCGTTGCAGAATGGTGGCAGCGAACGATGACTGCACGAGTGCGCGACGCAACTGGAGATGTGTTACAATTTTTGCAACATGCGCCTTGTTGCAGAAAATTAGGTGAGGCAGAGATGTTGTTGCAATTTTTGCAACAAGGGTCTTGTTGCAGAAAAATAGAGAAGAAGAGGTTGTGCAGCATGGGTCTTGCTGCAGGAGATTAGAGAAGAAAAGGTTTTGCAACAAGGGTTTTGTTGCAGAAAATTAGAGAATATAATATTTTGCAACAAAGGCCTTGTTGCAAGAGGGACAACATTTAGAATCACCCGACTGATCATGACTATAGTTACGCCACACGCGTAGCCGTCAGATACAAGTTTAAGCGGACGACATGCAGCCTCTATCAGCCGCCCAAGACCTACGTCACTGGACGCGTGCCTTTGCCATTTTTCTGCAACATCATCTGGGTTGCAGAAGTCATCCCGCAACAACGTCCATGTTACAAAAACATTAAGATGAGAAAAAAATTCTGCAACATCATCTGTGTTGCAGAAGTCCGTCCGCAACGACACACATGTTTCAAAAAAGTTAATGCTACAAAAAATCTACAACAAAATCTCCATTGAAAAAGTTTCCGCAACAAGAGATATATGCAAACGGTTCCACAACACTGCATTTGTTGCAATTGTGAGGAAAGAGCTGGGCTGATGAATACGCCAGATCAAACGGCTGTGAAGGTGGCGGATCTTTGAAAATAATCTGCCGGCGGACGCGTAGCGTCGCCCCTATCTATAACTAACAAACTGATTGTCTCCGTAGAATTGGGTGCGCCATATTTTTGCTTGCATGGTAGGTGGGCCCAGCCAATTTCCTTCAAGGTTAATAGACTCCATGCATCCCACGTTCTACATGCGCCTTCCACGAACATCTCTTTGCGTGGCAAGAACAGAAATAGTAAATCTGCACCCTTTCCCTTAACTCCTTGATCATCTAATAAAAAATAGGAATCTTGACGCACACCAATAGCATGCAAACTGAGCCCTCGAAAATAGTATTTGTACGTGTGGGAGTCTTGTGATTTGTTTCTCCGGCTAACCAACAAGCATACATCCAGCTGATCCTTCTTTCCTTGATTTGAACCTGAGCCATGCAAGGCATCAACATGCATGCACATATCTTCAGCTAGAGTTGCAACCTCCTCCTTGTAGTTCTCATCAAATCTAATGTATTTTGCTACGTAAACATCTCTGGCCTCTAAACCATTGACATGTGGAAAAGTTTCAAGAACATTGAGAACAGTCACATTCGCTCTGGCCGTATCACTACTGATTCTGCCTGGGAGCTGTGGCTTGAGAGGAACAATCGGATCTTCAAAAAGAAGAGCGAGAGCACGGCAATGATCATCCAAAAAATCCGCCGATCCGTTGAAGCCTGGAGGCTTGCGGGAGGGACCTGCTTGCTATCTCCCTTCGGGGACCCGCCGTGAAATGTAACCCAGAACTGTTTTCATAGCTTATAGTCTCTTAACTTCTCTTTCTTTTCATCCTTATGACTGCCCTCGCAGCCGTGTAATTATTTCTCCCTACCTATCATAATGAGAAAACCAGCAATTGCTGGGCGCTTCAAAAAAAAAAGCTTATGACTGACAGTAACAGCCTCCACTACTGAAAGTGTCATGCACATGTTGTGCTGAATGTCAAGAGAAATTTGTATTCAAAATGCAGGTGTGGTTTACACATCTATTGATCAACTTGCTACACAGACGACTAGGTGCATCTTCTGCAATAAGATACTCCCCATCTACCACTCCACTGATCATAAGCATCAGTTACGTAACTGTCACCAAGCTCAGTGCTCTCCGCGTGCATGGAATAGACAAATAATGGAAAATATTTCAGGCCTCTTAAGAACAGCAAACACTGTACCACTAAGTCCAGCTATAGTAAAAAAAACAAAATCAGAATGTCTCTGGAACAAAGCTAAATGAGCCTCAACCCTATTTCAGAATGAACAAAAGCATACATAGCGCCTCTTCCGGGCTTGCTTTGTAACAAGGTTATCTGATAATCAACTTGCATAATACTAGTCTGGAAGCTCAGGAGTATCAGCTTGGGACTGGTATAAAACAACATATCTTTGTGGGAGACATCTTTATCTGATTTTGAGGCTACGTCCTCGGGCTCCAAATTAAAAATAATAATGTTAGGATCTAGTATTACTAGGGTATGGTTGTACTACACATATAACGTGGCACAGTAGGCCATGAAGGTAGTAGGAAATTTCCAGTCGGGTTCTTAGAGCACGGTTCAGTTTCATCATCTTATCATTAATTGGTCTGAAAATTATTGTGGGCTACGTAACAAGATTACTATATCTATCTGTAATTTTGTATATACTCCACATATATATAGACATACGCGGACGTTACATGTAATAGCATTGGTGAAGCTCCTTGTCAGCTTCTCACGCCATCAGCATCTTCAGGGGATTTGGCCCCCACCAACTAAGAAAGGCCAGCGAGCGTTGTTGGCCTGGATTTGCCGCTCCAACTGCGCCATGACATCGTCGAAGGTCGTGTCCGGGTCGTCGTCCTGCGAGTTGTAGCCGTCCGACACGTCCTCATCCCCGTACAACAGCCTCAAGGCCTCCATCCGCGCCACGAACGCCGCCCCCTCCTCGTCCCGCTCCAACTCCACCTTCCTCTTGGAGCCGCACCCAGCCTCCTTCTCCGCCTCCGCCTTGGCCTTGAGGAACGCCGCCTCCTTCTCCAGCAGCTCCATGAACTTGATGAGCCCCTCCTCCGTCGTGATCGTCATGGCCTCCACCTCGGCCTTGATCATCGCGTCCTCCGGCTTGGCCTTCTTCGCCTTGGCCTTGAGGACCGGCGCCTCCTCCTTCTCCGTCTAGAACGGGGTCAAGGGGAAACCCATCGCCGGATCCGCTCCGCTTCTCTCCTTCTCCTGGTTGGTTTAGGGTTTGCTGGATTTCTCTGTCTCTCTCGCTGGATCTTCTTCTCAACGAAAACCAGAGAAGGCGGCGGCAGCTGGCGTATATATATTTCCATGCGAACACTCGGGTCAGAGTCGGGCCTCGTCTCCGGACCGGCCTCTTCCATCATACTCCTTCACTAGATCATGAAAGGCGCGCGTTGCTGCGCCCGTCCATTTTAGCGTCATAATGTTAGTGATTGGCGCAATTGTATGCAAAATAGTGTTTTAATCACACGGTATAATTGCCACACATGGACAGATCAAGTTTAGACGTGGCAGCAAAGACAAACTTCAAAGAGAAAGAATACAACCTATTACAATGTCCAGTTCAATATAAAAATAATAATGAACCAAACAGCGATGAACTGAAGCGTCATATGGTGGACTATTAACTGCAGATGTATCTACTTGGTACAAATAAAATAGCTCATCTATAAAGTTACATAATAATGGTGAAACTCAACAAGATTTTCTCTTACTGAATATGGGCATAAACTTAGTACCAAATACACCTCACCTTTGATACTTACCTAAAATCACAATAATTGAAAATTGTCAATCGCTATTACTTACGTGTCTTTGCTACATCTTTGAAGCTAGGCAAAAAAAAATGTAGACCAATTCTAATGTAATTGAGTCTCAGTGTATGCGTGTGCATGTGTAAGTGCCCCTATACCCATGTGCACGCTATTGGTGGGGTAAAATTAGATACTTACCTCAAGATAGGCAGAATATTAAAATAAGTAAATTAGTACCGGCATAATCACGTGATTTTTCTTGTTTTAGGGAAATTTATCCGATTTTACATAGTTGAGAGATACCTAGTGAAGCATAAAATATGTCATACTGACACTCGCACGATTAGCGGCAAATGCCATTTAGTGTGTCCGTATTTTTTATCAGTAAGTAACATATTGGAAATATAGTTAACCTCATCTGTTCGTTCCAATTCTTTCATACTGCATGACAATGATACCTAAAAATATTTGCTAACGATAGTAGTTTCAGTCGTATGCAAGTGATCAGGTGCTAATAAAGGTAGGCTTTATAACAGGACCATGTAGTCCGAGAGACACTAAATTTTTACTGCACGAATCTTGAACTGGTGTGCTTGTCCAAAAATAATAAACTGAGAAGGAGGCAAGAAAAAATCGGTTCTACCTGTCAGGTAAAAAGACACTTCTACTTGTCTTGCAACATGGATCAGGAGCTTGTTCAACCAGGGAGTAGAAGTAGAAGTGTAGAACCAGCGGAGAGCACCATGCCTTGCACATGAAAAACTAAGAATCAATATTCAAGTAAGTACAACTTTTGGAGTGATGAATACGAATCTAACTGATCTAGTATAGGGATAACTTAAAAACATACTCGAGTAACCTCTGTCAGTTGTGTTTGCCCGCCGCCACAACCTCTCCCCCTTCCTATCTCCAAGATCTGACCAAATCAATTTACCACATCCAATATAGCAACACCTGTGCAAATTTGAGATCGAGATGGCATCAGGGGTGATTGTTTATTGAAAGAAGGAAATCATACATGAACACGAAAGCGATGTAGGGGAAGCTGTTCTTCAAGGTTAAGGTCGGGAAGGGAGCGCGCGAGGTCGCCATTGCGATGATCAACACCGCTGGGAGGTGGATGATTCACCGTTGCCGCTGCCCAACTACTCGCTCTGCCTTCACTGGTGCGGCTAGGTTTGTCCGAGATTTGGAAAGGAAGGGTGTACGGCTAGGGTTATGTAATATGACATTCCACTTAACTAACCTGCCAGCAGCCATTGGGATCCCAGGTTTCAGAATTCATGAACAAAAAAACCCCAGAAACACCCCGAGAAATTTGTTCAACAAGCCAGAACCAGTCCGGAGCACTTGGGCGTCAATAACTGCAACAAATTAAGAGCAGAAATTAGCATCAGTACAAACATTGAGCTCGAAGGGATTGTAGTGGGGAAGGGAAATATGCAACAAAGTTGAACATCAAGGGGCGAACTACCGGAGCAGCATAGCTCCTAGATGGTACTGCGTTACTACCAGGGGAAGAAGAGGGGAGAACCTAACACAGAGCATGTACATAACTGGCCAACATCACATTCTGTGCAATCCCAAGTAGCTCTGCAAATATAGCAAAAACAACACACATAAATTGGAATTCACTACACCTTTCAAACCTGGGGGAACATGGCAAACTTTGAAGAATGCACGAACAATGCGAGGCGATACACGAGCGCCAGGGCAGGGTAGGCGGGGCGCCCCCAGCTTTCCGTACCTTCGTGGACTCGTCAATTAAGCAGACAGCCGTGGACATCGAACTCTACCACCGGGGCTGACCGCCGGACCACTCACCGTCGCTAGGGCCTTTGCTGCCTTGGGCCGAGCAGGAAAAGTGGCCCAGTTAACCACAGGAGTCCAAAATAGCTATGGGAGTAGCTGCCCAGGCGACATTAGGCCCAGTTTGCTGCTAACTTAGCACTAACTTTGGATCGAACGACCAGGAACGTTTAACAAACGAAATCAAACGGCCAGAAATGCCTAGTTCATGAGAGAGCAGGGATTAAGCTCAGTTTTACTGTTCTTAATTAATTGGGAACCCCTCAAAAGAAAACTCGTTCATTGGGTTGGGCTGATCTGGGCTGGGCCCCCATCACTTCTTTCTTTCTACTAGCTTGTTTTCTTTTCTTTTTTGAGACAGAGAAAGAGAGATAATTCAGACTAGCTTTGTTGGACTAGTAATATTTGGTTGGAATATTCTCCCGATGCTAGTTTCATTCACATATTTTCAAAAAACGAACATTTTTTAAATTATAATCATTTTTAGAAAATTTCAGGAACATTTATTGAAAACACACAAAAAAATAAAGTTGCTGCGGCATTTTTTTGAAACATGTACTTCCTCCGTAAACTAATATAAGAGTGTTTAGATCACTATTTTAGTAATCTAAACACTCTTATATTAGTTTACAGAGGAAGTACCTTTTATGAAATTTTCAATATTTTAAAGTGTGGGCGTATTTAAAAACATTAAATATATTTTGGAAACATGAACATCTTTTAAAATTTCAGGAGCATATTTGTAATATTTTTTAAGCAAGTATATTTTTTACTAGAAAACTGGGAATGTTTTCTTAAGTTTCATAGTCATCTTTGTGAAAATGTGAACAATTTTAAAAAACGAGAACATTTTTTGAACTAATTATGAAAACGATTTTCATCTATAACTCTAACGAGGGGGAAATCTTGGCGAGTATGTTCACTATGTTGACGGGGCTGCGAAAACTGTGGCTACTGAATATGAAAATATGTATTGATGAATCTGGCCTTGCTACATTCTCATTCCCGGATTCTATTGGTCAGCTGAAGCATCTGCGTTATTTTGCTTTCATGGTGCCTGCATTTCACAAGCTAACTGTACCAGATGCTTTTACCAAGCTTTACCACATGCAGGTGGTTGATTTTGGTCGGTGTTTTCCAGCGGTGAAGTTATGATGAACGTCGTCTACTTGCGCCGTGTAGTCAGCAAGGCAGACTTGGATTTTCCAAACATTGGCAGACTGACGAACACTAGTTTGATCTGCTTCCTATGTACAGCACTGTTGAAGATATCTTCTGATATTCCGATAAATCGGCCGATTTATCGCTTACCGTTGTCTGGCCGATAAGATAAATCGGCCGATAAATCAACCAATATGGCGATAAATCGACCGATATGCCGATAAACTGGCCGATTTACCCCTTATCATGGGTCGGCCGATAAGTTCCCGATAAGCGATATCCCCAACATTGATGTACAGTATTGATTTGTAACACTGTTGAATGCATGATAAACCTGCTCAAGACTGTTTGATTCCCATCGTTTGTAATACTTAATATGGAATGGTTAACTCTGAATCTATTTGTTTCCTGTTCTTTGTAACATTTGTTCGTCAGGCACTCTGCGCTGAGGGAGCAAGCAAAGCAGTGGCGCGCTGGTGATGTCATGGGCGCGGCCTACGCACCAACTTGTTTCCTACTAATAAACCTTCAAAAAAGAAAATTAGGGACACTCATTCATTTTCAATATAATGCAAATGCTTTATTGGTTGCAATCAACGTGTACTGTGTCATCATCAACGAGATCATAATAACTCTAACAAATACTACTCCACGGTTGTTGAGAAAAAAAAGTGTACCTAACACAATAACTTCTCTCATAGCATCTCCAACGGCCGCACAAAAATCTCGCGCCCAATAAAAATTATAGCGCGCCACTTTAGCACTTTTAGTGCGCCGGGACCAATATTGCTTTAGCAGACGCCCAAAAAGCAGACAGTGCAATTTGTGAAGCGCGCCTAATCCGGAGCCCAAAATATGTTGCGCGCAATAGCGTTTTTCAGCGCGCGCCTAAAACTTTTTAGCGCTACAGCTTCTGCTGGAGCTGTTGGGCGCCCAAAAAAATAAGTTTTTAGTACGTGAAGCTCTTTTTGGGCACCTGTTGGAGATGCTCTGAGCAAATGATGCCGCCGCTCCAGCCACCAACACCGCCGCCGCTGCGCCCCTCCATGCCCAGCCGCGCCTCTCCCCTGCAA
>NC_041392.1:710534730-710549089 GCF_002162155.2 Triticum dicoccoides
CTCAGGCTCTTCATCTATGCATCAGGTCCAACCCGGAAGGTCTCCTTTGCTGCTGCTTAAGATCTGGTGCATCCTGCGCCCCTTAAGATGATTCATGGCGCTCCCCGGTCTTGCCTCAAGACGTCGTTGTCTGCAACCTCAAGCGCCGGTCGGCGTGGGGCGTGGACACCCGCTCCTTCCAACTCTGCATCGCCGCGCTCATCTCCTATCGAGCCACCGGGTATGCCAGCCAGCTCAGAGGAGGGTTGGAAGCTAGTCAGAGCTCCGTATTGGTGGAGACCCCTGTCTCCCAGCCAGGCCATCCAAGACGAACACCCTCGCCTTCGTATTTCTCTCCATCAGGCAGAAAATTTGTCAAGCACCACCGTAGGGCCTGCCATCGCTGCCTGGAACGGGGACACTGCAAAATTGACTGTCGTGATCCCTTCAAGTGTCTGATCTGTCGACAGAGCGGACACCGTGCACGCCAGTGCGCCAGCAAGTCGAAACCACCCTCGCAAGACCGTCTCCCGCCACCACCATCGTTGCTGCCGTCCCCAACGAATGCTGCTGCAGGATTTTCGTGCTGCCCGAGTTCGCAGCCGTGGCCGAACCATGGAGTTCGAGACCGACGGGAAGATGCCCGTGTCCGGGACGGCGGGTCCGACTGGGGACGTGGGCATGATGACCGCCAACCCTCCAGAGCTCCCTCTCGGGATGCTAATGATCGAGGCCGGGGCTCGCGGCACCGAGAAGACCATGACAACCGTGGCCACCAAGAGGATGGCAAGCATCGTGCCCTGGAGCTCCCAATCCTCGACGCCCAGAAAATCAACAGTGACTCTGTGCAACGCCTCCGTGACGGTGCCGTCATCCCGGCTTCGGGCAGAAGGTCCCGCGACCGCCTTGCTGACAGGCCGGCGAGGTGCACGCGCCCGAGAGCAAGGTCTGCCAGCCCGTGCAGCGAGGAGAGCCACGGAAGATCACCGCCTCCTTCCCCCTGCACCACACAACAAGACATCATTATGCTGCGACCTTCCCCGGCCCATGAGAACCATGAAAGATCGTCGCCACCTTCGCCCCGCACTACCCACCGAGACGTCATCAAGCTACGACCCTCCCCTGCTGCCCCTGACTAGCTACACCGCGTGGCACCGTGCCTGGACTTGCAGGTCTCACCGGAAGACACGCCACCGGACTGGCCTGCTCGGTCGCCGCCTCGTCTGCTGCGGCGCCCAACTTCGCCGACTCCAAGTCCCCTCACACCGCTCCACTAGCCGGCTTCCTCGTCAGGCTCCCTCACGCCACTGCACCAACAAGTCGCCTCCACTGGTCCTGCTGCCAAGCTCTTGGCGACCTGTACTTTAGAAGGGTCTCCATCCTCGGGCAGCCCGACACGCACGCCGATCTTTGTGCTGCGGCCGCCGGCGCTGCACCCGACGCCCAACTCCACCCCGCCAAAGGCGCCTACTGCCAGGAGAAATACGCTTGCAGGCGTCACAAGCTTCAACCTGAGCCGCTCCAGCCCACGCCTCAGGGCCAAGAAACGAGACTTGCCGATTGCCCAGTTGGCTGAGAAGCTGCTATGCCAACGCCTACGTATAGTTGAAGAAGGCCAACTGATCACAGAGAATGCTATTTCCCAGTATGTTGATCTGTTTCGAGGCCAGTTGCCGGAGCTTGCCATCGCTGCTCTAAGTGCTCTGTTCAACTTGGATTGCGACCTTGCGACAGCAGTCGAGGACGCACTGGTAGCGCATGGTGGTGAAGATGGACCTAACCTGCAAGCGCAGGGGAACGATGATGCCACTGTGATGGCATGAAGATGTTGCTTCCCTCCCATCTGATGTACTCGGTTTTGATGATGATCGGAAACAATGGCTATACCCCTGTAGTTCTTTGTAACGCTGCTGTAACACCTGTTTGTAGCTGTTGTGATTGGCTGCTGCTGTCTCCGGCCCTGCCGAGACTGATGATGAATGTTCTGTATTTCTCCCCTGAAGTGACTCTAGTCTGCAATGAATGAACACAAGCTTTCAATCCTCAACTGGAACGTTCGTGGTCTGAATTGTCCGGATCGCCGGGCTACTGTACATGAAACGATCTCATTCACGCCATGTGACCTTGTTTGTCTACAAGAGACTAAGCTTACTGTTGTTGATCCATTTGTCGCTGCTTTCCTGGGAGGTCAGAGAATCAAAAACTTCGTGGAACTCCTTGCAAATGGAACAAAGGGAGGAATCCTTTTGCTTTGGGATGAAAATTCTGTCAAGGTGGACAATGTAATCTCTGGTGCCTTCTTCTTGTCTGCCAACGTGACCTTGCTCAACTCAGATACTTTGTTCAAGCTCACCACTGTGTACGGCCCAACTAGAAGCAACTTGAAGGACGCTTTCTTCCAAGAGATTGCCAGTCAAAAACCTCCGGCTGGAACTAAATGGCTCCTTCTTGGTGATTTCAACCAAATCTACCGTGCTCGCGACAAAAACCGTACCAATGTTGATCGTAGCCGTCTTGTACGGTTCCGTAATGCGCTTCACTCTTGTGAGCTCAAGGAGATTCATCTACAAAACAGAAGATTTACTTGGAGCAACGAGCGATCCGACCCAACTATGAGCAAGCTTGATAGTGTCTTCTGAAGGAAATATGCCCTAGAGACAATAATAAAGTTATTACTTATTTCCTTATATCATGATAAATGTTTATTATTCATGCTAGAATTGTATTAACCGGAAACATAATACTTGTGTGAATACATAGACAAACAGAGTGTCACTAGTATGCCTCTACTTGACTAGCTCGTTGATCAAAGATGGTTATGTTTCCTAGCCATTGACATGAGTTGTCATTTGATTAACGGGATCACATCATTAGGAGAATGATGTGATAGACTTGACCCATTCCGTTAGCTTAGCACTCGATCGTTTAGTATTCTGCTATTGCTTTCTTCATGACTTATACATGTTCCTATGACTATGAGATTATGCAACTCCCGTTTACCGGAGGAACACTTTGTGTGCTACCAAATGTCACAACGTAACTGGGTGATTATAAAGGTGCTCTATAGGTGTCTCCAAAGGTACTTGTTGGGTTGGCATATTTTGAGATTAGGATTTGTCACTCCGATTGTCGGAGAGGTATCTCTGGGCCCACTCGGTAATGCACATCACTATAAGCCTTACAAGCATTGCAACTAATGAGTTAGTTGCGGGATGATGTATTACGGAACGAGTAAAGAGACTTGCCGGTAACGAGATTGAAATAGGTATTGAGATACCGACGATCGAATCTCGGGCAAGTAACATACCGATGACAAAGGGAACAACGTATGTTGTTATGCGGTCTGACCGATAAAGATCTTCGTAGAATATGTAGGAGCCAATATGGGCATCCAGGTCCCGCTATTGGTTATTGACCAGAGAGGTGTATCGGTCATGTCTACATAGTTCTCGAACCCATAGGGTCCGCACGCTTAACGTTCGTTGACGATATAGTACTATGAGTTATGTATGTTGGTGATCGAATGTTGTTCGGAGTTTTGAATGAGATCACGGATATGACGAGGAACTCCGGAATGGTTCGGAAGTAAAGATTGATATGTGGATAGTAGTGTTTGATCTCCGGAAAGGTTTCGGAATCCATCGGAAGGGGTTCCGGATGTTTCCCGAAATGTTTGGGCACGAGAACACTTTATCTGGGCCAAAGGGGAAAGCCCACGAGGTTTTTGGAAAGCGCAAAAGGAAGTTTTACGGAGTCCAGGGGACAGACGTTAGGGTCCCTGGCGTCTGGGTCCAGACGCCGGGAACCCTGGCGTCTGGCCCTGGAGTCTGGGGAGGACTCTTGCCTTTCGGGTGAAACCGACTTTGTGGAGGCTTTTACTCCAAGTCTCGACCCCAAGGCTCAACATATAAATAGAGGGGTAGGGCTAGCACCCAAGACACATCAAGAAACACCAAGCCGTGTGCCGGCAACCCCGTCCCCTCTAGTTTATCCTCCATCATAGTTTTCGTAGTGCTTAGGCGAAGCCCTGCGGAGATTGTTCTTCACCAACACCGTCACCATGCCGTCGTGCTGCTAGAACTCATCTACTACTACGCCCCTCTTGCTGGATCGAGAAAGGCGAGGACATCATCGAGCTGAACGTGTGCAGAACTTGGAGGTGTCGTGCGTTCGGTAATTGGATCGGTCGGATCGTGAAGACGTACGACTATATCAACCGCGTTGTTAAAATGCTTCCGCTTACGGTCTACGAGGGTACGTAGACAACACTCTCCCCTCTCGTTGCTATGCATCACCATGATCTTGCGTGTGCGTAGGAAATTTTTGAAATTACTACGTTCCACAACAGTGGCATCCGAGCTAGGTTTTATGCCTTGATGTTATATGCACGAGTAGAACACAAGTGAGTTGTGGGCGATACAAGTCATACTCCTTACCAGCACATGTCATACTTTGGTTCGGCGGTATTGTTGGATGAAGCGGCCCGGACTGACATTACGCGTACGCTTACGCGAGACTGGTTCTACTGACGTGCTTTGCACACAGCTGGCTGGCGGGTGTCAGTTTCTCCAACTTTAGTTGAACCGAGTGTGGCTACGCCCGGTCCTTGAGAACATTAAGACAACACTAACTTGACGAACTATCATTGTGGTTTTGATGCGTAGGTAAGTACGGTTCTTGCTCAGCTCGTAGCAGCCACGTAAAACTTGCAACAACAAAGTAGAGGACGTCTAACTTATTTTTGCAGGGTATGTTGTGATGTGATATGGTCAAGGCATGATGCTAAATTTTATTGTATGAGATGATCATGTTTTGTAACCGAGTTATCGGCAACTGCCAGGAGCCACATGGTTGTCGCTTTATTGTATGCAATGCAATCGCCCTGTAATGCTTTACTTTATCACTAAGCGGTAGCGATAGTCGTAGAAGCATAAGTTGGCGAGACGACAACGATGCTACGATGGAGATCAAGGTGTCGCTCCGGTGACGATGGTGATCATGACGGTGCTTCGAAGATGGAGATCACAAGCACAAGATGATGATGGCCATATCATATCACTTATATTGATTGCATGTGATGTTTATCTTTTATGCATCTTATCTTGCTTTGATTGACGGTAGCATTATAAGATGATCTCTCACTAAATTATCAAGGTATAAGTGTTCTCCCTGAGTATGCACCGTTGCGAAAGTACTTCGTGCTGAGACACCACGTGATGATCACGTGTGATGGGCTCTACGTTCAAATACAACGGGTGCAAAACAGTTGCACACGCGGAATACTCAGGTTAAACTTGACGAGCCTAGCATATGCAGATATGGCCTCGGAACACTGAGACCGAAAGGTCGAGCGTGAATCATATAGTAGATATGATCAACATAGTGATGTTCACCATTGAAACTACTACATCTCACGTGATGATCGGACATGGTTTAGTTGATTTGGATCACGTGATCACGTAGAGGATTAGAGGGATGTCTACCTAAGTGGGAGTTCTTAAGTAATATGATTAATTGAACTTAAATTTATCATGAACTTAGTACCTAATAGTATTTTGCTTGTCTATGTTGATTGTAGATAGATGGTCCGTGTTGTTGTTCCGTTGAATTTTAATGTGTTCCTTGAGAAAGCAAAGTTGAAAGATGATGGTAGCAATTACATGGACTAGGTCCGTAACTTGAGGATTATCCTCATTGCTGCATAGAAGAATTACGTCCTGGAAGCACCACTAGGTGCAAACCTGCTGCAGGAGCAACACCAGATGTTATGAACGTCTGGCAGAGCAAAGCTGATGACTACTCGATAGTTCAGTGTGCCATGCTTTACGGCTTAGAACCGGGACTTCAACGACGTTTTGAACGTCATGGAGCATATGAGATGTTCCAGGAGTTGAAGTTAATATTTCAAGAAAATGCCCGGATTGAGAGATATGATGTCTCCAATAAGTTCTACAGCTGTAAGATGGAGGAGAATAGTTCTGTCAGTGAGCATATACTCAGAACGTCTGGGTATAACAATCACTTGATTCAACTGGAAGTTAATCTTCCGGATGATAGCGTCATTGACGGAATTCTTCAATCACTGCCACCAAGCTACAAGAGCTTCGTGATGAACTATAACATGCAAGGGATGGATAAGACAATTTCCGAGCTCTTCGCAATGCTAAAGGCTGCGGAGGTAGAAACCAAAAAGGAGCATCAAGTGTTGATGGTCAATAAGACCACCAGTTTCAAGAAAAAGGGCAAAGGGAAGAAGAAGGGAAACTTCAAGAAGAACAGCAAACAAGTTGCTGCTCAAGAGAAGAAACCTAAATCTGGACCTAAGCCTGAGACTGAGTGCTTCTACTGCAAGCAAATTGGTCACTGGAAGCGAAACTGCTCCAACTATTTGGCAGATAAGAAAGGATGGCAAGGTGAACAAAGGTATATGTGATATACATGTTATTGATGTGTACCTTACTAATGCTCGCAGTAGCACCTAGGTATTTGATACTGGTTTTGTTGCTAATATTTGCAACTCGAAACAGGGACTACGGATTAAGCGAAGATTAGCTAAGGACAAGGTGACGACGCGCGTGGGAAATGGTTCCAAAGTTGATGTGATCGCGGTCGGCACGCTACCTCTACATCTACCTTCGGGATTAGTTTTAGACCTAAATAATTGTTATTTGGTGCCAGCGTTAAGCATGAACATTATATCTGGATCTTGTTTGATGTGAGACGGTTATTCATTTAAATCAAAGAATAATGTTGTTCTATTTATATGAGTAATATCTTTTATGGCCATGCACCCTTGAAGAGTGGTCTATTTTTGTTAAATCTCGATAGTAGTGATACACATATTCATAATATTGAAGCCAAAAGATGCAGAGTTGATAATGATAGTGCAACTTATTTGTGGCACTGCCGTTTATGTCATATCGATGTAAAGCGCATGAAGAAACTCCATAATGATGGACTTTTGGAATCACTTGATTATGAATCACTTGGTACTTGCGAACCGTGCCTCATGGGCAAGATGACTAAAACGCCGTTCTCCGGAACTATCGAGCGAGCAACGGATTTATTGAAAATCAGACATACAGATGTATGTGGTCCAATGAATGTTGAGGCTCGCGGCGGGTGTCGTTATTTTCTCACCTTCACAGATGATTTGAGCAGATATGGGTATATCTACTTAATGAAACATAAGTCTGAAACATATGAAAAGTTCAAAGAATACCAGAATGAAGTTGAAAATCATCGTAATAAGAAAATAAAGTTTCTACGATCTGATCGTGGAGGAGAATATTTGAGTTACCAGTTTGGTCTTCATTTGAAACAATGCGGAATAGTTTCGCAACTCACGCCACCCGGAACACCACAGCGTAATGGTGTGTCCGAACGTCGTAATCGTACTTTACTAGATATGGTGCGACCTATGATGTCTCTTACTGATTTACCGCTATCATTTTGGAGTTATGCTTTATAGACGACTGCATTCACGTTAAATAGGGCTCCATCGAAATCCGTTGAGACGACGCCTTATGAACTGTGGTTTGGCAAGAAACCAAAGTTGTCATTTCTTAAAGTTTTGGGCTGCGATGCTTATGTGAAGAAGCTTCAACCTGATAAGCTCGAACCCAAATCGGAGAAATGTGTCTTCATAGGATACCCAAAAGAAACTATTGGGTACACCTTCTATCACATATCTGAAGGCAAGACTTTTGTTGCTAAATTTGGATCCTTTCTAGAGAAGGAGTTTCTCTCGAAAGAAGTGAGTGGGAGGAAAGTAGAACTTGATGAGGTAATAGTACCTGCTCCCTTATTGGAAAATAGTTCATCACAGAAACCGGTTCCTGTGACGTCTACACCAATTAGTGAGGAAGTTAATGATGATGATCATGAAACTTCAGATCAAGTTGTTACCGAACCTTGTAGGTCAACTAGAGTAAGATCCGCACTAGAGTGGTACGGTAACCCTGTTCTGGAGGTTATGTTACTAGACCATGATGAACCTATGAACTATGAAGAAGCGATGGTGAGCTCAGATTCCGCAAAATGGCTTGAGGCCATGAAATCTGAGATGGGATCCATGTATGAGAACAAAGTGTGGACTTTGGTTGACTTGCCTGATGATCGGCAAGCCATCGAGAATAATGGATCTTCAAGAAGAAGACTGACGCTGACGGTAATGTTACTGTCTATGAAGCTCGACTTGTTGCGGAAGGTTTTTGACAAGTTCAAGGGATTGACTACGATGAGACCTTCTCACCCGTATCGATGCTTAAGTCTGTCCGAATCATGTTAGCAATTGCCGCATTTTATGATTATGAAATTTGGCAAATGGATGTCAAAACTGCATTCCTGAATGGATTTCTGGAAGAAGAGTTGTATATGATGCAACCGGAAGGTTTTGTCGATCCAAAGGGAGCTAACAAAGTGTGCAAGCTCCAGCGATCCATTTATGGACTGGTGCAAGCCTCTCGGAGTTGGAATAAATGCTTTGATAGTGTGATCAAAGCATTTGGTTTTATACAGACTTTTGGAGAAGCATGTATTTACAAGAAAGTGAGTGGGAGCTCTGTAGCATTTCTGATATTATATTTGGATGACATATTGCTGATTCGAAATGATATAGAATTTCTGGATAGCATAAAGGGATACTTGAATAAGAGTTTTTCAATGAAGGACCTCGGTGAAGCTGCTTACATATTGGGCATCAAGATCTATAGAGATAGATCAAGACGCTTAATTGGACTTTCACAAAGCACATACCTTGACAAAGTTTTGAAGAAGTTCAAAATGGATCAAGCAAAGAAAGGGTTCTTGCCTGTGTTACAAGGTGTGAAGTTGAGTAAGACTCAATGCCCGACCACTGCAGAAGATAGAGAGAAGATGAAAGATGGTCCCTATGCTTCAGCCATAGGCTCTATCATGTATGCAATGTTGTGTACCAGACCTGATGTGTGCCTTGCTATAAGTTTAGCAGGGAGGTACCAAAGTAATCCAGGAGTGGATCACTGGACAGCGGGCAAGAACATCCTGAAATACCTGAAAAGGACTAAGGATATGTTTCTCGTTTATGAAGGTGACAAAGAGCTCATCGTAAATGGTTACGTTGATGCATGCTTTGACACTGATCCAGACGATTCTAAATCGCAAACCGCATACATGTTTACATTGAACGGTGCAGCTGTCAGTTGGTGCAGTTCTAAACAAAGCGTCGTGGCGGGATCTACGTGTGAAGCGGAGTACATACCTGCTTCGGAAGCAGCAAATGAAGGAGTCTGGATGAAGGAGTTCATATCCGATCTAGGTGTCATACCTAGTGCATCGGGTCCAATGAAAATCTTTTGTGACAATACTGGTGCAATTGCCTTGGCAAAGGAATCCAGATTTTAGAAGAGAACCAAGCACATCAAGAGAGGCTTCAACTCCATCCGGGATCTAGTCCAGGTGGGAGACACAGAAATTTGCATGATACATACGGATCTGAATGTTGCAGACCCATTGACTAAGCCTCTTCCACGAGCAAAACATGATCAGCACCAAGGCTCCATGGGTGTTAGAATCATTACTGTGTAATCTAGATTATTGACTCTAGTGCAAGTGGGAGACTGAAGGAAATAAGCCCTAGAGGCAATAATAAAGTTATTATTTATTTCCTTATATCATGATAAATGTTTATTATTCATGCTAGAATTGTATTAACCGGAAACATAATACTTGTGTGAATACATAGACAAACAGAGTGTCACTAGTATGCCTCTACTTGACTAGCTCGTTGGTCAAAGATGGTTATGTTTCCTATCCATTGACATGAGTTGTCATTTGATTAATGGGATCACATCATTAGGAGAATGATGTGATTGACTTGACCCATTCCGTTAGCTTAGCACTCGATCGTTTAGCATTCTGCTATTGCTTTCTTCATGACTTATACATACTCCTATGACTATGAGATTATGCAACTCCCGTTTACCGGAGGAACACTTTGTGTCCTACCAAACGTCACAACGTAATTGGGTGATTATAAAGGTGCTCTACAGGTGTCTCCAAAGGTACTTGTTGGGTTGACGTATTTCAAGATGAGGATTTGTCACTCTGATTGTCGGAGAGGTACCTCTGGGCCCACTCGGTAATGCACATCACTATAAGCCTTGCAAGCATTGCAACTAATGAGTTAGTTGCGGAATGGTGTATTACGGAACGAGTAAAGAGACTTGCCGGTAACGAGATTGAACTAGGTATTGAGATACCGACGATTGAATCTCGGGCAAGTAACATACGATGACAAAGGGAACAATGTATGTTGTTATGCGGTCTGACCGATAAAGATCTTCGTAAAATATGTAGGAGCCAATATGGGCATCCAGGTCCCGCTATTGGTTATTGACCAGAGAGGTGTCTCGGTCATGTCTACATAGTTCTCGAACCCATAGGGTCCGCACGCTTAACGTTCGTTGACGATATAGTACTATGAGTTATGTATGTTGGTGACTGAATGTTGTTCAGAGTTTTGGATGAGATCACGGATATGACGAGGAACTCCGGAATGGTCCGGAAGTAAAGATTGATATGTGGATAGTAGTGTTTGATCTCCGGAAAGGTTCCGGAATCCATCAGAAGGGGTTCCGGATGTTTCTCGAAATGTTTGGGCACGAGAACACTTTATCTGGGACAAAGGGGAAAGCCCACGAGGTTTTTGGAAAGTGCAAAAGGAAGTTTTGCGGAGTCCAGGGGCCAGACGCCAGGGTCCTTGGCGTCTGGCCCTGGAGTCCGAGAAGGACTCTTGCCTTTCGGGTGAAACCGACTTTGTGGAGGCTTTTACTCCAAGTTTCGACCCCAAGGCTCAACATATAAATAGAGGGGTAGGTCTAGCACCCAAGACACATCAAGAAACACCAAGCCGTGTGCCGGCAACCCCGTCCCCTCTAGTTTATCCTCCGTCATAGTTTTCGTAGTGCTTAGGCGAAGCCCTGCGGAGATTGTTCTTCACCAACACCGTCACCACGCCGTCCTACTGCCGGAACTCATCTACTACTTCGCCCCTCTTGCTGGATCGAGAAAGGCGAGGACGTCATCGAGCTGGACGTGTGCAGAACTCGAAGGTGCCGTGCGTTCGGTACTTGGATCAGTTGGATCATGAAGACGTATGACTACATCAACCGCGTTGATAAAACGCTTCCGCTTACGGTCTACAAGGGTACGTAGACAACACTATCCCCTCTCGTTGCTATGCATCACCATGATCTTGCATGTGCGTAGGAAATTTTTGAAATTACTACGTTCCCCAACATCTTCTGCAATGAAGATTGGGACCTGGAGTTCAGCGCCCACATCCTCCATGCCTTGTCTTCCTCTCTTTCTGATCATTGTCCTCTGCTCCTCGTGAACAACAAGGGACCTCCACGTCCCATGTCTTTCCCGTTCGAGAACTTTTGGACAAAAATGCCTAACTTCAAGAGGATTGTCAGCGAGGCTTGGAATGAAACGTCCAACCATGTGGAGCCTTGCCAAATCCTTTTCCACAAGCTGAAGAGAACTAGTCAAAGGTTGCGGCCCTGGAGTAAAACGATCTTCTCTAACCACAAGGTGCAACTACACATGGCGTTGGATGTCATCCTATGATTGGATATTGCGCAAGAAAATAGAGCTTTGAGTCCAGACGAGAGAGATATTAGGAGGAGGCTTAAAAGGAAGGTGGTTAGTTTGGCGGTGCTCGAGAAATCTAGGAAAAGACAAAGCTCGCGAATTACCAACCTGAAAGAGGGGGATGCAAACACCTATTTTTTCCACCTTCGGGTCAACCATCGTAGGAGAAAAAACTTCATACACCGCCTCAAGCACAACAACGGTTGGGTTACCAACCACAAGCAAAAAAAGGAAATTGTCCAAAATCACTTTGCCAACATTAATAAGAGAGGTTCTACTCGCAGCAAGGACTTCAATTAAGAGATTATTCCACCCATGGAGTGTGACCTCCAGGATCTTGGGTTGAGCTTCACGGAAGAGGAAGTCAGGGCTGCCATATTTGCTTTGCCTTGTGACAAGGCTCTAGGGCCGGACGGTTTCACGAGCGCTTTCTTCAAAGAATGTTGGGATATCATCAAACCTGAGATCATGGTTGTTGTCAATCAATTCTCAAATCTGCATGTCAACAACTTTCATTGGCTCAACTCAGCAAATATAGCGCTCATTCCAAAAAAAGACGGGGCCGAGGACATTTCAGATTTTAGGCCCATTAGCCTTATTCATGCCATCGCTAAGATTGTTGCAAAGATGATGGCTTCCCGTCTTGCACCCCATATGTCAAAGCTTGTCTCTAATGCCCAAAGTGCCTTTATCAAAAAGAGAAGCATTCATGACAACTTTTTGTATGTCCGCAACTTGGCCCGATGGCTTCACCGCAACAAATCTCCAACGTTGCTCTTCAAGCTGGACATCCGCAAGGCCTTTGATTCGGTTAGATGGGACTATTTGATGGATTTCTTGAGGCATCATGGATTCCCAAGTAGATTCAGAGAGTGGGTTTGGGCCCTCCTTTCTTCGGCATCATCGCGAGTGCTCCTCAATGGGGTCATCACGGACCCATTCAAACAAGGCCGTGGTCTTTGGCAGGGGGACCCGCTATCTCCGCTACTTTTTGTGCTTGCCATTGACCCTCTACATCACATCCTCAACAAAGCTACTGCCCAAGGCCTTCTACATCCCATCAGTGGACGAGCAGCAACTATTCGAGCTTCACTCTATGCTGACGATGCAGCTATCTTCATGGCTCCGATCAAAGAAGACATTCAGTTCTTGAGCGCCACATTAAAATCTTTCGGCGAGGTCACCGGTCTTGTTACAAATTGTTCAAAGAGTCTTATGGCACCTATTTGATGTCACAATGTTGACCTCGACGACGTCCTCCATTCCTTCCCCGCGACCCAGACCACATTTCCGATGAGATATTTGGGGCTGACACTTTCGGTCACGAGGCTTAAGAGAAACCATTTGCAGTACCTTGAAGACAGGATTGCGGGAAAACTTGCACCTTGGCGTGGAAAGCACGTGGCTACTCCGGGTCGCATTGTTCTAGTCAAGTCTGTGCTCACGGCGATTGCCATCTACCATCTCACACCGCTTGATTTGCCGGTTGAAGTGAGGAAGAAAATTGACAGTATCCGGCGGGCGTATCTTTGGGCTGATTGTGACAAGGTCTCGGGGGGCAAGTGCAAGGTAAACTGGGAGACGGTGTGCAAGACAAAATGATATGGCGGACTGGGTATTCTCGACCTTGAGAAGTTTGCTTCGGCGCTCCGCCTCCACTGGCTTTGGTATGAATGGGCTGATCCCCCAAGGACGTGGCTTGGTCTAGGATCCCCATGCACCACCAAAGATCGTGATTTGTTTGCTACTGCTACAAGAGTAACTGTTGGGGACGGAAACACGGCCAAGTTTTGGGAATCTCCGTGGTTGCAGGGGCTCAGACCGATGGATATTGCGCCCAAGATTTTTGAGCTCTTGCGCAAGAAGTCTTGTTTGGTGAGAAAGGCTTGACAGACAACAATTGGATTACCCAAATTAATACCCAGCAGGGCATCTCTCTCACACACATCCAGGAAGTGGTTATGCTTTGGGAAAGGCTCGCTGACATCACTCCCGCGGACGAGGTTTGCGATTCAATTACTTGGAAGCTCTCTGTTGATGGCGTGTACTCTGCGTCCTCGGCTTACAAGGCGCAATTTGAGGGTCTTACCATCTCGACCATGCTTACAACTGTGTGCAAGGGTTGGGCCCCCCCAAAGTGCAGGTTCTTCGCCTGGTTGGTCTTACAAAACAGGATTTGGACAGCCGATAGACAAAGCCGCTGTGGATGGCCAAACTGCGGTCTTTGCCCTCTTTGCAAGCAAGCTCCTTGTAACGCCCGGATAATCTTGCTACAGTAATCCCATGCTAATCATGCCACGTCATCCCGATTACTGTTGCCATCCTCATACTAATTCGAAACCGTTCAAAATTCAAATTCAAATTAATGACAACAATAAAAGTTTTCAAAATTTGAAACAAAAATGTTCGGTGGATGCCGAATATTACAAGGGTAATTATGGTACAACAAACACATTTTTATAAAATGACTAAATGGTTTAAAATGATTTAAACATAAAAGAAACAATAAAAGAAAACAGAAAACAAACAAAAAAATGGAAGGAGAGAAAGGCCCCACTGGGCTTCGGCCCAGCAGGCCGGCCCTTTCGGCCGCAGGCCCAACCGGCCTCCGCCCACTTCTCCTTATCCCCCCACGAACCCAAACCCTAACTTACCCCCACCCCCCCACTCGCACCACTCCCCCCCGCTGGATCTGGATCGGGGAATCCCGATCCACTCGCCCTTCTCCCTCGCACGCCCGTCG
>NC_041392.1:710549501-710556961 GCF_002162155.2 Triticum dicoccoides
CGTGTCCTCGTCCTGCGCTCGCCGCGCCGTTCCGCACGCGCACGCTGCCGCGCACCGCGACTCCCGCCCGCTGCCATCAACCGCTACGCTCGCCGCATCGTGGATGCGCTCGACCCCACCCCGGAGCCGCCCGCGGCAACCTGCCTCCGCGCGCGACCATCGTCGAGCTCCCGCATGCCCTGGACCGCGCTTGGCCGCGCTCGACCGTGGCCGACAGCGCGCGCTCGCGCCCACCCCCCTCTGACCAAGCCCGGCCATGGACGGTCCCCGCTCCCCCTTGCTGCTGCACGCCCGCCGCCGCCGAACCACGTCACCGGCCTTGTTTTCGGCCACCTCCAGCACCAACCACTAGCCCAACTTGATGCGCGCCAACGCGCTCGTCCTTCTGATGCTCGTGGGTGACCAAGTGGTCACCGGAACGCAACTCCGGCGAGCCGCTGCTGTGGTTCCCCTCCCCGCACGCCCACACGCCCTCCCCTGGACGCATCGTGGGCACGACCCCGCCGGCGCCCTCCGTCGCCTCCGTGCGGGTGCGCGGCGCCCGCACCCGATAACGCCCGTGCGCCCATTCGGGCTGGCGCCCGTCGCCCACGCGCCCGAATCCACTAAGGCCCCTATGGGCCGTTGACAAGGGGGCCCCACCCCCAGAAGAATTAAAATAATAATAATAATAATAATATTTAAATAATAATAATAATTTAATTAAGGAATTAATTAAGTTAATTAATCATAATTAGATTAACCTAATTAACTAATTAGTTTGATTAAACAGTAATTAGATTAGTTAATCATTAATTAGGCTAAATAGTCAATGACCAGTGGGACCCACACGTCAGCGACCCTGTCAACACCTCTGTTGACTGCTGATGTCATTCTGACATCATGATGACTTCAGCAAACACTGTTCTGGATAATGTTGACTTAAATATTTAAATTAATCTTAAAAATGATTTAAATCTTTTAAAATTAATATAAAATAAACCGTAGCTTAGATGAAAATACTTTGTACATGAAAGTTGCTCAGAACGATGAGACGAATCTGGATACGCAACCCGTTCGTCCGTCACACATCCCTAGCATAGCAAACATGCAACTTTTCCCCTCCGTTCCACCTATTCGAAAACGCAAAACACCGAGAATACTTTCCCGGATGTTTTCCCCCTTCGCCGGTATCACCTCATACCGCGTTAGAACACGTCTAGCTTTGCCTGTTGTCCTGTTAAGCACTTGCTTGCTATGTATTTACCGTTTCTCCCCCCTCTTCTCTCCGGTAGACCCCGTGACGATGCTGATGCCCCTGTGGTCGACTATGTCACCGACGACCCCTCCTTGTCTGAGCAACCAGGCAAGCCCCCCCTTTGATCACCAGATATCGCCTACTCTTCTCTATACTGCTTGCATTAGAGTAGTGTAGCATGTTACTGCTTTCCGTTATTCCTATCCTGATGCATAGCCTGCCCTTGCTACTACTGTTGTTACCATTACCTACTATCCTACTACTTAGTATAGGATGCTAGTGTTCCATCAGTGGCCGTACACTCTTGTCCGTCTGCCATGCTATACTACTGGGCCGTGATCACTTCGGGAGGTGATCACGGGCATCTACTATATACTTTACATAGTTACATTATTTATGATACTGTTCGGAGATGGGGGCTGAAGGGGCAGGTGGCTCCATCCCGGTAGAGGTGGGCCTAGGTTCCCGACGGCCCCCGACTGTTACTTTGTGGCGGAGCGATAGGGCAGGTTGAGACCACCTAGGAGAGAGGTGGGCCTGACCCTGGTCGGCGTTCGCAGATACTTAACACGTTTAACGAGATCTTGGTATTTGATCTGAGTCTGGCTACTGGCCTATACGCACTAACCATCTACGCGGGACAGTTATGGGCACTCGACGTCGTGGTATCAGCTGAAGCCTTCGTGACGTCAGCGACTGAGCGGCGCGCGCCGGATTGGACTGGAACGCCTGCTAGGCTAGGTCTGCTTCCGGCCGCCCTCGCAACGTGCAGGTGTGCAATGGGCGATGGGCCCAGACCCCTGCGCCATAGGATTTAGACTGGCGTGCTGACCTCTCTGTTGTGCCTAGGTAGGGCTGCGACGTGTTGATCTTTCGAGGCCGGGCATGACCCAGGAAAGTGTGTCCGGCCAAATGGGATCGAGCGTGTTGGGTTATGTGGTGCACCCCTACAGGGAAGTTAATCTATTCGAATAGCCGTGATCTTCGGTAACAGGATGACTTGGAGTTGTACCTTGACCTTATGACAACTAGAACCGGATACTTAATAAAACACACCCTTCCAAGTGCCAGATACAACCGGTGATCGCTCTCTCACAGGGCGACGAGGGGAGGATCATCGGTTAGGATTATGCTATACGATGCTACTTGGAGGTCTTCAGTCTACTCTCTTCTACATGCTGCAAGACGGAGGCTGCCGGAAGCGTAGTCTTCGAAAGGATTAGCTATCCCTCTCTTATTCTGGCTTTCTGCAGTTCGGTCCACCGATATGGTCCTTTACACATTTACCCATGCATATGTAGTGTAGCTCCTTGCTTGCGAGTACTTTGGATGAGTACTCACGGTTGCCTTCTCCCTCTTTTCCCCCTATCCCTTCTACCTGGTTATCGCAACCAGATGTTGGAGCCCAGGATCCAGACGCCACCGTCGACGACGACTCCTACTACATCGGAGGTGCCTACTACTACGTGTTGCCCGCTGACGACGACCAGGAGTAGTTAGGAGCATCCCAGGCAGGAGGCCTGCGCCTCTTTCGATCTGTATCCCAGTTTGTGCTAGCCTTCTTAAGGCAAACTTGTTTAACTTATGTCTGTACTCAGATATTGTTGCTTTCGCTGACTCGTCTATGATCGAGCTCTTGTATTCGAGCCCTCGAGGCCCCTGGCTTGTAATATGATGCTTGTATGACTTATTTTATTTGTAGAGTTGTGTTATGATATCTACCCGTGAGTCCTTGAGTTTGATCGTACACATTTGCATGCATGATTAGTGTACGGTCAAATCGGGGGCGTCACAAGTTGGTACCAGAGCCGACTGCCTGTAGGAATCCCCCTTCCAACTCCTTGGCCGAAGTCGAGTCTAGACGTTGCAAAACTTTTACTAACATGGCTGTGTGGCTTACGGGCCCATGTCGCCAATGGATGGTATTAGGATCATTTATTCCTCGTCTATACTCTAGGACTCTTATCTCTTTTCTACTCGGGTTAAAATGGTTTTACTAACTCTAACATTAGGATCTCGTGATCACATCCACCTGGAGAGCCCCTTATTACAGATGATCGCCTACTTCACCAGAAGATTTTGAAGATACTCTTCGATCATACCCGAGACCCTTGTGGCCTCTGCCTTTTCAATTCCCTACTACCATTATAACCATATGGATAACGACATACACTTGTTGTTCGTACAATTACTCCAAGTTTCTCTTGTTGTTACAAGATGAATCGAATTGCTCTCCGACTTTTAAGAATCCCTTGTACCACTGCCTTGTAGTTCCTTGCCGCAGAAATACCCCTACGGGTAATTCCTCGGACTTATCGAGTATCCACTCATTCCCAGTTGTTCCCGTGTTCCGCAAAAGACTTCGAAATACTATTTGATTTTTCAAAAATCCTCAACATCATGTTGTTCTTGGAATTCTTGCATACTTGCATTCCGGTTAATTCCTTCGGTCTAGCAATTTACTTTAAAAACCTTTGTGGTTGTCATTCTGATCCTTTTGATTCAACATGTGTGTTAATGGACACAATCATCAGTTGTTACCTGGAATTTATCCTTCTGACTCAGACATCATTTTAAACATGAGCTGGATCTCGACCAATTAAATGTTGCCATCGATTGTACCCCTAAGGCTATTCAACTTATCCATCCCTAATTAGAACATTGCTTCTGATCCCTTGTCTTGGAATTAATAATTCCTTTGCATTTGAGCTTTGAGTTAGTTAGTTGTTTCTATAATCTGATCTCCTTGCATTCTTTATTCCACTGGTTGACTACCGATGCTCACATCGGATCCCTTGTGGACCACCAGAACCTTTTGTCGGATTTTATCCGACAGTGTCCTTCGTATTCATTAAACTTGTGAGCCTTTCCACAGATATATAAAGTCTTTGGTAAATTGTATCTCTGCTTTCTCAAGCATGCTCTACTAGCGAGCTTGTGTTATTTACTCCGAAGTTTGTGGTATATGTTGCTAAGATGCCCTGATGGGTTGAACCTACGCCTTCCCTAATCCGTGTGAACCCAAAAGATTTCACGGGTCATACTTATCTGGTGCTGCACCAGGTAAAACTTTCAACAACTAATGCCATTTCGAAAAGAAATGAGAAGTGAATGATAGGTCATGCATTGAAGAAGTGGGAGTCGACCTTGAACTTTGTGTTCATGCCCATGGACCTGATGTGGAACTTATCATGGAAGCTTCTTGAAAAACTTTTAATTAATTGGATAATTCTTCCGATGTCTTTGAATTGGATCCCTTGCAAGTATGGTTTCGGCCATATTGATATTCCTTGATTCCTTTTTCTTGGACAAGTTAAAATACTTGTCTTTTGCAGATCAATGCACTTGTCAAACCTCTATTTTGCTCTACCTCCGAGTATTGCCCTTTGGTATCTTGATAATACCATCGAACCATGTTGCTTATTATGAGCCTTCATCGAGTATTATTCCTCAATGATTCCAATGTTTCCTGGTTCCGGGTTGTTAGTCACTCGAGGACACCAATAACTAAATCGGGTCCACACCATGATTAAACAACTCTTAGTAATCTCCTTTACTCACGAATTTGTACTCGAGCATGTCAATCCTAGCCTGATCGGCTATCAGATTGGGCTAATTTTTAACTATGCTATCTGGTCCTGCTTCACGGAGCACAAATTTCGACAGTGAGCTAATCTCACATCGATCTTCCTTGTCATATCATTTCTCCTTGAATAGCAAACTTGATTTCGAGTATGTTTCATACCCATGGTTCTGATAACTTTCTCTTCACTCATCCTTTTCCTTGATGTCATCGATGATCGATTATATCCTCATGAAACCCCTCGACAAGTATGTCGTGATCATCATCAACATTTTGACCCCTTCCAGGATATCAATTGAATTCATGATGAGAAGTACCATCCTTGCCCTCGATGATTTGTGTTACCATCGACCATTTTATTGCCTTCCGTTCAACACAAACTTGTTCGTGTTTCTAGCAACCCTATTGCTTTCAAGTTAATGGTCGATATTTCATTCTTAGACCATTGGTTGTTGAATCACCTTTCTCACATTGATCATGCTACCTAAGACCATATTTTGGGTGCACTTTTCAACCAATGCTTAATTGTGTATGTTTTCCTCGAGCATACATCCTTATATCATTTGATCCGACAAATGTCATCTCCTTGTTCACATAAGTGTGGAAATCCATCTTTTGAAAATCTCACTGAATTGTCGTTGAGTTCATTAGCCACCTCTTCATCATCTCCTTGGTTTTAATGATGAACTCTTGTTTCGGAACTCGCTTCCATAGTACATCTCCCGAGAATCTTACAATGTCGTCTCGTCAATTGTGTTGCACCTTTCTTCTCAAGCATTCCGAGTCTGAGTTATCCTGACACCAATCAGATCTGAATCTCGGTCAGATATGATGATTGGAACATATTCCCAAGAGTTATAACAATGGTATTTATGTGACCCGGTAAGGTGAAGTCATGCCTAGCACACCTGGCCGGAGGACCTATTGTTATAGTTTAGTTTTAGCAAGGTTATCTAGTCTTCCATGAGGAAATGGTAAGACTTATTCTATAAGTTGTTCCTGATGAATCCTTTGTGTATCCAAAGTCCGACCTTTGCTTGAAGACCATGTCAATGCTATCTCGAAGCATGTCTAATGGTACTCCGATTTTCAACAAGAAAATTTGAAGCACAATGCTAAATTTTCTTATCATTTATCCTAACACCGTTGCATGGGTAATGTCATGAAATTTCTCTCCCCTTTCCTAAAGAGTTTTCTACATTATATCCTGCCAAGGATGTCATACTCTGCTTGTCCTTGGGAAGGATATACCCCTGATATATGTGTTTGGACACATTTTCCTTTCCATTATTTGGTTTAACCTTTCTTGTGGTCTATATGATCTAAGCAGTAATAATCTCATGCTTATGTATATACCTCGGTGTACAATTCTGTCAGCAAGACCCTGTTAGTATTGTTGATGACATTTCGGTAGCCACCGATGGACGAGAACCTTGCCTATTGGCCCGCCTCGTTCAACGAGCAGGAAAATGGTTCTCTTCGTCCCTCACCCTTAATTAGTATCGATGTTGTTGCCGACATAACTGGCAGGCTACCCTCTGACATGCCTTACTTACATGATCGTGCAAGGTGTCACCGCCCTTCCTACTTTTAACCCACATGGTGGGCCCATAACCCACAGTTCCACAGGATCGAAAACCTGACTCTCCTGCACCCCCTCTTCCCAAGGTTGTTCCACACGTGTGGCCTCGTATATAATTCACGAGCCACCTTCCGAGAGATCATCAAATATGTTACCGGACGCAATACTTATTCCCGATTGCTTTGAGCCCCTTTCAAGCCCTGTTTCAGGCATCGAGCGGTTGCCTGCTCGCTCGAAACTTCCCATGAAACCTCATTACTTTGCTCTCGATAATTTTTTTTAGTTTCAATTCGAGAGTTACTTTTCGCCACCTTCCTTGATGTTATCGACCAGATAGTCAACCTTGTCGAGGTCCGTTTTCTCCCGGAATACCCCCCTTATTCTGTCGTAAGTACGATGGAGATCCTGAAGAAAGGATGCCGACTTCATCTTGATGACCTGAAGCAGAAAAATGAAGACATCAATATAATGGATCGACCACTTCGAGAAGAGCAACTAAGACCGAGAACACTTGCTAGAATTTTGTAACCAGAACCCCCCCCCCCTTTCGCCTCTTAAATCTCGGGACGAGATTTCTTGTAGTGGAGGAGAATTGTAACGCCCGGATAATCTTGCTACAGTAATCCCACGCTAATCATGCCACGTCATCCCGATTACTGTTGCCATCCTCGCACTAATTTGAAACCGTTCAAAATTTAAATTCAAACTAATGACAACAATATAAGTTTTCAAAATTTGAAACAAAAATGTTCGGTGGATGCCAAATATTACAAGCGTAATTATGGTACAATGAACACATTTTTATAAAATGACTAAATGGTTTAAAATTATTTAAACATAAAAGAAACAATAAAAGAAAACAGAAAACAAACAAAAAAATGGAAGGAGAGAAAGGCCCCACTGGGCTTCGGCCCCGCAGGCCGGCCCTTTTGGCCGCAGGCCCAACCGGCCTCCCCCCCCCCCCACTTCTCCTTATCCCCCCACGAACCCAAACCCTAACTTACCCCCACCCCCCCCACTCGCTGTTGGGGAACGTAGCAGAAATTCAAAATTTTCCT
>NC_041392.1:710558589-710574768 GCF_002162155.2 Triticum dicoccoides
ATAATACAGTTATAGCATGAATAAAAGACAATTATCATGAACAAGGAAATATAATAATAACACTTTTATTATTGCCTCTAGGGCATATTTCCAACAGTCTCCCACTTGCACTAGAGTCAATAATCTAGTTCACATCGCCATGTGATTAACACTCACAGGTCACATCGCCATGTGACTAATACCCAAGAGTTTACTAGAGTCAGTAGTCTAGTTCACATCACTATGTGATTAACACTCAATGAGTTTTATGTTTGATCATGTTGCTTGTGAGAGAGGTTTTAGTCAACAGGTCTGAACCTTTCAGATCCGTGTGTGCTTTACAAATCTCTATGTCATCTCCTAGATGCAGCTACCACGCTCTATTTGGAGCTATTCCAAACAACTGTTCTACTTGGAGCTATTCTAAATTATTGCTCCATTATATGTATCCGGTCTCTCTACTCAGAGCTATCCGGATAGATGTCAAGCTTGTATCGTCGTAACCTTTACGACGAACTCTTTTACCACCTCCATAATCGAGAAAATTCCTTAGTCCACTAGTTACTAAGGATAACTTTGACCGCTGTCCTGTGAGCCATTCTTGGATCACTCTTGTACCCCTTGACTGACTCATGGCAAGGCACCCTGCAGGTGCGGTACACAGCATAGCATACTGAAGAGCCTACGTCTTAAGCATCGGGGACGACCTTCGTCCTTTCTCTCTATTCTGCCGTGGTCGAGCTTTAAGTCTTAACTTCGTACCTTACAACTCAGGCAAGAACTCCTTCTTTGACTGGTCCATCTTGAACACCTTCAAGATCATGTCAAGGTATGTGCTCATTTGAAAGTATTATTAAGCATTTTGATCTATCCTTATAGATCTTGATGTTCAATGTTCAAATAGCTTAATCCAGGCTTTCCATTGAAAAACACCTTTCAAATAACCCTATATGCTTTCTAGAAATTCTACATCATCTCTGATCATCAATATGTCAACAACATATACTCATCAGAAATTCTATAGTGCTCCCACTCACTTCTTTGGAAATACAAGTTTCTTATAAACTTTGTATAAATCCAAAATCTTTGATCATCTCATCAAAGCGTACATTCCAACTCCGAGATGCTTACTCCAGTCCTTAAAAGGATCGCTGGAGCTAGCATACCTTTTAGCATCCTTAGGATCGACAAAACTTTTCTGATTGTATTGCATACAACCTTTCCTTACGAAAACTAGTAAGGAAACTTGTCTTGACATCCATCTGCCAGATTTCATAAATGCAGCTAATGCTAACATGATTCCGACGGACTTTAAGCATCGCTACGAGTGAGAAAATCTCATTGTAGTCAACTCCTTGAACTTGTCGGAAAACACTTCGCCACAAGTCGAGCTTCATAGATGGTGACATTACCATCCACGTCCGTCTTCTTCTTAAAAGATCCATTTATCTCAATGGATTGCCGATCATCGGGCAAGTCCATCAAAGTCCATGCTTTGTTCTGATATATGGATACTATCTCGGATTTCATGGCTTCTAACCATTTGTCGGAATTCGGGCCCACCATCGCTTCTCCATAGCTCGTAGGTTCATTGTTGTCTAGCAACATGACCTTCAAGACAGGATCACCTTACCACTCCGAAGTAGTACGTGTCCTTGTCGTCCTACGAGGTTTGGTAGTGACTTGATCCAAAGTTTCATGATCAATATCATAAGCTTCCACTTCAATTGGTGTAGGTGCCACAGGAACAACTTCCTGTGCCCTGCCACACACTAGTTGAAGAGACGGTTCAATAACCTCATCAAGTCTCCACCATCCTCCCACTCAACTCTTTCGAGAGAAACCTTTCCTCGAGAAAGGACCCGATTCAAGAAACAATCCATATTGCTTTCGGATCTGAATTAGGAGGTATACCCAACTGTTTTGGGTGTCCTATGAAGATGCATTTTATCCGCTTTGGGTTCGAGCTTAATCCTGAAACTTTTTCACATAAGCGTCGCAGCCCCAAACTTTTAAGAAACGACAACTTAGGTTTCTCTAAACCATAATTCATACGGTGTCATCTCATCGGAATTACGTGGTGCCCTATTTAAAGTGAATGTGGTTGTCTCTAATGCCTAACCCATGAACGATAGTGGTAATTCGATAAGAGACATCATGGTACGCACCATATCCAATAGGGTGCAACTATGATGTTCGGACACACCATCACATTATGGTGTTCCAGGCGGTATTAATTGCGAAACAATTTCCACAATGTCTTAATTGTGTGCCAAAACTCGTAACTCAGATATTCATCTCTATGATCATATCATATACATTTTATCCTCTTGTCACAATGATCTGCTACTTCACTCTGAAATTACTTGAACCATTCAATAATTCAGACTTGTGTTTCATCAAGTAAATATACTCAACATTTACTCGAATCATCTGTGAAGTAAGAACATAATGATATTCACTGCATGCCTCAGCACTCATTCGACTGCACACATCAAAATGTGTTACTTCCAACAAGTTGCTATCTTGTTCCATCTTACTGAAAATGAGGCTTTTCAGTCATCTTGCCCATGTGGTATGATTTGCATATCTCAAGTGATTCAAAATCAAGTGAGTCCGAACGATCCATTTGCATGGAGTTTCTTCATGCATATACACCAATAGACATGGTTCGCATGTCTCAAACTTTTCAAAACGAGTGAGTCCAAAGATCCATCAACATGGAGCTTCTTCATGCGTTTTATACCATTATGACTTACATGGCAGTGCCACAAGTAAGTGGTACTATCATTACTATCTTATATCTTTTGGCATGAAAATGTGTATCACTACGACCGAGATTCAATAAACCATTCCTTTAGGTGCAAGACCATTGAAGGTATTATTCAAAATTAGAGTAACCATTATTCTCCTTAAATGAATAACCGTATTGCGATAGACATAATCCAATCATGTCTATGCTCAACGCAAACACCAATCTCGGTGGTAGAGGGAGCGTGCGATGCTTGATCATATCATCATTGGAAACACTTCCAACACATATCGTCAGCTCACCTTTAGCTAGTCTCCGTTTATGCCATAGCTTTTATTTCGAGTTACTAATACTTAGCAACCGAACCGGTATCCAATACCCTGGTGCTACTAGGAGTACTAGTAAAGTACACATTAACATAATGTATATCCAATATACTTCTATCGACCTTGCCAGCCTTCTCATCTACCAAGCATCTAGGGTAATGCTGCTCCAGTGGTTGTTCCCCTTATTACAGAAGCACTTAGTCTCGGGTTTGGGTTCAACCTCGGGTTTCTTCACTGGAGCAGCAGCTGATTTGCCGTTTCATGAAGTATCCCTTCTTGCCCTTGCCCTTCTTGAAACTAGTGGTTTCACCAACCATCAATAATTGATGCTCCTTCTTGATTTCTACCTTCGCGGTGTCAAACATCGCGAATACCTCAAGGATCATCATATCTATCCCTGATGTGTTATAGTTCATCACGAAGCTCTAGCAGCTTGGTGGCAATGACTTTTGGAGAAACATCACTATCTCATTTGGAAGATCAACTCCCACTCGATTCAAGTGATTGTTGCACTCAGATAATCTGAGCACAAGCTCAACGATTGAGCTTTTCTCCCTTAGTTTGCAGGTTAAGAAAATCGTCGGAGGTCTCAAACCTCTTGACGTGGGCACGAGCCTGAAATCCTAATTTCAGCCCTCGAAACATCTCATATGTTCCGTGACGTTTCGAAAACCTCTTTGGTGCCTCTACTTAAACCATTTAACTGAACTATCACGTAGTTATCAAAACGTGTATGTCCGATGTTCGCAACATCGACAAACGACGTTGGGGTTCAGCACACTGAGCGGTGCATTAAGGACATAAGCTTTCTACTGATCGCATAATTGCTACTATCAACTTTCAACTATATTTTCTCTAGGAACATATCTAAAACAGTAGAACTATAGCGTGAGCTACGACATAATTTGCAAAAGGTCTTTTGACTATGTTCAAGATAATTAAGTTCATCTTATGAACTCCCACTCAGATAGACATCCCTCTAGTCATCTAAGTGATTACATGATCCGAGTCAACTAGGCCGTGTCCGATCATCACGTGAGACGGACTAGTCATCATCGGTGAACATCTTCATGTTGATCGTATCTACTATACGACTCATGCTCGACCTTTCGGTCTCCGTGTTCCGAGGCCATGTCTGCACATGCTAGGCTCGTCAAGTTAACCCTAAGTGTTTTCGCTGTGTAAAACTGTCTTACACCCGTTGTATGTGAACGTAAGAATCCATCACACCCGATCATCACGTGGTGCTTAGAAGCGACGAACTGTAGCAACGGTGCACAGTTAGGGGAGAACACTTCTTGAAATTTTGTAAGGGATCATCTTATTGACTACCGTCGTTCTAAGCAAACAAGATGCATAAACATGATAAACATCACATGCAATCAAATAGTGACATGATATGGCCAATATCATTTTGCTCCTTTTGATCTTCATCTTCGGGGCTTCATGATCATCATCGTCACCGGCACGACACCATGATCTCCATCATCATGATCTCCATCATCGTGTCTTCATGAAGTTGTCACGCCAACGACTACTTCTACTTCTATGACTAACGCGTTTAGCAATAAAGTAAAGTAGTTTACATGGCGTTCTTCAATGACACGCAGGTCATACAATAAATTAAGACAACTCCTATGGCTCCTGCCGGTTGTCATACTCATCAACATGCAAGTCGTGAATCCTATTACAAGAACATGATCAGTCTCATACATCACATATATCATTCATCACATCCTTTTGGCCATATCACATCACATAGCATACCCTGCAAAAACAAGTTAGACGTCCTCTAATTGTTGTTTGCATGTTTTACGTGGCTGCTATGGGTTTCTAGCAAGAACGTTTCTTACCTACGCAAGACCACAACGTGATATGCCAATTGCTATTTACCCTTCATAAGGACCCTTTTCATCGAATCCGTTCCGACTAAAGTGGGAGAGACTGGCACCCGCTAGCCACCTTATGCACCAAGTGCATGTCAATCGGTGGAACCTGTCTCACGTAAGAGTACGTGTAAGGTCGGTCCGGGCCGCTTCATCCCACAATACCGTCGAAACAAGATTGGACTAGTAACGGTAAGCATATTGAACAACATCAACGCCCACAACTACTTTGTGTTCTACTCGTGCAAAGAATCTACGCAATAGACCTAGCTCATGATGCCACTGTTGGGGAACGTAGCAGAAATTCAAAATTTTCCTACGCGTCACCAAGATCTATCTATGGAGAAACCAGCTACGAGTAGAAGGAGGAGTGCATCTACATACCCTTGTAGATCGCTAAGCGGAAGCGTTCAAGTGAACGGGGTTGATGGAGTCGTACTCGTCGTGATTCAAATCACCGATGATCAAGTGCCGAACGGACGGCACCTCCGCGTTCAACACACGTACAGCCCGGTGACGTCTCCCACGCCTTGATCCAGCAAGGGGAGAGGGAGAGGTTGAGGAAGACTCCATCCAGCAGCAGCACAACGGCGTGGTGGTGATGGAGGAGCGTGGCAATCCTGCAGGGCTTCGCCAAGCACCTACGGGAGAGGAGGAGGTGTCACGGGAGGGAGGGAGGCGCCAGGGGCTCAGGTGTGGATGCCCTCCCTCCCCTCCACTATATATAGGGGCAAGGGAGAGGGGGGAGGCGCAGCCTTGCCCCTTACTCCAAGAAAGGGTGCGGCCAAGAGGGGGGGGAGGAGTCCATCCTCCCCAAGGCACCTCGGAGGTGCCTTCCCCCTTGAGGACTCTTCCCTCTAGGGTTCCCTAGGCGCATGGGCCTCTTGGGGCTGGTGCCCTTGGCCCATGTAGGCCAAGGCGCACCCCCTACAGCCCATGTGGCCCCCCGGGGCAGGTGGCCCCACCCGGTGGGCCCCCGGGACCCTTCCGGTGGTCCCGGTACAATACCGATGACCCCGAAACTTGTCCCGATGGCCGAAATAGGACTTCCTATATATAAATCTTTACCTCCGGACCATTCCGGAACTCCTCGTGACGTCCGGGATCTCATCCGGGACTCCGAACAACATTCGGTAACCACATACAAGCTTCCTTTATAACCCTAGCGTCACCGAACCTTAACGGTGTAGACCCTACGGGTTCGGGAGACATGCAGACATGACCGAGACGTTCTCCGGTCAATAACCAACAGCGGGATCTAGATACCCATGTTGGCTCCCACATGTTCCACGATGATCTCATCGGATGAACCACGATGTCAAGGACTTAATCAATCCCGTATTCAATTCCCTTTGTCTAGCGGTATTGCACTTGCCCGAGATTCGATCGTCGGTATCCTTATACCTTGTTCAATCTCGTTACCGGCAAGTCTCTTTACTCGTTCCGTAATACATCATCCCGTGATCAACTCCTTGGTCACATTGCGCAAATGATGATGTCCTACCGAGTGGGCCCAGAGATACCTCTCCGCTTACACGGAGTGACAAATCCCAGTCTCGATCCGCATAAAACAATAGATACTTTCGGAGATACCTGTAGTGCACCTTTATAGTCACCCAGTTACGTTGTGACGTTTGATACACCCAAAGCACTCCTACGGTATCCAGGAGTTACACGATCTCATGGTCAAAGGAAGAGATACTTGACATTGGCAAAGCTCTAGCAAACGAACTACACGATCTTTGTGCTATGCTTAGGATTGGGTCTTGTCCATCACATCATTCTCCTAATGATGTGATCCCGTTATCAACGACATCCAATGTCCATAGCCAGGAAACCATGACTATCTGTTGATCACAATGAGCTAGTCAACTAGAGGCTCACTAGGGACATATTGTGGTCTATGTATTCACACGTGTATTACGATTTCCAGATAATACAGTTATAGCATGAATAAAAGACAATTATCATGAACAAGGAAATATAATAATAACACTTTTATTATTGCCTCTAGGGCATATTTCCAGCACTCGCACCACTCCTCCCCCCTGCTAGATCTGGATCGGGGAATCCCGATCCCCTCGCCCTTCTCCCTTGCGCGCCCATCGCCGCCTAGACGCGCCGGCGACCGGAGCTCCCTCGCCGGCCTGCTTCCCCTTCCCCAGCGGACTGCTCCTCTCCGCCGCTCGTCCCCGTCGACCTCCCCAACCTCCACCGAGCACGTTGCCCCGTCCCTACTCCGCCCCGTGAGCTTCCCCCTCTCCTCCCCTGTCTTCGACGCGCACGCGCGCACGCCTCGCGTCCTCGTCCTGCGCTCGCCGCGCCGTTCCGCGCGTGCATGCTGCCGCGCACCGCGACTCCCGCCCGCTGCCATCGACCATTGCGCTCGCCGCATCGTGGATGCGCCAGACCCCACCCCGGAGCCGCTCGCAGCCACCTGCCTCCGCACGGGACCACCGTCGAGCTCCCGCACGCCCTGGACCGCGCTTGGCCGCGCCCGACCGTGGCCGACAGCGCGCGCTCGTGCCCACGCCCCTCTGACCAAGCCCGGCCATGGACGGTCCCCGCTCCCCCTTGCTGCTGCACGCCCGCCGCCGCCGAACCACGTCACCGGCCTTGTTTTCGGCCACCTCCAGCACCAACCACTAGCCCAACTCGATGCGCGCCAACGCGCTCGTCCTTCTGATGCTCGTGGGTGACCAAGTGGTCACCGGAACGCAACTCCGGCGAGCCGCTGCCGTGGTTCCCCTCCCCGCACGCCCACACGCCCTCCCCTGGACGCATCGTGGGCACGACCCCGCTGGCGCCCTCCGTCGCCTCCGTGCGGGTGCGCGGCGCCCGCACCCGATAACGCCTGTGCGCCCATTCGGGCTGGCGCCCGTCGCCCACGCGCCCGAATCCACTAAGGCCCCGATGGGCCATTGACAAGGGGGCCCCAACCCCCAGAAGAATTAAAATAATAATAATAATAATATTTAAATAAATAATAATAATTTAATTAATTAATTAATTAAGGAATTAATTAAGTTAATTAATCATAATTAGATTAACCTAATTAACTAATTAGTTTGATTAAATAGTAATTAGATTAGTTTAATCATTAATGAGGCTAAACAGTCAATGACTAGTGGGACCCACACGTCAGCGACCCTGTCAACACCTCTGTTGACTGCTGATGTCATTCTGACGTCATGATGACGTCAGCAAACACTGTTCTGGATAATGTTGACTTAAAATATTTAAATTAATCTTAAAAATGATTTAAATCTTTTAAAATTAATATAAAATAAACCGTAGCTCAGATGAAAATACTTTGTACATGAAAGTTGCTCAGAACGACGAGACGAATCCGGATACGCAACTCGTTCGTCCGCCACACATCCCTAGCATAGCAAACACGCAACTTTCCCCCTCCGTTCCACCTATTTGAAAACGGAAAACACCGGGAATACTTTCCCGGATGTTTTCCCCCTTCACCGGTATCACCTCATACCGCGTTAGAACACGTCTAGCTTTGCCTGTTGTCCTGTTAAGCACTTGCTTGCTATGTATTTACTATTTCCCCCCCCCCCTCTTCTCTCCGGTAGACCCTGTGACGATGCTGATGCCCCTATGGTCGACTACATCACCGATGACCCCTCCTTGTCTGAGCAACCAGGCAAGCCCCCACTTTGATCACCAGATATCGCCTACTCTTCTCTATACTGCTTGCATTAGAGTAGTGTAGCATGTTACTGCTTTCCGTTATTCCTATCCTGATGCATACCCTGTCCTTGCTACTACTGTTGTTACCATTACCTACTATCCTACTACTTAGTATAGGATGCTAGTGTTCCATCAGTGGCCCTACACTCTTGTCCGTCTGCCATGCTATACTACTGGGTCGTGATCACTTCGGGAGGTGATCACGGGCATATACTATATACTTTACACAGTTACATTATTTATGATACTGTTCGGAGATGGGGGCTGAAGGGGCAGGTGGCTCCATCCCGGTAGAGGTGGGCCTGGGTTCCCGACGGCCCCCGACTGTTACTTTGTGGCGGAGCGACAGAGCAGGTTGAGACCACCTAGGAGAGAGGTGGGCCTGGCCCTGGTCGGCGTTCACGGATACTTAACACGTTTAACGAGATCTTGGTATTTGATCTGAGTCTGGCTACTGGCATATACGCACTAACCATCTACGCGGGGACAGTTATGGGCACTCGACGTCGTGGTATCAGCCGAAGCCTTCGTGACGTCAGCGACTGAGCGGCGCGCGCCGGATTGGAGTGGAACGCCTGCTAGGCTAGGTCTGCTTCCGGCCGCCCTCGCAACGTGCAGGTGTGCAATGGGCGATGGGCCCAGACCCCTGCGCCATAGGATTTAGACCGGCGTGCTGACCTCTCTGTTGTGCCTAGGTAGGGCTGCGACGTGTTGATCTTCCGAGACCGGGCATGACCCAGGAAAGTGTGTCCGGCCAAATGGGATCGAGCGTGTTGGGTTATGTGGTGCACCCCTGCAGGGAAGTTAATCTATTCGAATAGCTGTGATCTTCGGTAACAGGACGACTTGAAGTTGTACCTTGACCTTATGACAACTAGAACCGGATACTTAATAAAACACACCCTTCCAAGTGCCAGATACAACCGGTGATCGCTCTCTCACAGGGCGACGAGGGGAGGATCATCGGTTAGGACTATGCTATACAATGCTACTTGGAGGTCTTCAGTCTACTCTCTTCTACATGCTGCAAGACGGAGGCTGCCAGAAGCGTAGTCTTCGAAAGGATTAGCTATCCCCCTCTTATTCTGGCTTTCTGCAGTTCAGTCCACCAATATGGTCCTTTACACATTTACCCATGCATATGTAGTGTAGCTCCTTGCTTGCGAGTACTTTGGATGAGTACTCACGGTTGCCTTCTCCCTCTTTTCCCCCTATCCCTTTTACCTGGTTGTCGCAACCAGATGTTGGAGCATAGGATCCAGACGCCACCGTCGACGACGACTCCTACTACATCGGAGGTGCCTACTACTACGTGCTGCCCGCTGACGACGACCAGGAGTAGTTAGGAGGATCCCAGGCAGGAGGCCTGCACCTCTTTCGATCTGTATCCCAGTTTGTGCTAGCCTTCTTAAGGCAAACTTGTTTAACTTATGTCTGTACTCAGATATTATTGCTTTCGCTGACTCGTCTATGATCGAGCTCTTGTATTCGAGCCCTCGAGGCCCCTGGCTTGTAATATGATGCTTGTATGACTTATTTTATTTGTAGAGTTGTGTTGTGATATCTACCCGTGAGTCCTTGATTTTGATCGTACACATTTGCGTGCATGATTAGTGTACGGTCAAATCGGGGGCGTCACACTCCTGAGTCCGCTGTGCACCTTCTCGCCAAATGCCGCTTCACGGCCCGTATTTGGACCGAGATCGCCAACTGGCTTGGCCTCCTGGATTTCTCTACTTTGGCTTGGGAAAATGCCACCTCGGTGAGAGGTTGGTGGACTGATACAGTGAACAATACAAAACCGCACTGGAAGGCTCTCACTCCGATGATGATGTTGGTATCTTGGGAGATTTGGAAGGAACGCAATGCGAGAGTTTTTCACAACACCGCCTCACCCACCATGTTAATTGTCGGGAGGATCAAGGAAGAGGCCCATCTTTGGGCTCTAGCGGGTGCAAAATACTTGACTAATGTAATGCCGCGAGAGTAGTTGTTTTCTTCCCCGCGTTGCGGGCATAAGTGTAAACCTTCTTTCTTAATCAATGAAAATGGCAAATCTTTTGCCTTGTTTAAAAAAAAACAGTTGTTGAGAAAAAATGTGACATGGAAATATGCATCAGCTCTACCACAGTTGGTTGACTGAAACTGTTAAATTCATGGTCACATTAACTCTTATTCAGGGAGTAGCAACCACATTAACTGAAGCTACAAAGTACTGTACCATGCAAATAAGAACAACTACTGCCTAGTGTACTGCATTCACCCTCAACGAGACCATAACTCCAATAGCTAAGAAAAAACTTGACATCATGCTAATATACTTCAGCTACATCTAATACCACAGTTGTCACTTGACTCAAACTGTTAATTCCATTTGTCACATTCTTAGGCATGGGGCAGCACATTCATGTTACACCAGGTTAACTGAATCTAGAGGTAGCATGGAAACAAGAACAACATACAGAAGACCACAGCCAGGTGAAATCCTTTAGATTGCCACGCGCCAACTTGTCGGCAAGGTAGGTGTTCAAATCTGCGAAGAGAGTCCACGCTATCAAACCCAAGGTAGCTTCGAACACAGAAAGATGATCTGATAACAACTCCCCTGGATCTGGACAAACGAGACAAAAAAACTCAGACAACACAAGAAGAATTTCCACTCAATTTGTGCATATTAGTTGAAGAGTTGTACCACCTCAAAGGAACAAATATTTTGGACTTATATTAGGTAGGTAGTATCACAGGACGGGGCACAATAGCATAATATTGACCTCAACTGAATCTGAAACATGTGACTGCAAACACACAATTCAGACGCACACGAAGATAAATGAATTCAGATCTAAAAAAACTCATACGAAATTGCTTTTGCAGGAATTTGTTTACTGCGTATGCACACTCTATCAGTATAACAAACTTCCAACTAAACAAAGAAAGAAACTGCAGGTGTTGGTAGCAAGAAACAGTGCAACCACCTGAAAACTTGTTATGTTTCAGTCCATCATCTTAACCAATATAATTTGCTTGGAGATTCGGAGCACAACCATGATACTGAGGATCTAAGAGTGGTGGAGACATTGACTGCAATAAAGAACAATTTCAGTTGAACGTGTTGGTAAGCACTCCCTTCAATCTTATGCGGTTGATTCAGATAAAACAACATGACGGGATAACATTTCAGTTGCCTGTGAGCACAAGCTCTTCTTATTTAGAGCAGTGACTCATGATCTTATCTGTGACCATAGTAGTTATGAATGTTTATCTCGAAACAGCATCGCAAGATAAAATTATACATCTGAAGATGACTAAAAGAGAACTTTTCTGCCTCCTTAAATCTATCAAAAGAAAAAGTGTACAAAATGGGATGTCTTTGACTCGAATGAATTTCTCGAGGTGAAACAATCCAAGGTAAACTGGATATAAAGTTGTACTCCTTCTACTCAAAAATAATTACAAGACCTGCTGTTTTTAGTGATTCCATCTGGACCAATGCATAAGTTACTCATAGTGTACAGGATCATTTCTCTTACTAACCACATTCTCTTAAAAAGGTGATCGAAACAAACAAGACAAGCAACACAATTATGTTTTCAAACCTTCTTAGTTTTCCCATGAGCACAAGAAATTAACACTACTATATCAAACAATAATTGCCAATTGCAATAATGAACATGAAGCAGTAGACAAGTCATGTGATAATTATGAAGGGAAGGAGATAACTTGGAAGCAATAGAAACTTTACCACTTCATATTCTCCTTGAAGACAACAATGATGGTGGTAGTTGATATATGTGTATGTCTCATACATAAGATAAGACGGATCGTCATAAAGCCTCTGAAGCTGCAATGTCTCGACATCCATTGAGAAATATCCATCAAGTGGATTCTCTAGAGATGAGGCACTTGTCCTTGTCAAGAGCAAGTACCTCTCTATTGCATCTGTGATATAATATCTGTACCCAGAATCTAGTGAGATTGTCTTCTCCACCTGCCACTTCCTGGGACTCTTGCCTTTGTTCCATGCAACGGTATAGCTTAGATCGGATGCAGTTTCACCACGGAAACCAAACATCCCAAGCCTGCCTTCCTCTGCCTCCACAATGGCTAAACCCCTCTTGTTCCATTCTCCGGGCGGGAGGTCAGCAATGGAGATAAGTTTAAAGCAATAGAAACTTTACAAATTCATATTCTCCTTGAAGACAGCAGTGATGGTGGGAAGTTGATATATGGGTATGTCTCATGCAAACGATAATTCTGTTTCTCATAAACCCTCTGAATCTGCAACGTCTTGACATCCATTGAGAAATGTCCAGTAAGTCGATCCTTTAGAGATGATGAGGCGTCTACCCTTGTGAAGAGCAAGTACCTCTGGGTTGCATCTCTGATAAAATATCTGTGCCCAGAATCTAGTGAGATTGTCTTCTCCACCTCCCACTAGCTGGGACTCTCGCCTTTGTTCCGTGCAACGGCATAGCTGAGATTGGATGAAGTTTTACCATGGAAACCGAAGATCCCAAGCCTGCCTTCCCCTGCCTCCACAACGGCTATTCCTCCTTCCTTGTTCCATTCCCCGGGCGGGAGGTCAGCAATGAAGAACTCCATCTTCCTGGTGTCAAGCAAGAGTAACTTTTTCCTCCTGAATTCCACCCAGTCCCAGTAGAAGCAGTCGTAAGTCAGCCTGGACGTGGCGAGCGGGCTTTTGGCCCGGCTCGCGGCCCGTGACGGACCGGACCGAACGGTCCTGGCCCGCTGATAAAAATGACCGGTCCGGTCTGCAGAAACAGGCCCGAAAATAAGTCGGTCCGGTCCTGTTTTTGACCGGGCCAGCTCGGTGGACCGAGATACTTGGCCCAAGTGCGCAGCCCAGCAGTGTATTCTTAGACAGCGAGTCGCTACGCTAGGGCAAAGCCCCCACCCCACGTTCCCCGACCTACTTTCCTTCGAGCAGGGAGCGCCGCCGCCGCCGGCAGCCGTTGCCATCGTCAAACACCTGCAGCTCCTCGCGTTGTCATCGTCTCGTCGACGACCACCTCCTCCTATGCACCTGCACGCAGGGGAGTGATGAGTGAAGGAGCCGGATTGACTGCTCCTGCCCGCCGACGTCGAGACGTCGACCATGTCCGTCTCCACCTGCCCATCGTCAACCACCTCATCCCGCTGGCTCGCCGCCGTCGACCACGAAGCTGGAGGACGCGGGGAACGTAATGGCTGCAACCTGCACCTGCACACCGACGCCGTCAGTTGTTTAATTCTGCACTTCCTCTGAACTTTCTTCAGTTGGCATCTTTCTTCAGTTGGCATCTTTCTTCAGTTGATAATTTGGGAGTTTGCAAACTTGCTTATTTTTTGTCCATTTGAACTTCTTTTGCAACCTAATGATCTGTAGGTTCAAATTTACTGTCAAAGAGTTCTAAAAAACATCCCATCTCACTCCCAGACACGAACTGCAGCCGGTCCATTCGGTCCCGTCGGTCCTCACCGAGCCTAGGTGCTGCCGGTCCGGTCCAGAGAAACAGGACCGCAGACAACCTCGGTCCGGTCCGGTCCGGGCCAACCACGGCCGGTCAAAAGCGAGGCTCGGTCAGGGACCGGACCGGCCCGGACCGTGTCCACCCTGAGTCGTAAGCATAATGGCGCCTGAGAATAAAAGAGTGGACCCATGACATCTCGGCCATGTCGTGCTTGCCAAGGCCCAAATCACTCCAACCCTTGGATGCAGCCGCTTGCCATTGCCCGGTGCTCGAAGAGAAGACGAAGGCAGCCAGACTAGTTTTGCAATTTGCCATCAAGATGACTCTGAATGTTGTCTCTCCCGCTGCCACCTCATCCTCGCCGAGGGGAACGAGGAAAGCCTTGCACCGGGCCTCGCTTACCATGGGGAACGGGTGCTCCAGCGAAGCGGCTAGGTCGTGAGGTACCGGAGGGAGCAGGACGTACCGGCGGTGCAAGGGGTCGCACACCGCGAGATCTTTGAAAACCGGGGGCTGCTCATGCTGTCGGAGGTCGCGGTCGAGGAGGACGCGGCCGTCGCGGGAGTCCTGCACGGTCCACTGGCAGTAGGAGTCGATGAAGGAGAAGTAGAAGTCGGCGGCGACGGCGAGCGCGCGGGCTGCGGGCGCGGATGGGTGCGGCGGCAGAGAGGGACGGAACCTGCCGTAGTCGAGGAATCCGAGGAGTGGTGGTGCGTGGAGGCGGCGGAAGCTGCGGAGGAAGGACCTGTCGGTGGCGAGTCGGCGGAAGGAGACGCAGGCGGCGGAGGCGCGGGCGAGGTCTTCCGCGGTGGGCAGCCGGAGGAAGATCTCAACCAGGAGGTGGGCAGGGATCACCGTCAGAGGCGACGGGCTGCTAGTTGCCATTGGCGCGGAGTGGGGAAGGTGGCGAGGGAGGGCGGCCGGAGCAGTCAGCCGTCGGGAAACCCTGGACGAGATAGGAAAGAGAGGAGCCGTCGGCTGTGCCTGTGTGCGATTGTGTGGGTGGGTGTCGACCGGCAGCCGAATGGGCCTTTTGGACGGTACTAACCAGCCCAGTTTCAGGCCTGGCATAGACTACCAGGTTACCAATAAAACAAAATCCCCCTAAAAAAAACAATAAAACAAAATCCCCTAAAAAAATAAAAAAAATGCCCAATAAAAATTCAAACTTGAGCTGTATTTTATTCTCAAAACATAAAATTAATGACCTTCATTTTGGATTTCTACAGCTCTAGGAACCTTTTTGATGCGCCTTCTCTTCACCATATCTACACTATGTGCTGTATTCAAAGGCTACAATTTTGTACTCCCTCCATATCAAAATATATGACCTCTTTTGACACTATTAGTATACTGCAAGTAGCTCAGGTGCACTCTATGTACCTAGGTAAGCCAAGGTGTTCTTTTTTTTTTTGAGAAAAAGAATATGTACCTCGGTAGAAAGTTTATAGAAAAAAATAGTTCTATTATGCAAAAATCATCCAAAAGGCTGAGGATCAAAATGCATGGTTGAACTGAACATCTGTATGATTTGCGCAAATCAGACATGTTCTTTAGGGTTTAGCAAGAGATCATTTCATCTTCTTACCGAGCAGCGCTACAATCAAGGATCAGTTCTCATCAAGTCTGCTAATTAACTTTATCGATTCTCTGGTTCTCAAGATACTGTTAATTATTCGATGCTTATGATCGGTGGATCAAGTGGTAACATGAGAATTGAGAAGTATGTAATTGCATGAGATGCACGCGTTAAATACACTCTGACACGCTGGTGGTCTAGTGTAGCTACAATTTGATCAATGGATATGTAAACATGATTTCAGTTGAGAAAAGATATTCCTCTTGAAATTTAGCACTACATGACACTTCTCCGAAGTGAATCGATATGTATTTGACACTCCAGCTCGTCTTGCATGGTTTTGACGGTCCAAATTATATATTCCATGGAGCTAATTTTTTGTCCCTCCCTCACTCCTCCAAGCGAAGTCCATTCTGCTGGCAACGTCCATGGGTCCCCTTCGCCTATGACGGTCACTTTGGGGCTATATGAGGTGTGTGTG
>NC_041392.1:710575299-710596589 GCF_002162155.2 Triticum dicoccoides
CTGTGCGTGCACGGGGTGTACATAGTTTGTTCCTCGGCGATTGCATATATTCACGTTTAGAAGTAAAGTTCTCCCACTCTCATCCCGTCTCGATTGTGGCCGACGCAACCAAGGAGCGAGTTAGAAATAAGGTGGAAGTTGCATCTTCCAAACCTTTTGAGGCAATTACGCTTGTAGGAATAGGAAAGATGACACATATCTTCGTAATTGTTTCATCAGAGACATGAAGAAATGAGATGACATATATCTTAAATCCTATGAAATAGGAATAGGAAAGATGTCCTTTGGTTCACATCATAGAATTTGGTTTTCATTGAGTCTAAACTAATGTTTATTTTCCTATGCCATATGGATGATAGGAAGAATTCCTCCATAGGACTGGGATTTTAATCCTACAAACTAGAGGTCTCTAAAAGAATTTTTCCTATAGAAATCCTTCCTATGAAATTCCTACAAAATTCCTCCGAACCAAAGGAGGCCGAAGCAGTTATGTTCATAGTTTAAAAAATGTGCACTTAAGCATGCCTAGGCTTGGCGATAACAAAACGCTTAGCTCTTAATGCACTTAATGCGCGCTTATGTTTTTGTTTTGATCAAAATCTGCCGCACGTATTGAGGAGGTCATTCGGCCCCTCCGTGACATGGTGGTCGCTCTGCAGGGTTGGACGGTTCAGGTCTCGAGCCTCTTTGTTGGCCATCAATTGGTCTCTTGAGGTGCGAGAGGGAGGAACTAAGGGGAATGGTGGGGGACATTTCCCTTCCTTGGCGACAATGGGTTCGCCACTCCCTAGTGTGAGCATGAGGAACCCGCGCCTCTCGTTGTTGCAAATACGCTATTTTTTTCAGTTCATGGTATTTTTAATTTGTGAACATTTTGCAAATCCGCTATTTTTTCAAATCCATGAACTTTTCCAAAAAGATGAACCTCTTTTAAAATCAACGGTCAAAGGTCAAACATGTCAATGGTCAACTTGTCGTCCAGGTCAACCATGAAGAAGTTTTTTTTGTCGAACCATGAAGAAGCGACCGGGCGTAGGCTCTTGACGAGCGCTAGTTGATTGCTCGTGTAGTTGGGTCGCCCCATGAAAAGTGCCGTGCGAGCGCTGCATCTGCTAACTAGCGCAGCAAACTGTACCAGGCGCTCTCGTTGTACAGGGAGTAGCTTCACACAAATCGGCGCACACACCTCATTGTGCTGGGTCTGTCCCATTTTTGTCTTCCTTTGACCTTCAAAAAATAGGTGCATGAAGTAGGATTCGAACTATAACCAACTAGAGCAGCTCAATTGTTTTTTTCTTTTGTTTAACCTTTTTTCTTTCATTTTATTCATTTTTTCTTTGTTTCGTCTTCTTTTACATTTTCTTAAATTTGTGAACTTTTTTCAAATTCATGAATTTATTTTAAGGATGTCGAGAAACAACAGGCTCTCAGACGAAGGCTTTTGGCATAACGGACACCCTTTGTCAAACATGGTCTAGTTTTGGATATTCTTCAAATGTCCCCAACTTTTGCAGGAAGGTGGGCATGCCCATGGTAGGCATCAATGCCAGGTTTAAACGATTTCAGACACCGTATGCAAGTTGCGATACACCCAGCCATTTATCGGTCTTATTTCAGCAGGAAACTTTAGAAAATGAAAACTTGTTGAAAATCCAAACAACTTGGCATGGTGCCTTGAATTGGTCATAAGGCCATGGAAAAAAATTGGGGCCATTTCAAGAATGTCAAGAAACAACATGCTCTCAGACGGAGCCTTCTGGCCAACAGAAAACCATTCATTGAACATGATCTAGTTTTGGACATTCTTGAAATGAAGCCAACTTTTGAAGGAAGGTCACTAGTGCAGAACCGGGCAATAGCACCGGTTCGTAAGCCAACTTTTGAAGGAAGGTCACTAAAGCCCCCCCCCCCTTTAGTACCGGTTCAGCACGAACCGGTGCTAAAGGCCAACCACGTGGCACGAGCCAGCTTCGGGGGCAGGGAGCCCTTTAGTACTGGTTGGTGACACCAATCGGTATTAAAATGTTGGGGGGTTTTGGGTTTATGATTTCTTTTTCATTTAATTTTGTGTTTTCCATTTAATTCTTTTTCGTTTCTGGTATTTTACGATACTACACATTGTACATGTTATGCATATATATATATATATATATATATATATATATATATATATAGAATTTCTAGTAGAATCGATCATATATATATCATCAAATGTCTCACAAACCACCATATTAATTAATTCAGACATACACACATGTATATATATATACAATTAGCTAGCTATATACAATTTCTCCTACAATGTTGCCTTCGGAGCCAGTGGCATTAGTCTAATTGGTGCCTTCGGAAAACGATGACAATTGGAAGTGGTTCATGGGGGCGGTAGCGGGTAATAGTATTCTCCCTTCGGATCTATGACCTTGTCGAGCAAAAATCCCGTTATTTCCTCTTGAAGTGCTTGAACGCGCTCCGTTTCTAGGAGCTTGTCCCGCACCTCTGTGAACTGTTAAGAAGGAGATCAAAATATGCATGTGTATTAGTTGTGTGACTAGATATCGATAATGGTGTAAAAATTGTGAATAGTATTCTGACAAACATACCCATTCCTGTCTTTGAGATCTGCTCCTTTCGGACGTTATCATGCGAATGTTCTCGCAAACGCAGAATGCACACAGATCAGTCCCCTGCACCTGCTGAAGGGCCTTTACAAGAATGGAATTTGATCAGATAATAATTAATCAAGCATGATAATTAAAGAGATGGCAGCTAGCTAGCTAGCTAGTACTACTTAATTACTTACCTTGGGTCGAAACCATTTCAACTTTTGTTTCCATTCGCCTGGAGTGACAGTGATGAACCTTGCCCAAGCCCTGCCCGCCGATAAAAAAATGAATAAAGGGGTTATTAAATAGTTCATATCAGGAAATGACGAACTAAATAGGCCGAGATATATAGTTAATAATGATTGAAATTACCTGTTGACTATCCCAAACAAGTTGTTATAGTCAGTTTTTATTTTGAGTAGTGAGTCCAGTATTTCAACTGTTCCAGCGTCAACTTTAATGATATACAAGATCCAGTGAAATCTGCATGCACACACGTTTGCATGTCTTAATTAAGCGGGCATATGTAAGCAAAAACATGTAGCTAGCTAGTAGGCAAAAACAGAGAATTTGTAGTACAAGACAGTGTGACTCACTGGAAGTTGTAAGGAAGTAGTATATCTTCATTGTATTTGAGGCGCTTCAAGAACTCTAGCATGCTGTCCTCTACATGCTTTTCATGATATACTCAACGGCCACAACTTTCTGATGATAGTAATGATCCTTCTTGACTTCCACCATGAGGGACTCTCGATTGGAACTCTTGGTAATGTCCATTTTCCATTGATGCAATTCATACATTCTCGTTGGGAGCTTCTTGACCTTGTCTGGCTTGACCAAAGGTTCGCCCCGGACATATTTCTGTTTTATTTCCTCCTCTCTAAGCACAGGCATGGGCTCGATCTCGAGGAGTTGTCCAACAGTGATATTGAGAATTCCAGCCTGCGTTCTATGCTCCTCGGTTATTACCACATTGCCCACCTCGGGAACGTAAACTTTTTGTCCACAATAATATTGGGCGCGCGTACTCTTACGTGTTGTTGGCACAACAAGCGAGGGGATCGATTGCGCCGCCTGTTCTCCCAGCTGGGGAACGGTTTTCCCGCATTTTTTGACAGCTGCTTGTTGTTTGCTCGAGTTCGAGCTCGCCTCCCTCTATAGACGTGCTCGATTTAACTTCCTGATGTGGCGATCATAGTCTGTGTCAACAGGCTTCGGAGCTGGTGGTTGAGCCATACGAATGAAGTGGTCAATCGTTTCCTTAGGCACTTTCTCCTTTGGCGGTGGTGGCGGTTTCGGTGCCCAGATAAATGCTCTATCATGTTTGGTAAAAAATGTAGTATGGAAGTTCAAGTGGCTGTTATGGTAATTTTGTGCATTACCACCGAAGGATTTGAGGACAAATATCTTGGTTTACCGGTGCCTCAAGGTCGAATGAAGGCGGGCAAATTTCAATCCACTAAGGACAAAGCTCTCAAAATACTATCGGACTGGATAGAGAAATATGCTTCTTGTGGGGCAAAAGAAACGTTGATTAAATCTGTTCTGCAAGCTCTTCCGGTGTATGCTATGGGTATTTTTAAATTCCCGGCGTCTCTGTGTGAGGAATTATCTCAGATTATAAGAAATTTCTGGTGGGGGGATGAGGAAAACAGAAGGAAGACTCATTGGTTGGCTTGGGATAAGATGACAAAGCCTAAAGCGGAGGGTGGTATGGGTTTTCGGGATCTCAGATTATTTAACCAGGCTCTTTTAGCGAAGCAGGCATGGAGGCTGGTGGTAAATCCGGAATCTCTGTGTGCCAGAGTGATCAAGGCAAAATATTATTCACAGGGGCATATTTTAGACACAGCTTTCCCGCAGTCGGCTTCTCTCACATGGCAAGGTATTCTGCATCGGTTGGAGCTGCTTAAATCCGGAGTTATTTGGAGAGTGTGTGATGGGGCTAATATACATATTTGGAGAGATAATTGGCTTCCTAGAGCTTCTGGACTTAAAATCTCTGCAAAGAAGAATAGAACTAGAGTTAAATGGGTTCAGGAATTGTTCATGAGTGGTGAAAGGAGATGGGATGAGGAGCTGGTTAGGCATTTATTTTACCCTTATGATGCGGATGAGATTTTGAGGATGCGGATCCAATCAAATGGGGAGGCAGATTTTGTTGCTTGGCATTATGAAAAGTCAGGGTTGTTCTCAGTTAGGAGTGCGTACAAGTTAGCGCTCACCCTTAAGGATAACAAAGAAGATGAGGGACAATCCAGTGAGGCGGTAGGGACGGAGAGGAAAATTTGGAATATTATTTGGAAGGCAAACATTCCTCAGAAGATTCGTATTTTTGCATGGAGGGTTGCTTCCAATAGCTTGGCCGTACAGGTTAATAGAGTGGCGCATCATCAAGCCTCTGTTAGTACGTGTTCTATTTGTGGCATGGAGGATGAAAATACCTTCCATGCACTTGTCTTGTGCCCGAAGGCGCGTGCGCTTCGCATGGCCATGAGGAACATTTGGGCTCTACCTGATGAGGAGATTTTCAGATATACGGGGTATGATTGGTTTATTGTTCTCCTGAGTCAATTAAACCCCGTAATGCGAGACCAAATTATATTCTTATTCTGGAGGACCTGGCATTTGAGAAATGATTTGATCTTTGGTAAAGGAAAGAAATCAGTTTCAGCTTCTTGCTTTGTGGAGAGTTATTGGGCGTCCTTTGGTGCATATCATTCTTCGAGGCCGGTGGATTTTCAAAATAAAGGAAAAGGGCCGTTGGTCCGGATTAGCGGAGTTCCTAATTCTCTGGATGCGAGTAGTGGCTGGTCCCCGCCTCCTGTAGGTTGGTTCAAGATTAATGTCGATGCTAGCTTCGTGGAGTCCATTAGAGAAGTCAGTGTGGGGGTGGTGGTCAAGGACGAGGAAGGGGATGTTATTGTTTCATCGTGGGATTTCATTGGTGCATGTCAAAGCGTGGAGGAAGCGGAGCTTAGAGCTTGCATTGCCAGTCTCTACAAAGGTATTTCTCTTCATAATCCTATAATTTTAGAGACTGACTGCGCTTTTGTAGTAGCGTCTCTTGCATCGGGGGACTATGACAGGTTTGCTATGAGTGACCTGAAGATGGAAGCGTTGAGTATCTCGAAGTTGATCAACAATCTTCAATTGTCAAAGATTAGCCGTACGGCCAATATGGTGGCTCATTTAATCGCTAAGTATAGCTTCGACAATAGATTAGATGGTATTCTTGTAAATGATGTACTGCCCTGTGTGGTGAATATTGTATTGAATGAGTGTACTGGTGTGGTTGGTTAATTAATATAAGTTGGTGTTCAAAAAAAATTGCCACTCTTTTGTGGTTGATGATGGAAACACAAAGCAGATGGAGGAAGCGGGGTCAGTGGACGAGGAGAGAGGGAGAACGGGTACTGGTCTGACGACGAAGAAGGCCCTAGCCCCAGGTGCAGGGGGCGATGATGAGGACGATAATGGCATGAAGAAGGCTGAATAGAGGCAGTGCGGAACCGTGTTGGCGGCGATGCCAAGGTAAGGAGACGACGATGTGTTGTCGACCTGTGGATGTGGAAGCGTTGTTGTAGCACCGGCGCTGCCACGTTAGTCGCAAATCAGTAGGTAGTGTACTTGTGGAGCTGCAGAGTTAAGCATCCTATCGAGTTGTTGTTGTTGCTGTTGTTGTAAGAAGATGATAGCATCCCATCCCGTGTTGTTTTACTAGTTTCTGGAGTAGTAGATGAGGGGAGAGGGTGAGGTGTTTGGTTGTCTGTTGTATGTACCTCGTGTGTAGTGTAGTGTAGTATAGTGTAGTGTAGTGTAGGGTAGGGTAGGGTCAGGGCCGGCCCTGAAGTTTCGGAGGCCCTAGGGCGAACTCAATAAATGGGCCCAATGGTCGAAGTGTTTTCTTTTTAGATTCCATACATTGATATGAAAATATATTGTAAAACCATAATAAACAATTATAAAAAAATTCAGGTGGATAATATCTAGTAACAATGTTTTACTTTTATGTTCTAGATCAAATATCAATAAGTTACAGAGCACAACAAAAACAAATGCTTTTAATAATCATGAGAAACGACTCCATCCATTTTACTATTCAAAAATCATCAATGGTAGTGTCAGGATTAATGATAATAATTTATCTGCTCCTTTACTGTCTTTCTTCTCAAAGCTAGACAAGTGTTTTTCAGGCGACATGTTTGCAAAAAAAAGGAGCGAGGCCGACACCTGAATGTTATAGACTGGATTAAATTAGCAGCAACAATCTCCAGCTATATATATAAAAGCCAACAAATGTTGCTTTTACAGGAATAAAAGAAATTTACTCCAGATTGAGATTGAGGACTAAAATAATTCACATAAAAAATACCTCGGTTGTTCAGCTCAAGATGGGAATGGGCCGACCCGGCCCTGGCCTTGGACCTGGCTCTGTGGCTCCAAGGTCAATTTATGAGGCCATGAGTCGGCCCATTTCATCATAAATTTCTAGCCTCGCTGACCCGTTGGGTACACGAGGCCGATCCAAAATCCAGTGAATACACACTTGTGTACAAATGAATAGCTGGGCGGGCCAGCCTAAACAAGCGACAAAAAAATTATGAACCGTACGAGTACAATACTACCCACCCATTAGTCAATACTAAGTTGTTTTGAATAAATATACAGCGTTGGATGTGAGGTGTGTAGATACAGGCTTGTCTTCCCGTGGAGTGGGTTGCAGTTGGATGGGCATTCAGAGTTTCAGAGTGCGAATGGTAAAACTCTAGTGCGTTCAGGCAAGCTAAGCAGATGAATAATTTCTCGCGCATTCAACTGGCTACTCACGTATTGCAGTATGCATATGTAAAGAAAACATGATTTAGGCAGGGCGACCAAGGCACCATTTTGCCGCTACATGGCGCCAGAATGGGCCGACCCGTCCGACCCGTCGGGTCGCACGGTGCCTGCTCTACTGACCCATATATTATTTGAGGCCAACCCACTTGGCCCATTGGCCTTGACTTTTTGGGCCGGGTCAGTGACCCAGCGGGCTGACCCGGGCCATTCCCATCTTGAGTTGTTCTGCCGTTCCTTGTGCTAGAAGCCGGCAGCCATTGCGATGGAGTAACTCGGTGCTGATCTGCTCCATTCTCTAGGAAAAGCAAAGACAAAGTAATCACCGTGGGGCCTTGATCACACATGCATATAGGTCGCTAGATTGGATCCGAGAAATTGAAGAGGCGATCAAGCAAACCGCCACGGCGCCGCGCAATCACGTTTTTTTTTTTAGGATCCACCGTCGCCGGCCGCGCAATCACTGAGTTACGTATTAGGCTTTTGGGCTTCTCCTAGACGTATCATATACGGGCCTCGTTGGCCTTTTTGTTTCGCATCAATATTGGGCCTATGTTATATGGCTGTATCCTTATATGTGCTGGGTCGGGGCCCCTAGTTTGGCTGGGCCCCGGGCCGTCGCCCCTGCTGCCCTGGCCCAGGGCCGGCCCTGGGTAGGGTACCCTCCCTCACTCCCTGACAGCTCTTCCAGATTCATGGATGGATGAATATTATGTACAGACAGCCAGCAGTGGAGTAGCAAAATTGATCTGAATCACAATTCCACTTTGATTGGTTGGTTCATGGCTATGGCACAACAAGCAACAATGGGATGATTGCAGATTGACTGCAGCAATCATATTTATTACGTATTATATTAGTGATTGATGAAACAGAGGCATGGCTATTTTACTTGCTGGTGGTGGTTTTAGCAGAGGCGGAAGCAGGGGAGACGACGCAAGCAGAGCACGCTTCCCCTGTTTCTTCTCATCTTGCTCCCTAGCTACTTCCTCCGTTCCAAATTACTCGTCGCAGAAATTGATGTATCTAGAACTAAAATACATCTAGATACATCCATACCTGCGACAAGTAATTCGGAACGGAGGGAGTAGGTGTCTCGGGCGCCCAACAAGAGACGGCCAAGTGAGTTGGAGGAAGCAGCTGCGGATGCGTGTGGCGTGGAGGAGGAAGCAGGCCATGAGGGGGCGATGAGCAAGAGCGGGATCCTGCTGTTGCTGCTTTTCTATCTCCTCTGCCTCCTCCTCCTACTGTCTGTCTTGTCTCGTCTGCTTAGCTCCCTCCCCACTGTCGCACTCTGCACGCACACACGCTATCTCTGCTTCCATTATTATGGCGGCTGCGCATAGCCTGAAGATCCAACACATCAGCATATCAAGGCATCAAGCTCCTATACTGACAAATCAAACTTCAGAAATACAATCGATGGGAGCAGCACCTTGAGAATGGGATGGCACCCCATGGTGCACCCGTGACCCGCGGTGGAGGAGATCTGGCCGGCGGCCATCAGCACACACAAATTAGCACGGCCGCCAAACATCAAGCTCTAGGTGAGGCCCTATTGGCTTCAAGTAACAGCGATGCCTTACTCCGGACAGGCGAAGAAAACAATTCGCGAGTGAAGCTAGCGACGCGCGCGCCGGCTGGTTGGCGATATCCGCCGTATTTTCACGGATGTGCTCAGCCACGTTTTGAGAGAATATTCCAGGAATCTTGGCTGCCCATATCCCTGCTCGCCTTTCAACCAAACGTGTGGCAAATACTTCAAAAGTGGCTATCCCTAGCCATCTGCCGGATGGCCACCAAACCAAACGGCCCCGTCATCGCGCGGGTCGTCCCCTCCTCTCAACACGCCGCAACGGGAGCAAACCCAAGCACATCGCCGTGGCCCCCCCGGCTCGTAGCAGGAGGTGCCACACCTCCTCGCCGGCAACACAACGATGCTCCACCACCGGGCCGCTGGCGATGCTTCGCTGCAATGCCGACGCCGGCGCGGCGATGCTCCATCGCAGCACCGTTTACCGTCGTAGCACCAAATGGCCGCCAGCCAAGCTTCACTGCAGCGCCACCACCGCAGCACCGACTGCCCCGTCGCAACTCCATCACAGCACCCACCACACGTCGGCGGCTTCACTGCACCACCCGTCCCTGCAGCAAGCGGCCTGATTGGTGCGTGACGCTTGGGCACCAGCTGCCGGAGCAGAGATCTCTGTGGCAAGATCCACGAGCTGGAGAAAAGGTAGGAGATAATGCAAGGTTGCGCCGGAAAAGCGCGCACAAGTCTCCCGATCCACTTTTTTTTTGTTGGTTGTTTTTCTTTCTTGGCCCACCAAGTTCCCTTGACCCATCATGAGCCGTTCCCTTTTTTCTCATCCTCTCTAGTGGCTCGTCATCACCCTTCTTCATATCTTCTTCCCCGTGAGACCAGCGCAGCGCACCCCAGATCTTCTTCAACCTTCATCTTCAGGGTTGGGAAAAGGAGTTACAACCGCAGCTCGGCGAAGCTGCATCCATTTCTCGGCGGTTCGATCACCATCATGGCACTGCAAGCTCGAGAGGCGGCGGGGTGCTGCCTGCTACGACCATGGTGGTTGCGTGCTGGAGCTAGCGACAATTTTTGCTACATCCACTCATGGCGGCTACAACCTGCCACGGTGGAGACAATGATTTGATGGAATCGTTGTTATTTTTGGCTACGATCGGCGAGGCTTTTTGCTACATCCATTAAATGGCGTTGACTGGTGGTCGTTCGTGCAACCACGTGCAGCAAGCGTCAACGAAAAAAAAGCTTCAACGGGCATGAGAAAAAACTTCAAACAGGGGTGCGAATGGTGTCTCTGAGAGCTGCGGCCGGCGGTACGGTGGTGCTTTGATGGACGTGCTACAATGGCAACGGCTAAGTGCTCAACAACAGAGTTGTCAGACGACACAGTTTTGCTACGAGGGGTGACGACATACTGTTGGAACCGGCGAGGACGGGTGCTACGAGGGTGACCACCGACGATGAGGGCGGCGGCCAGCATTGAGGCAAGCGGCAAGGATGCCCGGCAAGCTAGCTGGCGTAAGGACCACTGGCTACACGCGATGGGGCGCCATGGCTTTTCATTTGTTTCTCTAACGAAGGAGTTAGCAAAGGGAAGGCTACGTGCAGATCGTGCGGCTGTAACTTAAACAAACCATACAGGGGCAGTGCGACTGGCCGAAATTTCAGCCAGCGCACTGGCGCGTATCACTGGCAAAGGAAAACGTGTGGTCGTGCGAAGGGATAGGGAGAAGTGGAGAGTGGTGTGTGGACCTAGCGTGACACGTGTCGAGTAAAGGGGGTTGTTTACGGGAGAAAGGAATCGACGAGTTGAAAAGAAACCCTTTCATTATCCCCTTCCCTTCCCTGCAACGTGCAACGGGACAGACAAGCCAAAGCCAAGCCAACATATCTGCAACATAGTTGAAGATTTATTCAGACGAGCGATTTGATTGACCAACATGATATTACTATTTCAATCAAATAATGGAAAAAAGAAGTATACAACATATTGTATCTATATCCATTTATATAAATATAAAGAGAGAGAGTTGCGGAGATCCAAAAAATCTTACATGTTCAACCCTATCTATCTAATAGTCTACACCGCTCTAGTGTTTAGCGTTAAACATGTTTAGCACTAAATACATTTATCACCCTTGAGTACTTAATAACATGTCTAGTATCAACGTCATCAGTAACAAAGTAATTATATCCTTGGGAAAAAGATAAGGGGACTTTCTACAATCTGAAGCCATATCATAAAGGGTCATCGTGACCTAGCTATAAATAGTCAACCCCATCCACCATAAGTTGGTTAGTTTGTGACAAGTGTCATTTCGAGCAACCTATCCTCCTGCAGCATTTGAGATAATCCAAGTGAGTAAAAGCCTAAGTACCCAAAGTCTAAGTGATTGAGCATCACTTAAGAATCTGTTAGAGTGAGCCAAAGACTTGTTACTTTTGAAGATTGTGATCTTCCAGACGATTAAACGCCGGTTCAGAGCATTCAAGAGTCATTGTGGATTACCCAAGAACTAGTATGTGAAGGCTGATAGATCTACCACAAGTGATTATGTGAGGTCTAGTTGATCTTATCTCAAGGAGAATATAGTGATCTTGCAATTTTATCCTATTGGAAAAATAGAGAGGTGGAGATATAGTTCCTCTCTCATAATAATTGCAAGTAGGAGCAGCAAGCACATGCATATTATATTCATCAAAATCATCATGTGCAACGGTAAAAGGCAACCCATTAATATAATTCTTAATAAGGGCAAACTTCTCCGATATAGTGTAGTCGGGAGAATTCAAAAAGATAATAGGACTATCATGTGTGGGTGCAATAGCAACAATTTCATGTTTAACATAAGGAACTATAACAAGTTCATCTTCATTAGCATAATTCATATTGGCATCTTGGCCACAAGCATAGCAAGCATCATCAAAAAGGGATATTTCAAAAGAATCAACGGGGTCGTAGTAATTATCATAGTATTCATCCTTCGATCGTGGCACAAACCGGTACGAATGCCCCCCTTTGGTACCGGTTGGTGCCACCAACCGGGACCAAAGGCCTTCGCTTCCCGTGGCCAAAACTTTAGTCCCACCTCGCTAGTTGAGAGGGGCGCGGAGTGGTTTATAAGGCCCACTGCCGCACCCCTCTCGAGCTCCTCTCGATTGCAGGCTTACGAGCCTAATTGTCACTGTTATGCTTGATGGGCCTACTGGGCCTTCTGCGGGCCTGAATCCTGGCCCATGATAGGGTTTCTAGTCGTATTCAGGCCGTGGTGGCCAGGTAGTTGGCACTTTTTTATTTTTTTTGCTGCTTTATTTCTTTTATTTCGTTTCTACTTACAACAAAAAATCGTATTGTTGCTATTTTATTTATTTTATTAAAGTTAATTTATTTTATTAAAGTTTATTTATTTTACTTTTATAAAGTTTATTTTATTTCTACTTCTTTATTTTATAAAAGTTTATTTTATTTTATTTTATTTTATTTTGTTTCTACTTATTTATTATATTAAATTTTAATTTGTTTTACTTTGTTTCTACTTATTTATTTTATTAAAGTTTATTTTATTTTATTTTATTTCTACTAATTTATTTTATTTAATTTTAATTTATTTAATGTTGTTTCTACTTTTTATTAAAGTTTATTTCGTTTCTTTCTGCTTTTCATGTTTTGAACAGAAAATACTTTGATAATTTCAGTGGCATGAATTTTATATAATTTTAGTTTAAAAAATACTAGAGGTTTATAAAAGCTTTTTAGTTCATTCCTTTTGCTATTAGAGTTTTATAAAAGTTTTTTAGTTAATTTTCTTTTTGCATGTTATCATCATTTCATCCACATAGCATGTGCAAGAAAGTAGAGAGGGTTACGGTAAAAACTGGATGCACTTCGTGTACAAAACGGATAATCTCTTTCGAAGTACGAGAGTTTCATATGGAAACTCGTTTGTTACAAAGGGATTTCATTTTTTTGAACTTATTTGAACTCCATACTTTTTCTGTGTTCAAAATGCACCATTCAAAGCAACATCATCAATTTTCAACCCTTTCTGACTTCATTTGTTATTTTTCATGCATTTACTGATTATTTTGAACTATAAGACCCTGAAATTGAAAAGCACTACAAATGAACTCTGAAAAGGTTGAAAGTTGGCATGGTATCATCATTTCACCCACATAGCATGTGCAAGAAATTAGAGAGGCTTACGACAAAAACTGGATGCACTTCGTGTACAAAAATGCGCAATCTCTTTCGAAGTGTTAGGGTTTCATACGGAAACTCGTCTGTTACAAAGGGATTTCATTTTTTGAACTTATTAGAACTCCATACTTTTTCTATGTTCAATATGCACCATTCAAAGTCACATCATCAATTTTCAACCCTTTCTGACTTCATTTGTTATTTTTCATGCATTTACTGATTATTTTGAGCTATAACACCCTGAAATTGAAAAGCATTGCAAATGAACTCTGAAAAGGTTGAAAGTTGGCATGGTATCATCATTTCATCCACATAGCATGTGCAAGAAATTAGATAGGCTTACGGCAAAAACTGGATGCACTTCATGTACAAAATGCACAATCTCTTTCGAATTATCAGGGTTTCATACGGAAACTCGTTTGTTACAAAGGGATTTCATTTTTTTAAACTTATTTGAACTCCATACTTTTTCCGTTTTCAAAATGCACCATTCAAATCCACATCATCAAATTTCAACCCTTTCTGACTTCATTTATTATTTTTCATGCATTTACTGATTATTTTGAGCTATAAGACCTTGAAATTGAAAAGCACTACAAATGAACTCTGAAAAGGTTGAAAGTTGGCATGGTATCATCATTTCACCCACATAGCATGTGCAAGAAAGTAGAGACGCTTACGGCAAAAACTGGATGCACTTCGTGTACAAAACGGACAATGTCTTTCGAAGTATCAGGGTTTCATACGGAAACTTGTCTCTTACAAAGGGATTTCATTTTTTTTTGAACTTATTTGAACTCCATACTTTTTCTGTGTTCAAAATGCACCATTCAAAGCCACATCATCAATTTTCAGCCCTTTCTGACTTCATTTGTTATTTTTCATGCATTTAATGATTATTTTGAGCTATAAGACCCTGAAATTGAAAAGCACTACAAATGAACTCTGAAAAGGTTGAAAGTTGGCATGGTATCATCATTTCACCCACATAGCATGTGCAAGAAAGTAGAGAGGCTTACAGCAAAAACTGGATGCACTTCGTCTACAAAATGCACAATCTCTTTCGAAGTATCAGGGTTTCATATGGAAACTCATTTGTTACAAAGGGATTTCATTTTTTTGAACTTATTTGAACTCCATACTTTTTCTATGTACAAAATGCACCATTCAAATCCACATCATCAATTTTCAACCCTTTCTGACTTCATTTGTTATTTTCATGCATTTACTGGTGATTTTTAGCTATAAGACCCTGAAATTGAAAAGCACTACAAATGAACTCTGAAAAGGTTGAAAGTTGGCATGGTATCATCATTTCACTCACATAGCATGTGCAAGAAAGTAGAGAGGCTTACGGCCAAAACTGGATGCACTTCGTGTACAAAATGCACAATCTCTTTCGAAGTATCAGGGTTTCATACGGAAACTCGTCTGTTACAAAGGGATTTCTTTTTTTGAACTTATTTGAACTCCATACTTTTTCTGTGTTCAAAATGCACCATTCAAAGCCACATCATCAATTTTCAACCATTTTCAGACTTCATTTATTATTTTTCATGCATTTACTGATTATTTTGAGCTATAAGACCCTGAAATTGAAAAGCACTACAAATGAACTCTGAAAAGGTTGAAAGTTGGCATGGTATCATCATTTCTTCCACATAGCATGTGCAAGAAAGTAGAGAGGTTTGCGGAAAAAACTGGATGCACTTCGTCTATAAAATGCACAATCTCTTTCGAAGTATCAGGGTTTCATACGGAAACTCGTTTGTTACAAAGGGATTTCATTTTTTTGAACTTATTTGAACTCCATACTTTTTCTGTGTTCAAAATGCACCATTCAAATCCACATCATCAAATTTCAACCCTTTCTGACTTCATTTGTTATTTTTCATGCATTTACTGGTTATTTTTAGCTATAAGACCCTCAAATTGAAAAGCATTGCAAATGAACTCTGAAAAGGTTGAAAGTTGGCATGGTATCATCATTTCACACATGGCATGTGCAAGAAAGTAGAGAGGTTTATGGCAAAAACTGGATGCACTTCGTGTACAAAATGCATAATCTCTTTCGAAGTATGAGGGTTCCATACGGAAACTCGTCTGTTACAAAGGGATTTCATTTTTTTGAACTTATTTGAACTCCATACTTTTTCTATGTTCAAAATGCACCACTCAAACCCACATCATCAATTTTCAACCCTTTCTGACTTCATTTCTTATTTTTCATGCATTTACTCATTATTTTGAGCTATAAGACCCTGAAATTGAAAAGCACTACAAATGAACTCTGAAAAGGTTGAAAGTTGGCATGGTATCATCATTTCACCCACATAGCATGTGCAAGAAAGTAGAAAGGCTTACGGCAAAAACTGGATGCACTTCGTGTACAAAATGCACAATCTCTTTCGAAGTATCAGGGTTTCATACGGAAACTCGTCTGTTATAAAGGGATTTCATTTTCTGAACTTATTTGAACTCCATACTTTTTCTGTGTTCAAAATGCACCATTAAAAGCCACATCATCAAATTTCAACCCTTTCTGACTTCATTTTTTTATTTTTCATGCATTTACTGATTATTTTGAGCTATAAGACCCTGAAATTGAAAAGCACTACAAATGAACTATGAAAAGGTTGAAAGTTGGCATGGTATCATCATTTCACCCACATACCATGTGTAAGAAAGTAGAGAGGCTTACGGCAACAACTGGATGCACTTCGTGTACAAAACGGACAATGTCTTTCGAAGTATCATGGTTTCATACGGAAACTCGTCTGTTACAAAGGGATTTCATTTTTTTAAACTTATTTGAACTCCATACTTTTTTTGTGTTCAAAATGCACCATTCAAAGCCACATCATCAATTTTCAGCCCTTTCTGACTTCATTTGTTATTTTTCATGCATTTACTGATTATTTTGAGCTATAAGACCCTGAAATTGAAAAGCACTACAAATGAACTCTAAAAAGGTTGAAAGTTGGCATGGTATCATCATTTCACCACATAGCATGTACAAGAAATTAGAGAGGCTTACGACAAAAACTGGATGCACTTCGTGTACAAAATGCACAATCTCTTTCGAAGTATCAGGGTTTCATACGGAAACTCGTCTGTTACAAAGGGATTTCATTTTTTTGAACTTATTTGAACTCCATACTTTTTCTGTGTTCAAAATGCACCATTCAAAGCCACATCATCAATTTTCAACCCTTTCAGACTTTATTTGTTATTTTTCATGCATTTACTGATTATTTTGAGCTATAAGACCCTGAAATTGAAAAGCACTACAAATGAACTCTGAAAAGGTTGAAAGTTGGCATGGTATCATCATTTCACCCACATAGCATGTGCAAGAAAGTAGAGAGGCTTAAGGCAAAAACTAGATGCACTTCGTGTATAAAATGCACAATTCAAAGCTACATCATCAATTTAGTACATATAGCTCTCATGGATAGATAAGTGACCAAATTAATAGAAGTTCATCATCACATTAAAATCAAAGTACATACATGGTTCTCACTGATCAACATATAGCTCTCTAGAGCATCTAGTTAAACCATACATTGAAACTATGTGAAACCTCTCAATGCAACAATAAATGCGATCATAATCACAACCAAGGTAAAAATTGATCCAACTGCATAATGATACCAAGCCTCGGTATGAATGGCATATTTTCTAATCTTTCTCATCTTCACCCGCATTGCATCCATCTTGATCTTGTGATCATCGACGACATCCGCAACATGCAACTCCAATATCATCTTCTCCTCAATTTTTTTTCCTTCAAGTAATTGTTTTCTTCTTCAACTAAATTTAACCTCTTGACAATAGGGTCGGTTGGAATTTCTGATTCAACTACCTCCTACATAAATAAAATCTATGTCAACTTGATGGGCATAATTGTCATAAACAATAAATGAACCAAATAGTTATAAAAGATAATATATATACCACATCCGAATCATAGCCAGGACGAGGTCCGATGGGGGCGGATACCAAAACCATTGCACTATATAAGCACAAGCAATAATAAAAGTAAGAAAATTAGACAAGTATCTATCTAAAGTAATAATTTTTTTCTTTCAGAAGAAGATAAGAGGCTCACCACAGTGGTGTAGGCGACGAGATCGGCGCGGGCGATCGACGGCGGTGAAGACAGGGACAGGACGTGACGGACCGCTAAACCTACACAAATCTCGGGGAAAATGGAGCTTCGAGGTCGAGCTTCGAGAGGAGAAAGCTTAACTAGCGTGGCTTGGGCATTTCATCGAACACCTCGTGTGCATAGGAGATGAGCTAGAGCACCGAAATGCCCTCTCCTCGCCGGACAGAAAGAACAGAGCATTGTGGAGTGCCCTGCTGCAGCGACGAGGTATATATAGGCAACTCATTTGTCCCGGTTCATGGCTGGAACCGAGACTAAAGCCTAGCCTTCTATCCCGGTTCGAGCCACGAACCGGGACCAATGGTTGTGGGACAGGAGCGAGGACCATTGGTCCCGGTTCGTGCCTGGAACCGGGACAAATGGGTCCACACGAACCGGGACCAATGCCCACGGGGCCCCGGCCGGCCCCCTGGGCTCACGAACCGGGACGAATGCATCCATTGGTCCCGGTTCGTGGAAGAACCGGGACTAATGGGCTGGCCAGGCCCGAACGGAAGCCCTATTTCTACTAGTGACATTAAATCATGACTGATATTTATATCATGAAAATTATGTTAAAATCTCTTGATTGTCTCTGAAATTCATTGAAACAAGACTAAAAAATGAAAAGGCCTGAAAATGAACGTATTTAATTTTTTATGAAAAGTTTGTTCAAATGCAATTGAGACGTTACTGAAACAAGACCAAATAAAATGAAACATATGTAAAGATAAATGCACTTGAACTTTATGAATTGTGAAACGTTTCTTGAACAAGATTGGAATAAAATGAAACATGCTTAGCAATAACATGCAAAATTATGTTTCCTTTGAGAAACAAAATAAGCGACGATTTAATCGGCAGCTAAAGTCCTCTTGATACACAATCACATCAACTCAGTAGACGTCAAAATCGCTACACGATCAGCCAAACATTTGCAGCGCTTCGCCCCTACATTCCGACGTTCCTGCCGGAGTAGTGCTCGCCTCGCCGTCGACGTCCTAGGAGAACCATGTGCCCGCGGACGCGGACCAATAGCACCCGGACGCGGCGTCGTAGTAGTGCCCCGTGCTGCCGCTGTAGTAGTAGGCCGACGACGGGTCGTACACGTAGTCCCAGCCCACCACGCCGCCGGCTTCCTCCTCCGTCGTCGCACCCGAAGCATCAGGCTGCGCTGCAGGCGGTTCAGGATTAGCTGCGTGTCCACTGGACGATTCCGCTGCGGTCTTCGAGCCGGCGCCGACTGCGTCGTCTCCGAACATGTCCACGTAGTAGTCACGGGTCGCGGCGGCGGTCTGTTGGTCAGCTTCGTCGTCTTCTGGAGCCTCACGCGCCAGGCGGCGACGGCGACGCGCGTGCTCGTAGTCCCAGGCGCCGCGCTCAAAGGCCTCGCGGTCGTCCGTGTACGCGTCGAGGTCGCCGCGCCGCACGAGCTCCGCGGAGGCGTCCATCAGCTCGTCGAACGTGCACCGCGCCGCCTCGTCCTCGTCCATCCCCTTCCCCCCTCCACGTTTGTCTCCCTTGAGTCTCCGCAGCGCACGCGGGACCGTCTCGCCGGGCTGGAGGAGGCCCGCGATCCGCTTCTTGATGTCGAAGACGGCGCGGGAGCCGATGACGCCCTGGAGGATCCGCTCGTCCTCCTCCTGCCTCTCCAGGGCCTTCCTCGCGCGCTTCGTGGCGGCGGGGCCGGGGGTCTCGCCGTCGACGTCGGAGGCGCCCAGCCAGGCCTCCTCCTTGGTGCCGCTCCGCACCACGCGCTCCACGAAGCTGCCGTTCTCGTCCAGAAACGCCGCTCCCGTGCAAGGAGACCCATCTAGATCGTCATCGTAGAGGAAGTCGTGGGCCACGGCGGCGGGGCGCTTGGTACGGCGCGGCGGCTCCATAGGGTTTGGTCGGATAGAAGAGACCGGCCGGCGCACGATTGAGACGGGACCTGACCTGACGAGAGGTTGGATTGATATACCGACGGAGTCGTGTACTCGTGTTGGTGCACCCATCGGATTCGTTTTGGACTTACCGACGTAGCGAACCAACGTGGCGCATCATCATTTTTCTTCTCCGAGAGGAACTGGGCCTGATTCGTGCGCCCATTTCGGCCCACTGACGTAGCAATTCAGTCACTGCACACCGCCAACATTTCTAGCGGCACCCATGAGCCAATGGGTGGATGACACCTCGTGAAGAATCCTTATGAAAGGATGCATGTTGGTATTTTTGCACGTGGTATTTGATTCCTTTCCTAATTTTGCACGTTGGTATTTTTTCTTATGAAAGGATGCATGCATGGTCCCCATCTCTCTTTCTTTCCAACTCAAGTACAGAATATGACACATTCACTCTCTCTGCTTGCCCACCCTGGTTGTTTGGATAGTGGTAATTAGTGCTGAGTTTATAGAAAACTAGCTTTTAGCCGATTTTTAGTAAAATTAGTTTTAGCAGTTTTCTTATGAATAATCAGTATATGAGCAATTGTGTTTGGAGTTAGAAAAGTTAAAGCTGGCCTGCCGAGTTTCTTGTTTGGATATTGATCGCTCCCATGATTTTAGGAAGAGCGGACCATGAGGTTGGTCATAATGGGAGTATCATAGGTAGTATCATGCATGCTAAGTAGGCAATTTTGATAATGTGGCATAGCATTAAATGAAGAAAGAGATGGTTGAGTATCATATCATGATACCGTATCATAATAAATGCAATGCTACTATGTGTCATGCATGGCAATAAATAAAGTCATCTATGATACTAGTACATGATACTATGCATTAGGGAGATAGTATCACACACTAGTATCATATGTATGATACTAACTTATGATACTACCCATTACAAGCAGCCTGAGAAAAGAGCACGGCGTGCAGCAATCAGTTAGGATCCAGGATTTGCAAAACGTGTTTATGGAAAAACCACTAATTCTTGTTTTTTCATAACCTCAAAATTCAGGTTTCCGTGAACCACGTTTTCTATATCCATGGATTAGTTAGAACAGCCAAACAAGATTTTATTCGGTTGGACGGTTTTTCTAATTTATAAAAACTGCATTTTTTATATTCCATCTATCCAAACACCCATATTTTTATTTTCTCTTTGTCAGTTTCAATACTTCATATCTTTTAGAATGTAATTTCATTTTTGATTTTTTTATATATTTGAAATCTTTGATGATACATTTCAAACACATTTAAATTTTGACGTTTCAATCCACTTATTTCACTCACCTTTTTTGTAAAACTGTTTATTTGCGAAGCTGGTAACTTAAGTGTGTGAATCTGATATTTGTGAAAAATAACTGAAATAGAATTTTTGAAATCAATCAAAATATGTGAAGTTGGTTCAAAATTAGAGAAAATTAATTTTACGAACTAACTGAAATCGGTGTTCCTGTATTGAGTGGATAACATTTTCACATTTTACAATGGTTACACTGTTTATATATTTGATTCAAAAGAATGTACTGTAGGGAAAACATAGAGATTTTTCTTTGGTTTTACGAAAAACAAAGGAATTTTATGATCCACTCTAACCTCTCTTTTACATTCGTAATATGCAAAAGACCAAGGCAAATGCCATAACTAACATAGTGTATTAACTTAATATGAAATTTGCATATGTTTTAACCTTAATTAGGCTATGCCTTTTTGGATTCCGGTATTTTTTTCTATTTGCAAATCAAACACACAATTATGCAAATTCATGTGTTTTCACCATCCTCTATTTTGCACATGCAATCCTATCTTGTTCCTATGTTTTCTTATTTTTTGTGTTTTTGAATTCTCGTGAATCGAAGAGGCCTAGTGAAATGGACACGTTGGACTGGTCCATCGTCACGCCTGACCTACACACGGGCTTTCCTTTCTGCCGGCATGTACCTGGATCCAGTGGCGAAGCTAGACAGAAACCATTGGGGGGGACATAAATGACAAAGATCTGGGGGGCAAAAGGCTAGTTTTTCCTTCATCTAAG
>NC_041392.1:710596867-710605558 GCF_002162155.2 Triticum dicoccoides
ATGCCCCCCCGGCCCCAACATAGCTCCGCCGGTGCCTGCGTCACCCAAGCTCTGGTCATTTGTATGCACTTTCACGATTATTTCAAACTGTGCATGTTTTTATCTAACTATCATTTGGCTGGATATAACTAATAACAACATTATCCAATCAATGTGGTTGTTTGGTAAAAGGTTCCCAATTAAAAGGTTGGCTCTTGCAAATTGGCTCATCCATGCAAATGTTGTGGTTCATGGCTCTAGTTTGAGGTAGCAATTCAAAAAGTTTATGGGAAAGGAAAAAGACAGATAATAGTGGACAAGAGTAATTTACAAAAAGACTTACAACTTATAATCCCATAGTACTCATCATCTCCAATGTACAATAGTTGTGATCATGATCTTACATGTAAATGTTTATTCAAACCAGTGGGGAGCTAGTGGAGGAATCAAGAGGGGCGAAAGTGAAAATACACATGTTTGGGAGGGTCAAATGAGTGAAGTTTCCTTAACCTTGTGGAATCACTGGCTTTTCCAAATTACATGAAAAGAAAAATCGGTGTGCCAGCGTCGCTTGTTTTGTTATTTTGGATGTGTCCATCTTGTTATCCAGAGGCTGTGCATTTTCTCAATGCAGTTGCATCAGCTCGATATAACAACTGAATGAAAATACCCTTTATCAAAAAGAAGAAGAGGAAAAACCATCTTACGAAACCCACACCAAGACGATAGGGAGCTTTGGTGCATTTATATAGATGACATGCCCCATTTTTTAAAGAAATTAGGCCCAAAAACATAGATGCCCAATGGACAGGATGAATTATCTAGCTAAATTGTGCTAAGAGTGTAGTTGAACAGAAGGGCAGGACCCGCAACCCAACGATGTAGCTTGCTAAGAAGCACCAACATCTTTCAACACTGATGAAGCTGACCTCCATCACTAAACATGTCCGCCATCCGGAGTGAGAAATGAGCAATTAATTTTGAAATGCACGGTAAGACTCCAAGGACGGAAATGACCCCCTTTGCCGACATCGCCACCAGCATGGACCTCCTTCCCCAACTCCCACCCCCCGTCAAAGACCTAGAACTACACACACCCAGACACCAAATCTTGTGTAAGGGTCCGTGATAGCACTATGGTTGCCCGGATCTTTCGATGAGGAATACTTTGTTGATTTAGGTGTCGACGACTTTAGCGATCCGACTACCATGTGTAATAACTAATAATGCACTCTGTAACCTCAAACTTTATTCTTTCAAATTTGGAAAATGACATGTATATTCACCGTTCGAAACATGATGACGACCACTACGAATATTATTCGTGATCATATCATGTGACCCATATCCGCACTCCGTCTTTCTACTTGGTGACAGAAGCTTGGAAATGTTATGTTGTGTAACAACATTTATGCGCTCTTGCGTTCGATGGAGGGAGGCTCAAGGCTTTCTATTCTACACTAGGTTGCAATGAATGCTCTATCTCAACACCCCCGGCCGAAAGTTGAAACAAATTCTGGAAGATTGCCGCCCATTTTTGGCTGCAAATCAATGGTCCTGACTAGCTAGTCCTGCGTCTGGTTCAAGTCACATGGATTAGGCTAGCTCAGAGACCTTGGGATAGCAAGTAGAAGCATAAATTGATGGATATTCATTCCCAAATGATAAGTGCCCTTGTTCGGGCAAAAGTCGACTATAATGCATTGTTGTGCCTGTGAAGCATCCCAGTAACCATTTTAAGCCGAAGGCACAACCATGAGCCTGTGCTACTCGTTTGCACAAACTAGTGAAAAGGACGGTCCATCATCACTACACCCGATCGGTGGTGCAGAGTGGAGGCCAGTCATACCACCCGATCGGCCATGGCTGTGACCTGTACCCGCATGAATGGCGCGTAGCTAGAAATGAACAGTGGACTGTGCCATGCATTGCCGGTTCATATTTGGGGAGGAGGAAACTTCGTGGAGCTTGCAACCTCGAGCTCACATCACATCATACTCCCTCCGTTTCAAAATAAGTGTCACAACATTAGTACAAAATTGAGACACCTATTTTAAGATGGAGGGAGTATCATTTATTCATGCAGGTAATAAGGCTAGAAAGAACATTTAGTTTCTGTGGAACATAGTAGCTCGGCTGGAACTCCTGATGTGTGCTCGCGTATGACGCTTACCGCGCCGGCGTCCAGCTATCCTATCACGCGCGACGGTGGTGGCCGTGCGGGCGGCGCACGCACGAGTTGACAGGCGAGAAGGCACATGCAATGGAATGGATGGGAGTCATGTCGGCCTCAACAATGTTAAGATCCATTGATGGCAAGACAGGACGGCGGTGGTACGCTTGCAGAATGGCAGCGGCCGCATCACCACCACGACATGGATGACCTCCCGGTGGTTGTGGTGATGTTCGAAGGCGGGAAGACATCCCACCAATACGTTAGTGCTTTTTTGGTATGGTGTGGAGTACTAACTGGTGCAACTACCGGAAGATCCATCATCAAGATGGTAACTGGAGCACCGCTTCATGTCTGGGGTGAAAACCTTTGGCCTTACCTTTACTAGTCAAGCTCAACAGCGATGTACTTATTGTTGTTGAAGGCCTTGTGTCGGTGTCAAAACCAGCGGATCTCGGGTAGTGGGTCCCGAACTGTGCGTCTAGACCGGATGGTAACAGGAGGCAGGGAACACGATGTTTTACCCAGGTTCGGGCCCTCTTGATGGAGGTAAAACCCTACGTCCTGCTTGATTAATATTGATGATATGGGTAGTACAAGAGTAGATCTACCACAAGATCAAGGAGGCTAAACCCTAGAAGCTAGCCTATGGTATGATAGTTGTATATGGAGTTTATTGCCTACGGACTACAACCCTCTGGTTTATATAGACACCGGATAGGGTTAGGGTTACATAGAGTCGGTTACAATGGTAGGAGATCTTGAATATCCGCATCGCCAAGCTTGCCTTCCACGCCAAAGAAAGTCTCATCCGGACACGGGACGAAGTCTTCAATCTTGTATCTTCATAGTTCAGGAGTCCGGCTGAAGGTATAGTCCGGCTGCCCGAACACCCCCTAATCCAGGACTCCCTCAGTAGCCCCTGAACCAGGCTTCAATGACGACGAGTCCGGCGCGCAAATTGTCTTCGGCATTGCAAGGCGGGTTCCTCCTCCAAGTCCTTCATAGAAGATTGTAAACACCAAGAGTAGTGTCCGGCTCTGCAAAATAAGCTTCCACATATTGCCATAGAGAGAATAATATTAACACAAATCAAATCTGCTGACGTATTCCGCAGTGCGTCATCACACTACAGCCAAGTCCTTCACTCGAATCGTTTTCACTTTTCCACCTCAGCGTGTTTTGCGAGGCGGTTTCCTTGCACTAGTAGAAAACAGGGCTATGGTCCAGGCCGGCTCAGCCCATTAGTCCCGATTCAGTGTAGAACCGGGACCAATGTGGGCATTGGTCCCGGTTCGTGAGCCCAGGGGGCCGGCCGGGCCACGTGGGCCATTGGTCCCGGTTCGTCTGGACCTTTTGGTCCCGGTTGGTGGGACGAACCGGGACCAATGGGCCTCGCTCCTGGCCCACCACCATTGGTCCCGGTTGGTGGCTTGAACCGGGACCAAAGGCTCCCCTTTAGTCCCGGTTCATGCCACCAACCGGGACCAATGAGGTGCCTATATATACCCCCTCGCATAAGAGCAGAGTACACTGCTCTGTTTTTTTCTGGCCGAGGGGGAGAGGGCTTGGTGGTGCTCTAGCTCACCTCCTATGCACACAAGGTGTTCGATGGAATGCCCGAGCCACACTACTTAAGCTTTCTCCTCTCGAAGCTCGACCTCCAAACTCCATTTTCCTCGAGATTTTTCTAGATTTAGCGGTCCGTCACGCCCCGTCCCCGTCTTCACCGCCGTCGATCACCCGCGCCGATCTCATCACCAACACCACCGTGGTGAGCCTCTTGTTCTTATCTTCTTTCTGAAAGGAAAAATATTCTTACTTGTATGTTTAGATAGATACTTGTATCATTTTTTTACATTTATTATTGCATCTTATATAGTGCGATGGTTTTGGTATCCGCCCCCGTCGGCCCTCGTCCTGTCTATGATTCGGATTTGGTATGTATATTATCTTTATAACTATTGGTTCATTTATTGTTTATGAAAATTATGCCGACTAACGTGACATAGATTTTATTTATCTAGGATGTATGTGAATCGGAAATGCCAACCGACCCTATTGTCGAGAGGTTAAATTTAGTTGAAGAAGAAAACAATTTGTTGAAGGAAAAAATAAAAAAATTGAGGAGGAGAAGATGATATTGGAGTTGCATGTTGCGGATGTCGTCGATGATCACAAGATCAAGATGGATGCAATGCGCTTGAAGATTAGAAAGATTAGAAAATATGCCATTCATACCGAGGCTTGATATCATTATGTCGTTGGATCAATTGTTACCTTGGTTGCGATTATGATCGCATTTGTTTTCGCATTGAAATGTTTTACATAGTTTCAATGTATGGTTTAATCAATTAGATGCTCTAGAGAGCTATATGTTGTTAGATGGGAACTATGTATGCACTTTGGTTTTAATGTGATGATGAACTTCTATTAATTTGGACACTTAATTATATATAATGCACGCAGATGAACCGGCAATGGATGTACGGTGACAGACACACCCGCGAGTACATTAAGGGCGTGCATGAGTTTCTCGATGCGGCTGAGGCAAACAAGCAGAATGGTTTTATGTGTTGTCCATGCACTGAATGTGGGAATACGAGGTCTTACTCTAACCGGAAAATCCTTCACTCCCACCTGCTTTACAAGGGTTTCATGCCACACTATAATGTTTGGACGAGGCACGGAGAAATAGGGGTTATGATGGAAGACGGTGAAGAAGAAGAGTAGGATGACAACTATGTGCCCCCTGAATACGGTGATGCTGCAACGGGGGGAGCTGGTGAAGATCAAGAGGAACCAGACGATGTGCCCAATGATGCTGCCACGGGTGAAGCTGCTGAAGATCAAAAGGAACCAGACGATGTGCCCGATGATGACGATCTCCGCCGGGTCATTGTCGATGCAAGGACGCAATGCATTAGTCAAAAGGAGAAGCTGAAGTTCGATCGCATGTTAGAGGATCACAAAAAAGGGTTATACCCCAATTGCGAATATGGCAACACAAAGCTCGGTACCGTACTGGAATTGCTGCAGTGGAAGGCAGAGAATGCTGTGGCTGACAAAGGATTTGAGAAGCTACTGAAAATATTGAAGAAGAAGCTTCCAAAGGATAACGAATTGCCCAACAGTACATACGCAGCAAAGAAGGTCGTATGCCCTCTAGGATTGGAGGTGGAGAAGATACATGCATGCCCTAATGACTGCATCCTCTACCGCTATGCATACAAGGATCTGAACGCATGCCCGGTATGCAGTGCGTTGCGGTATAAGATCAGACGAGATGACCCTGGTGATGTTGACGGCGAGCCCCTCAGGAAGAGGGTTCCTGCGAAGGTGATGTGGTATGCTCCTATAATACCACGGTTGAAACGTCTGTTCAGAAACGAAGAGCATGCCAAGTTGATGCGATGGCACAGTGAGAACCGAAAGAAAGATGGGAAGTTGAGAGCACCCGTTGACGGGTCGCAGTGGAGAAAAATCGAGAGAAAGTACTGGGATGAGTTTGCAAAGGACCCAAGGAATGTATGGTTTGCTTTAAGCGCGGATGGCATTAATCCTTTCGAGGAGCAGAGCAGCAATCACAGCACCTGGCCCGTGACTCTATGTATGTATAACCTTCCTCCTTGGATGTGCATGAAGCGGAAGTTCATTATGATGCCAGTTCTCATCCAAGGCCCTAAGCAACCTGGCAACGAAATTGATGTGTACCTAAGGCCATTAGTTGAAGAACTTTTACAGCTGTGGAATGGAAACGGTGTACGTACGTGGGATGAGCACAGACAGGAGGAATTTAACCTTAAGGCCTTGCTGTTCGTGACCATCAACGATTGGCCCGCTCTCAGTAACCTTTCAGGACAGACAAACAAAGGATACCACGCATGCACGCACTGTTTAGATGATACTGAAAGTATATACCTGGACAAATGCAGGAAGAATGTGTACCTGGGCCATCGTCGATTTCTTCCAGACAACCATCAATGTCGAAAGAAAGGCAAGCATTTCAAAGGCGAGGCAGATCACCGGAAGAAGCCCGCCATGCGCACCGGTGATCACGTGCTTGCTATGGTCAATGATTTACACTACGTAATCTTTGGAAAGGGTCCCGGTGGACTAGCTGTTCCGAATGACGCTGAGGGACATGCACCCATGTGGAAGAAGAAATCTATATTTTGGGACCTACCCTACTGGAAAGACCTAGAGGTCTGCTCCTCAATCGACGTGATGCACGTGACGAAGAACCTTTGCGTGAACCTACTAGGCTTCTTGGGCGTGTATGGGAAGACAAAAGATACACCTGAGGCACGAGAGGACCTGCAACGTTTGCACGAAAAAGACGGCATGCCTCCGAAGCAGTATAAAGGTCCTGCCAGCTACGCTCTTACGAAAGAAGAGAAAGAAATCTTCTTTGAATGCCTGCTCAGTATGAAGGTCATGACTGGCTTCTCATCGAATATAAAGGGAATAATAAATATGCCAGAGAAAAAGTTTCAGAACCTAAAGTCTCATGACTGCCACGTGATTATGATGCTACTGCTTCCGATTGCATTGAGGGGGCTTCTACCGGAAAACGTCCGATTAGCCATTGTGAAGCTATGTGCATTCCTCAATGCAATCTCTCAGAAGGTGATCGATCCAGAAATCGTACCAAGGCTAAGGAGTGATGTGGCGCATTGTCTTGTCAGTTTCGAGCTGGTGTTCCCACCATCCTTCTTCAATATCATGACACACGTCCTAGTTCATCTAGTCGACGAGATTGTCATCCTAGGGCCCGTATTTCTACACAATATGTTCCCCTTTGAGAGGTTCTTGGGAGTCCTAAAGAAATATGTCCGTAACCGCGCTAGGCCAGAAGGAAGCATCTCCATGGGCCATCAAACAGAGGATGTTATCGGGTTTTGTGTTGACTTCATTCCTGGCCTTAACAAGATAGGTCTCCCTAAATCGCGGTATGAGGGGAGACTGACTGGAAAAGGCACTCTTGGAAGAGACTCAATAATATGCAGGGACGGATATTCTTGGTCTCAAGCACACTACACAGTTCTACAGAACTCTACGTTGGTGACCCTGTATGTCGATGAACACAAGAACAGTCTGCGCTCCAAACACCCGGAGCAGTGCGACGACTGGATTACATGTGAACACATCAGGACTTTCAGCAGTTGGTTGGAAACACGTCTCAGAGGTGACAACACTGTTTGTGATGAGTTGTACTTGTTGTCCAGGGGACCATCTTTGAATGTATTGACTTACAAAGGATACGAGATAAATGGGAATACATTTTACACGATCGCCCAAGATCAAAAGAGCACCAACCAAAACAGCGGTGTCCGCTTTGATGCAGCAACCGAGAGCGGAAAGGACACATATTATGGTTACATAGTGGACATATGGAAACTTGACTACGGACCTAATTTTAAGGTCCCTTTTTTTAAGTGCAAATGGGTCAATCTGTTAGGCGGCGGGGTACATGTAGACCCACAGTACGGAATGACAACAGTGGATCTGAAAAATCTTGGGTACACTGACGAACCGTTCGTCCTAGCCAATGATGTGGCACAGGTTATCTATGTGAAGGACATGTCTACCAAACTGAGAAAAAGAAAAGATAAGGAAGTGAATACATCATACGATGAGCCAAAGCGCCACATAGTTCTTTTAGGAAAAAGGGACATCCTGGGAGTGGACGGCAAGACAGACATGTCTGAAGATTATGAAAAGTTTCATGAAATTCCTACCTTCAATGTCAAGGCTGACCCAAGCATCCTGATAAACAATGAAGATTATCCATGGTTACGGTGCAATAAGCAAATGACACAAGCGAAAAAAAAGTGAATACTTTCTCCCGCAACTATTATTTTGATACCATGCCAAATTTGTAACAGACGAACATGCTACCATTGTCCGTTTTGTACATGCACATGCTATGTGGGTGATATTATGATACCATCCCAACTTTCAACTTTTTCAGAGTTCATTTGAAATGCTTTCATGTCTTATGGTTTGAAACTTTGATACTTCGAAAGTGATTGTCCATTTTGTACACGAAGTGCATCAAGTTTTTGTCGTAACCCTCTCTACTTTTTGGAACATGCCATGTGGGTGAAATGATGATACCATGCCAACTTTCAACCTTTTCAGAGTTCATTTTGAAATGCTTTCCAATTTCAGAGTCATTTAGCTCAAAGAATGAATTAATAGAAAACAGAATAAACTACAAAACTTTTATGAAAATAAAAACAATCAATTAAAATATTATGTTATGATCAACTAAAATAAAACTATAATATTCTTCAATAGCAAAAAGAATATAATTTTTGTGACCTAAAATCAAACTATAAGTATTTAATTGTAAGTATAAATAAAAAATAAATAGCAAAGAAGAAAAAAATTCTAATTTTATAGTAAAGTTATTCATAAACTAGTGATTCACACAAATTTTTAAAAATTCAAATTTAAACTATTTAAAATTTAAAACTAATGGCACTAACAGAAAGTTTATAATTTTTGTGACCTAAAAGCAAAAAGAAATCACT
>NC_041392.1:710606915-710647953 GCF_002162155.2 Triticum dicoccoides
GCCTCGAGCTCCCCTGCTACGGGCTCGCCGTCGCCGCCCCGTGCTCGCCGTCGCCCAGCCCTTGCCCCGTCCCGCCCCCGCGCGCCGGCGCCCTCGCCTGCCCCCGCGCTGTGAGCCGCCGCCCGGCTCTGTTTTTTTATTTTTATTACTTTATTTTTTTTGTTCATAGGTGATGTATATGTGTATGTGGCTATAATGTATATGTGTATGTGAACAATGCAAAAGATTGTTTTTTAGAAAAATTAGGATTTTTTCTGTTCATAGATTTTTTTGGTGATATTAATTATTGTAAATATGCAAATGTTTGTATATTCATATGAACAATGAATTAGGCAATACTACTTCTTGTATTTTTAAGAAGGAAGAAGAAGAAAAAGAATGAGAGGAAAAAGGAAATAAGAAGAGGAATAAAGGAGAAGAAGAGGGGAGAGGAAGAAGAGGAGAAATAAATAAGAAGAAGAAAAAAGAAGAAAAAGAAGAGGAGAAGAAGAAAGGAATAGAGGAGAAGAAGAGAAAAATAGAATATATATATTCTATTTTCTCTTTTCTCCTCTATTCCTTTCTTCTTCTCCTCTTTTTTTTCTTCTTTTTTTTCTTCAACACGTGGGGGGGGGGTCGAGAACGCCGGACATTCATGAGAGAGGCGAGGAAGAAGGGGAAGAAGAGGGAGAAGAAGAGGAGAGGAAGAAGAGGAAGTCTTCTCCTCTATTCTTTCTTCTCTTCTTTTTTCTTCTTCTTCTTCCTCTTTATTTTATCGGGAACGAGGGTCGTCGAGAGGTTGAGGAGCGGTAGAGGAGAAACCCTAAATAGAAAGTATCGTCGGTGTGAGATACATGTACCGTCGGTGTCGGACACTACACCCACATCCCACAAGTGGCGCGGGCTTCGACGCCCACGTCACTTGTGGGACGTGGATGTAGTGTCCGACACCGAAGGCCACATGTATCTCACACCCACGATACTTGCTAGCTATTTAGGGTTTCCTCTACCGAAAAGAAGAGGAGAAATAAATAAGAAGAAGAAAAAAGAAGAAAAAGAAGAGGAGAAGAAGAAAGGAATAGTGGAGAAGAAGAGAAAAATAGAATATATATATTCTATTTTCTCTTTTCTCCTCTATTCCTTTCTTCTTCTCCTCTTTTTTTTCTTCTTTTTTTTCTTCGACACGTGGGGGGGGGGTCGAGTACGCCGGACATTCATGAGAGAGGCGAGGAAGAAGGGGAAGAAGAGGGAGAAGAAGAGGAGAGGAAGAAGAGGAAGTCTTCTCCTCTATTCTTTCTTCTCTTCTTTTTTCTTCTTCTTCTTCCTCTTTATTTTATCGGGAACGAGGGTCGTCGAGAGGTCGAGGAGCGGTAGAGGAGAAACCCTAAATAGAAAGTATCGTCGGTGTGAGATACATGTACCGTCGGTGTCGGACACTACACCCACATCCCACAAGTGGCGCGGGCTTCGACGCCCACGTCACTTGTGGGACGTGGATGTAGTGTCCGACACCGAAGGCCACATGTATCTCACACCCACGATACTTGCTAGCTATTTAGGGTTTACTCTACCGAAAAGAAGAGGAGAAATAAATAAGAAGAAGAAAAAAGAAGAAAAAGAAGAGGAGAAGAAGAAAGGAATAGTGGAGAAGAAGAGAAAATAGAATATATTCTCTTTTCTCTTTTCTCCTCTATTCCTTTCTTCTTCTCCTCTTTTTTTTTCTTCTTTTCTTCTTCTTCTTCTTCTTCTTCTTCTTCTTCTTCTTCTTCTTCTTCTTCTTCTTCTTCTTCTTCTTCTTCTTCTTCTTCTTCTTCTTATTCTTATTAGCCGGAAGTAGAGAGAGGTTTCCTAGTGTCAAAGTATTGAAGAAATTCATGCCTTCATCATTAGCCGGAAGTAACCAGGGCATGTTGGTACGAAGTTCTGCAAAGTTGTTCTGGAATGGAGTCCCGGATAGAATAATACGCCTTTTGATACGAATTCAGCAAAGGCCTTCCAAATAGCGATATTCGGAAGGCTCTTGCTGAACTTTGTACCAAAAAGCAAATTATCCTATCTGGGACTCCGTTCCAGAACAATTTTGAAGAGCTTCGTACCATCATGCACATGTTACTTTCGCCTAATGATGAAGACATGGTTTTGTTGAATCCCTTGACACTAGGCAACCTCCCGACCCCTCGGCGATCCTATCAAACATGAGAGGAAGAAGAGGATAAAAAAAGAAGAGGAAGAAGAAAAAAAAGAGGAGAAGAAAGAATAGAGGAGATCTTCTCCTCTATTCTTTCTTCTCCTCTTATTTTTCTTCTTCTTCCTCTTTTTTTTATCGGGAACGAGGGTCGTCGAGGGACATAGATGTAGTGTCGTTGTTGTCGATATATTCCCCCTCCCGATAGCTTACTATGATTAGGTAGCTAGTTCTACGTTTGGCACTAATATATCCATCTGTCATGTTTGAATAATAATTGCCATGTTGTAAATATTTGTAGAAACTATGGACACCGCCCTAGACGAAGCAACAAAAGAAGCGTTGTTGAGGGACATAATCGCAGAAGGAAGTGATGACATCTCATTGTTTCTCAACGAAACCGATGGTCTGGAAGGAGAGGGTGAACAAGCTGGCTACGGTGACCTAATGCCGGTGCAAGAAGAAGAACATGAGGACGGCTCCGGTGACCCAATGCCGGTGCAAGAACTAGACCGTGATGACGGCTCCGGTGACCAAACCGAGTCCGGCCAGGTATATATATTAGTTAAGCCTATGCTGACTAGCTGATTGATGCATTCATTGTTTTAGTATGTACACATATTAATTAAGTCTTTGTTCTTTTTTCTAGCCCTCCGAATCGAGCACAACTTCGGTAAAGAGACGAGGCCCGAAGAAAAAGTTGAGCTCGGATGAATAGTTTGAGATCATAGCAATCGCGCCCGACGGCCAACCTATTGAACCCCTCCGGACAAAGAGCGCATTTATTGCTCAGTGCGGGGTTCTGGTTAGGGACAAGATGCCGATAAGCATCCAGCAATGGTTTAAGCCGGCTACAGAAGACCCTGAGGTGTCTTATGTCAATGATATGCAGAAAAATGATCTTTGGACTGAGCTGAAGTCAAATTTCACCCTACCACCTGAGGATAATCCAGATAACCCAGTTAAAGAGAAATTAATCAAGTCTTTTGCTCTGAAGAGGATGGCAGAACTATTCAGGAGGTGGAAGAAAGAGCTGAATAAGTTTGTCAAAAATAATGAGACACCAGAATTCAAGGGCAGATATGAGAAGATCAGAGATCACTGGCCCGCATTTGTGGCCCACAAGACATCAGAAAAGAGTAAGAAGATGTCGGCGACAAACAAGCAAAATGCTGCGAAGAAGAAGCTTCACCATCGCACGGGGTCAGGTAGCTACCTCGTAGCCCGGCCTAAGTGGTCCAAGACTGAGAATGATCTGGTTCATAAAGGGATCGAAGCAGAGACAATTAACTGGCCAGACCATTGTCGGACTTGGTTCTTCGGGGCTGGCGGAACACTGGACCCTGTAACAGGGAAGTGCATTTGGACGAACGATCAAATGGACATACCAGTCAGTAAGCTTAAGCAGTATATCAAAGCAGCGCAGGAAGGGGCGTTCTTTCCAGACAGAGAGAACGACGAGCTCACAATGGCCCTCGGGAATCCTGAGCACCCTGGACAGACACGAGGCACGCCAGGCTCCATTCCGTGGAAGGTTGGGTTTCCGGACGCAGGCGGTTACAAATCCCATAAGAGGAGGAAAAAAGTGCAGCAGACCCAAATACAGGCGCTGCAAGCAAGGGTAGACGCGATAGAGGAACGAGAAGCAAATCGCAGCAAACGTACTGCCGAAGCCTCCCCCGAAGCTACCCCGCCATCTCAGCGCAGAAGCAGCGTGGCTTCCACCGAGCTGCTTCAGCTGGAGCATGCCTTGATGGCTCCTGCCAGCTATCCCGTGGATGCCATAACGGAGTCTCAAAATTGCCACCTTATGACGCAATGGATGAATTTGAAGGTCAAGGCGGCTGTTGGCTCTGTTTATCCTACTGAACCCGGCGCAACTTTTCACTGCTGGGCGATTCCAGAAGGATATGCTAGGGTGATGGTGGATGAGATAACGGAGGGATTTGAGGACCTCCAGCTTGACCACCCTACCGGTGAAGGGGAGACTCGGCTGGGGTCTGCTCTGAAGACTCCATGCCTATGGCGGAAGGAGCTCATCAACCTTCCGAACTGGACGCCACCGCCTCCTCCTCCTCCGGCGAGTCAGGGCACTCCGCCTCCACCGTCTTCTCCTCCGGCGAGTGACGATCAGGGCCCTCGGCCGGCTCCTTCTCCGGCGCGTGGCGGCACTCCGCCTCCTTCTCCGCCTGCGCCGACGCGCCCGAGCAGCCAGCCTCCTCCTTCTCCGCCTCGTCAGCAAGGGCGGAAGAGACCTGCCGCCGCTCCAGCTGCTCCGGCGCGTCGTAGTCCTTCTCCTCCGCCTCTTAAGCAAGTAAAGAAGACACCCGCTCCGTCTGCTCGGTCGGTGTCTAGCAGTACAACCAGAGGCGGGAGGACATACAGATTCGGTCCTTCTCTGAAGACTCCAGAGAAGTTACCATATGAGAGGACCCTGGAGGAGAACGCCGAGATCGCGCGAGAAGAAGTGAGGAACTTCTTTGAAGGGGTGAAAGCAAAGAAACATCCACCTCCGGAGGAGAAGGTAGATCGGGTGAAAGTGAAGCGCACTCTGGCTGCCCTGACAAAACCACCGAAGTCTGATCCGCCGAAAGGAAACTATGACCGCATTATTGGAAAGGAATTTGTCGAAGCGGAGCGGTCGGGAAGTACTGTCAGTGATCAAAGGCTGAAAGAAAGACGAGCTGGGAAACAAATTTCCCAGCTCGGCGAACAAGCGAAGCAATCGTGCCCCCCGCTCAAGGTGCCTAGCCACAACGTCGATAATGATCCGAGGATGGTGCCCGGTTATAGCAATCTTGCAGATTACCTGCCCGACGAAGTACATTATGAACCCATGGAGGTGCATATACAAAGATACGAGTACGGGAAGCCTCTCGTCAAACATGAAAGATCTCTATCAACGATGATGCGAAGATTGCATGATTGGTACATGAAAATCTACAGAGACTCTGGGGGGAGGAGTACTTTGTATGTGAAAGTTAAAAAGGAGCATGACCTCGTTGGAATTGATCTGTTGCCTGTTCCATTTGAGGAGTTCTATCAGTTTTTCAATCAATTGGCCCTCGATAAAACAACGGTCGCCTGCTACTGTCTGTAAGTAGTAGTACTTCTGTCATTAAGTTTCTCTATATAGCTTAGCTCTTTCATTGCATGTATTTATAATCATCCTCACTATATTATGCAGATTGAAGATCGCCGAATTGAAGAAAAGACAAGTCGGTGATATTGGGTTCATTAACACACATCTCATAGATGCAACTCAGGTTAAACTTCATGCCGCAGCTACCGAGGCCAACTTGCTACGATCGTTCGTAATAAATCAAAACAAAGATATAATACTCTTTCCTTACAACTTCAGGTGAGTGTTACTGTCTTGTGCGTATTCGGTTTCCCTTATATATTAGTCAAGGTTATAGTAGTGTAATTCATGAGTTATGCATGTGTGTGCAGTTTCCACTATATTCTCCTAGAGATTAAGCTTGAGCAGGGAGTAGTAACCGTCTTGGACTCTAAACGAAAAGATCCCAAGGAGTATGCGGACATGACTGAAATCCTCAAGAAGTAAGTTAAATCGATCATTATCCACCATATCAGCAACTTTGTTCATTTCCTGATATCAAGTAATTGTTTTCTTTGTCCGGTAGGGTTTGGAGAAAATTCACCAAAACAGTTCCGGGACTGCCGAAGGAGCTGGAATTTAGACACCCGAAAGTAAGTACTATAGTAGCATGTTCCGCGCATCTCCTAGTGATTCAAGCGCTAGTTTCATCAATACCATTTAGCATTCTTGCTTATCAGTTTGATTGACCTCTATTTCTTGTAAAGTGGTTGTGGCAGGAACAAGGGAATGATTTCTGTGGATACTACATCTGCGAGTCCATCCGCCACACGACCTGTGAGCGGGGCGGGTACTCTAACGAACAATATGAAGTACGTAAATAACAACATTCACAATTTTATTTTATTACCATCATTTGTGTTGAGTTTCATTCATTTATATATATATATATATATATATATATATATATATATATATATATATATATATGTATTGACCCCCTTCTTCAAATTAGATGTTTCGGAAGTGGGATGAACTTCTAGCACCAGCTCGCATGCGAGCAATTCAAGAGGAATTGGCGGCATTCTTTCTTGACCACGTGATCCCTGAAGACGGAGAATTCTATGTGGACCCTGAATCCGTATGATTATATTTGTAAGAGATAATTATTGTATATATGTAGCCGGTAGTGTCAGATAGATATACGAGAACTTGTTGTTCGACCAATCTCTCGGAGAAGGAGAGGTGGTCGATATCACTTCTCTCTGTATGCATATATGTTCATGACGATCTTCTGTTTCCTTCGTTTGCTTACTAGCTAGCTAGCGTGTCTAGTCCTCTCTATACGTATGTATAGTATGTAGCATCGACCAAGCACGGACATAACAGAGGACACTTCTCTCTATTAATTATAGCTAGCTAACACAATATATGAAACACCTAAATTAACCCCCCAAAACCCCCAAAACCCCCCTCCCTTTCAAAAAAAAAACAAAAACCCCAGCCACAGAAGTGCTGACGCGTGGATGCCTATTGGTCCCGGTTGGTGCCACCAACCGGGACCAAAGGGTCTCCTGACTGGGCTCTGCGCACTGCCCACGTGGAGGGCCTTTAGTCCCGGTTCTGGATTGAACCGAGACTAAAGGGGGGAGGTATTAGTACCGACACTTTAGTCCCGGTTCCGGAACCGGGACTAAAGGCCCTTACGAACCGGGACTATAGGCCCTTTTTCTACCAGTGTTGGCACGTCTTGTCAAAGCAGAGATCGTGTGCCCCCTTTTACGGGATTCTCATCAATACGGACGTGGGTAACCCAATCGTGCCCGTTAGCATGTTTTCTCGATTAAATGCGAGTCCCAAACGGTTACGGGGAGGGCTCCTGGTATTCAACCTCTTATGAAGGGACCAGGGCCTTACTCCTTTTCTCCAATCCCAAAACAAGTTCGCCCGTCGCCTCGAGTTCCAACACCCTAGGCTCCAGATTCCGGGCGCCTCAGACCTTCGACAATGTCCGGTTCCGACCTTCAAGACCGATGGATGCCCTCCTCCGTCATGGAGGAGGACGTGCTAAAGTTGAGAGAGGCTAAGTTCTTGACCGCCAAAATTTCGCACAGGTTGCCTGCTCAAAGGCAGGCCATCCCCAGTCCCCAGCCCGGTGAGAGCATAGTGTTCGTGTCTCACTTCCTTCGGGGGTTAGGCTTCCCGATGGACCCCTTTGTGAGGGGACTGCTGTTTTATTACGGGCTGGAATTCCACGACTTAGCTCCGGAGTCCATCCTCCATATCTCCTCGTTTATCGTTGTATGCGAAGCGTTCCTCCGTGTTACCCCTCACTTCGGATTATGGCTCAAAACTTTCAAAGTGGAGCCAAAGATGATCAACGGACAGCACGCAGAGTGCGGAGGCGCTGTTATAAGCAAAAATGCTGATGCTCCATGGCCCGAGGGCTCTTTTCAAGAGGAGCTAGGCTTATGGCAACGAGAGTGGTTTTATATCACCGCTTCCCGGAGCACCAAGTGGGTGGCGCTTCCTGCCTTTCGCTCGGGTCCCCCACCACGGCTAGCGTCATGGGTTAACAGAGGGTTAGATTGGGGTTTGCCCAAAGACGTGCCCCTGTTACAGGGCCGAATTAAGGATCTCTTGGAAGGAGACCTCAGCTTGGTCAAGGTGACGCAGGTCATGCTGATTCGCCGAATATTGCCCGGCAAACGTCGCCCCCTTCGCCTGTGGGAGTTTAATCCAGAGGGACCGCGAGCTCTCCAGAACTTTATGGGCGCAACGCCCGCGGAGATGTATAGACTGTTCTTCGGATCACAAGAGATGTGTCCGGATTTAACCGAGGACGCAGGCCTAAGCTGCAATCGCCCGGATACTCAAGTAAGCAACCTTGTGCCCGGACCTTCTATCCGTATAATTGTCATAAACTTGCCCCTAAAAGAGCCGTCCTTTTAAATAGGAGTGGATAGCGAAGGCAAAGCTGATCAGGTGTCCGGCTCCCCTTCCTGAAACCAGGCCGGATCCCGTGCTGGTCAGGATGCTAGAGATAATGCCTTTGGAGGGGGAGGACAAGGAAGCTATGGCCTCCTCGAAGGAGGCTACTCCGAAGGGAGGAACCGACAATTCCTCTCCTAAGGGGAAGAAGAGAGCCGCCTCTGACGACCCGGAAACCATGGCCTCGAAACGGGGGAGAAAATCCTTGTCAGAGGGTCCGACGCCGGGGAGTTCCTCGGCCGGACTACGCCCTCAAGGGGATCAGCCCTCCAGCGAGCCGTAAGTGGAGAAAAGATTTTCCTTTTGAGGGATGAGGGAAGTCCTTGATTTATATCTGAGAAGATTAACCAAACCTTTATCTTGTAGCTCGGACCTCATCCCTTCTCAGCAGAGCTCGTCTTCAGGGGATCTCCTTCCGGAGATGATGGAGAGCGGGACGCCTCCCCCTGCCGTGCCGCCTAGCGAGGGCGGAGGGTTTCTCCAAATCCGGCAGGGGCGGAAGGTGGCTATGCGCCCCCCCCCGAGGTTCTCCGCGTCCGGCCTTCGAAAGAGGTCATGGGACGAGCCCGGCACCGTCTGGTGCTCGGCCGGTGGAGCTAAAGATTCTGCTGGGGCGAGCTTCTATCTCAGAGGAGCACCGCGCATTGATGGGCACGGTGATTGAAAGGATTTCATCCGTAGAGAGCGGATTGTATGAGGCCGTCAAAAGTTTACTGACGGGTTTCGAGGTACATTAGATAATGTATACTTTTGTCAGTTGCGCATGAGTAAGATGCGCCCTGTGTAGATAGTAGCCCCTGAGACTCTGCGCGTCGTCAAGAAATGACGGCACGCGGAGGATCATAATCCCAAGTCTAAGATGTCGCCTTTGAATGTAGGCGGCAGGGTGTCCGGAATCGAGCCAAACTGACGATTTTGCCGAACTAAAGCGGCAACTGGACGTGGCAGATGCCGACACCACGCTTGTCAATAAGCGGCTTGATGAGGCTCAAGGTATGTAATTCCTCGGGCGGCATCATGTAAGAACAGTTTTATGCCTGTGTCTTACGATGTGTGTGCTTGACGCAGATGGTGCGGCCGCCGTGGAGAGTCTTAGGGCAGAACTTGCCCGAGCTAAAGAACAAGCCAGCGAAAGTGATGCGGCCACCAGGAAAGCCCTTGAAGAGCTGAGAGCCGAACAGGCTGCTCATTGCCGAAGCAAGGAAGAGATGGCCAAGATGGCTGAAAAGTTAAAAAGCGCTACAGACCATTGCAGACTTCCTGAAAAAGAAGACCAGGCAAAACAGACGTACTTAGAGAAGGCCGTTGCCAATGCCAAGGACGCGCGCTCTGCGATGAGAGCTGCAAAGGAGGAGCTGCGTCAGGTCGAACAGATTGCGGCTGGAAAGCCCTTTATGCTGCGAAGGAAATTTCGTGATCCGAAGTTTGCACCGTTGGACCGGATGTGGAGTGTGGAGGATACCTATCTGGACTTGGCAGCGAGTGCTGCTGATGCGACCGAACACTTTCGAGATCAGAAAGATCGCGAAGTGGAAAAGCTTTTCTGGTCGCAGTTTCACAATCCAGAGCGTCCACTGGCAGTGGATGATCGTTTGGCTCAATGGGCCGAACTGAATAGGTTGTCTGGACTCGCCATGAAGTACGTCATGGGTCACCTGTGGCCAGGGAGATCGGAGCCGAAGAGTTATTTCAGCTTGTTGCAGCAATTCCTTGACGCGGTGCCGCGTATAAATGCAATGAAGAGGTCAGCATGCATAGAGGGCGCTAGGATGGCTCTTGCCCATGTTAAGACATACTGGGCAGAGATGGAGACCACCGTTGTTGTGTCCCGAGATTCGGACAAAAGCCGAGTACCCTCCGAGCACTATTTTCAGGAAGTTCTTGAAGGCGCTCGTGTAATAGAAACGCAGTTCCCGAAAGATGCTATGTTATGATAGCATATGTAATTATAAAGTAATATTTTAATAAATTGTAGTGGCCTTTTTTATACTTGTGCCTCCAAGTATTGGGAACACCTCCTGAAAGATGGCAGTCGTTGGCTTCAGCCCCCACGCACATAGTGCGGGGGTGCTCGCAGAAGACGCATTTTCATACTTAACCCAACGTCTTGGTCCTACAAAGGAGGTGATAGCGCAGCGGGCCAGGCAACCGAACTATAATGCTTTAATACTTTTACTTAGCCATAGGAGTTTGACAGTGAGACTATTTAGGTAGCCCCTTGGTGGCAACTGCGCTCGTCCGAGTTCGGGGCGCGTATGTGCCTGACCGGGAAGCGGCCCTTTGTTAAAGCGGAGGAATCCGATAGATTCCGATAGATCATCGAGTGGCTGACCAGTCTCACGCTACATCATGACAGTCAGTTTTCGGCTTTCTCTACTGAGGTGCTCGCCCGGCCGAACCGGGGCACAATCGCAGTAGTTCTCCTGGTGCTACCTTAGCCGATAGAGCGGAACGTAAGGTAGCCAAACTCAGGAGCCGGGCAACCCAACATTTGACCAAAGACATGATTCGGAGCTGATGCATATAATGCCAAAACTCGCGACGCCGAACACTCCCTAAGGTGTTCGGTCTTTATGAGTGCGGGCGAAACAACACTCTTTATTAAAAAAAGCCCCTAGTGTCCAGGTACGTGCAAAAATTCTGACGTGGCCACATGCCAAGACGCCAGCCTCCTCCTTGGTTATATCGGAAAGAAAAAACCAGAGGATGTGTAGCAACGAGAGACGGTAAAAAAGGTTTACGCAGGGTCTTAATCTAAAAAGAATCCTTTAGGACGGGTCCCTACTGCACGTCAGCGCCTGTGTCTCCGTTGTGCCGTATCCTGGACAGGCGCCGCACGACATTCATCTGTAAAAGAGAGGAACTGAGTTGAAAACGGGTCGTGCCGAAAAAGTTTAAAATAAGCAAAGTATAAAGTAAGATATATAAGATTGAGCTTTATTGTCTCTTATTGTATATGCGTGGAGCCTCTAGTGCGGGGGTATATGGCTTCTAGGCCTGCATCAATGATGATTTTGCACCGAACTCGTCTATCCGCGTTCGTGGTCTTGAATGACCTATTTCGAAGTTTTTTGGCCGGTGAGGCCATTTTGCTGTGGGGCTGTCACAGCAGCCGCACAGTCCTCCGCTTGGGGAGGCGCACTTTAGTGCTTCCCCTTCAAAGAGATGATGCCTCGTGGACCGGGCATCTTAAGCGTAAGAGATGCATAATGCGGTATTGCGTTAAAGCGAGCGAAAGCTTCGCGTCCCAGTAGTGCTTGATAGCGACTTGAGAACGGGACGATATGGAAGGTCAGCTTTTCACGGCGGAGGTTATCAGCAGAGCCGAATATGACTTCGAGCAGGAGAAAACCCATACAATGGGTGTCTGGACCAGGTATTACCCCTTGAAAGGAGGTTTTGCTGCGGCGGATTCTTGCTGGGTTTATCCCCATGTGCTGGATTGTATCCTGATATATCAGGTTTAGTCCACTGCCGCCGTCCATAAGGACATTTGAAAACTAGAGTCCGCCAATTATTGGATCGAGTATCAAGGCAGTCCAGCCTACATTCTTGATATTCCTAGAATAATCTAGCTGATCGAAGATGATCGGTTTTGACAACCAGTGGCAGGACCCTTTGGGGATGGGTCGTGTGGTGCGTACCTTTACGGGCGCCGCACGTTTTGTTATGTGAAGTGAGTTCACTGTTTTTACTTCTTTTGGGAAGTTCTTTTGTTTCCTGGTGCTCTGCTTTTGGGGTTCGTCCTCGTCTTCGCTTGGTGTGTCGAGCCCCTTGTGTTCGGCATTGAGTCTGCCGGATTGTTTGAAAACCCAACAGTCTCTGTGGGTATGGTTAGCAGGCTTCCCGGGAGTACTGTGTATCTGACATATCCTGTCCAGGATTTTATTTAGGTTGGATGGATCATCCCTGTTATCCTGGGGGGGGGCGATTTTTCCTGATTTTGTCGTGAGCCTTTGAATCCGGCATTGACTGTCGTGCTCTTCAGACTTTTGTCCTTAGTCCAGCGACGGTCCTTGTTGCGTCGTGGTTTTTCGTTTCCATCCCTAGTTTCGGATGTACTTGGGTTGCTAGGGCTGCACCTTGCCAACCAGCTGTCCTCCCCTGCACAAAAGCAGGTCATGAGGCTTGTTAGTGCGGCCATTGTTCTTGGCTTTTCTTGACCGAGGTGTCTGGCGAGCCATTCGTCTCGGACGTTATGCCCGAAAGCTGCTAAGGCATCGGCGTCCGGACAGTCGACTATCTGATTCTTTTTAGTGAGGAATCTATTCCAGAACTCCCGAGCTGATTCTCCGGGTTGTTGAGTTATGTGACTAAGATCATCTGCATCCGAAGGGCGGACATAGGTCTCTTGAAAGTTTGCTCGGAAAGCATCCTCGAGCTCTTCCCAGCTTCCAATTGTGTTTTCGGGAAGGCTTTTAAGCCAATGCCGGGCTGGCCCTTTAAGCTTAAGGGGTAGATATTTTATGGTGTGGAGATCATCTCCTCTAGCCATGTGTATGTGGAGGATATAATCCTCGATCCAAACTCCAGGGTCTGTTGTTCCATCATATGCCTCTATGTTTACGGGTTTAAATCCCTCTGGGAATTCATAGTCCAGGACCTCATCGGTGAAATATAGGGGGTGTGCGCGCCCCTGTATTTGGGTGTGCCGGATTCTGATGATGGCTTCATAGCGTTGCTTACGAGAGCTTGCTTTCCTGGCCCACAAATGGACCTGACTGGGCCATGATGTGAATCCTTAAGTGGGTCGCATGCCGATTTAGGTGCGGCGCCGCTTGCCGCTTTATGGGGTCGTCTATCCGACCGTGTGGCTTTTTCATTTTTTGAATGCGAGGGCTCTAGGGCCTCTTCGTCGAATTCAGGCAGTAGCTTTCTTTTCGGATAGCTTTTAGTGCGGCGACTATCGCCGTACTTATCTGTGGTATTGATTACTTTGCTCCATCTAATCCGGAGTGCATCTTCCGCTGTTTTTAGCTTCCGCTTCTGCTTTTTAGGCTGCGTGCAGTTGCAACGAGCCTCTCGTGGAGATTCTTCTGCTCCATAGGTTTATTCCGCGTGAGGTCGTCCGGAATGCCGTTTTCGCCGGAGGAGGGATGTTCGGTTTCTCTATCCGTGTTGCCCTGTTCGGACGGTTGCTCTAAGGCCTGCTTGTCGTGTACCGGCTCGTCCTGCTCTATGCCTGGGTTTTTGTCGAGGCGGGGCTTGGGTCGGTGTTTACGCCGACGCTTTGATTGCTTTTCGGGGGGTCGATCTCCCGTCCCATCCCCTTTTTCCTCGTTGTCGCTTCCTTTAGGGGTATCCACCATGTACACATCGTGAGATGAGGTGGCTGTCCAATGCCCTATGGGCGTTGATTCGTCGGTATCTCCTGCATCGTCATCCATGATGTCGATGTCTCCGGAGTCGAAGTTGAGCACGTCGTTTAAATTGTCGACAGTGGCTACCAAGTGGGTGGTGGGTGGGCTTTGAATTTCTTCATCGTCCGTATCCCATCCTCGTTGACCGTAGTTCGGCCAGGGCTCTCCTGATAAGGAGAGAGACTTGAGAGAGTTCAGGATATCGCCACAAGGCGAGTGCTAAAAGATGTCTGCGGCGGTGAACTCTATTATCGGCGCCCAATCGGATTCGATCGGCAGGGGCGCGGGGGGTTCGGAGTTCGGAAAGGAGTCCGGATCCTGGGAGTCACGGATCATGCAGAGTGCGGGGCTAGCGTTCGGCTCGATCGCCTTTGAGATCGAAGCCCCCGAGGTGACGTCCAACCGCTCATTCTCGATTGGCGCAATAGGCTCCGAGTTAGGGGTCGGAACCGATGCGTGTGCGGCCTCCAGGACACTGTCCGGAGGCAGAGCTAGATCATGCCCCTCGAGATAGTGCGGCGCGCTTGGCCGTGGCTCGAACCCGTCGAAGATCAAGTCTCCGCGGATGTCAGTCGTGTAGTTTAAGCTTCCAAACCTGACTTGATGGCCAGGGGCGTAGCTTTCGATCTGCTCCAGGTGGCCGAGCGAATTGGCCCGCAGAGCGAAGCCGCCGAAGACGAAGATCTGTCCGGGGAGAAAAGTCTCACCCTGGACCGTATCGTTGTTGATGATCAAAGGAGCCATCGGGCCTAAAGGCGACGACACAGAGGAACTCTCAATGAAAGCACCAATGTCGGTGTCAAAACCGGCGGATCTCGGGTAGTGGGTCCCGAACTGTGCGTCTAGGCTGGATGGTAACAGGAGGCAGGGAACACGATGTTTTACCCAGGTTCGGGCCCTCTTGATGGAGGTAAAACCCTACGTCCTGCTTGATTAATATTGATGATATGGGTAGTACAAGAGTAGATCTACCACGAGATCAAGGAGGCTAAACCCTAGAAGCTAGCCTATGGTATGATAGTTGTATATGGAGTTTATTGCCTACGGACTACAACCCTCCGATTTATATAGACACCGGATAGGGTTAGGGTTACATAGAGTCGGTTACAATGGTAGGAGATCTTGAATATCCGCATCGCCAAGCTTGCCTTCCACGCCAAGGAAAGTCCCATCTGGACATGGGACGAAGTCTTCAATCTTGTATCTTCATAGTCCAGGAGTCCGGCTGAAGGTATAGTCCGGCTGCCCGAACACCCCCTAATCCAGGACTCCCTCACCTTGTCTCCTTGCCAAATGCGTTACCTTGTTGAAGATGTTGTCTCCTTTTTGTTGTGCTGGTCTCCATTGGTTGGTCTCGGCAACCAAGATGAGAATCCTTGTCCAAACCATCTCCGGCTAGACGCAGCGAGATATTAGTACTCTATTTGTTGCCGCGAAAGAAGTCGATTTAGTCATAGGTGTCCATGTTCTGTACTCTATTTGATGATGTCTATGGACTTGCTGCCTTACGTCAACTATAATAATAATAAAAAGGTTGTGTGCATCATAGTAGAGTGTTAGAGATACGATAGGCAAGAAAACGAAGAAAATTAAATTAACACGGAGAACACAAAGATGTTAACGTGAAAAACCCCTCCAATGAGAAAGGGAAAAGGGGCAACACTGTCAACCCAACAATGCAGCTCGCTGAGAAGCTCCAACACCGACGTCGACCCAAAAGCTGACCTCCACCACTAAGCATGCCCGCGATACTGAGTGAGAAGTGAGCGAGTAATTCGAAAACGCATGTAAGGTTCCAAGGAGGGAAATGACCCACTTGGGCACCATCTTCGCCAGCATCAACCTCCTTCCCCAACCCCCACCCCCTTGAATAAACTCAAGCTTTCACCTAGAACTACACCCCACCCACCCACCAAACCTCGCGGAAGGGTGTGTGATAGCACTATGGGTATCCCAATCTTTTGGTGAGAAACACTCTATCGTAAAAAAAAAAGGTTTAGATGAGTTTGATGATTCAACTATAATGTGTAGTAATGCACTTTGTAACCTCGAATCATATTCTTCCAAATTTAGAAAATGGAATATATATTCGCCGTTGACAACATAGCATGCCCGACTACAAAGAATTCCTCTGTGATCGTGTCATGTGGCCCATATCTGCACCCGTCTTTTTACTTCTGCCAAAGCCTGAAAAATGTTATGCTTTGTAAAAACATTTCTGCACTCTTGCAGTAAAACCTGCAGCTACCCCCGGCCGAAGGTTGAAACGAATTCTAGAACATGGCCGGCAATTTTCGCTGCAAATCAGTGGGCATGACTAAGCTAGTCTTGCGCTGCTTCACATCACATGGGTTAGGTTCCTTGGGATAGCAAATCGAAGCATAAATAGACGATGGACATACATTTAAGCTAAAAGGTCCAGCTAGCTACGAGTATGTGCCCTTGTTCGGGCGAAAGCGATCCATCGGTTAAGCTTCCAGTAACCATTTTAAGCCAAAGGCACAGCCATGAGCCTGCACTACTCGTTTGCACAAACTAGTGAAAAAGGACGGCCCGTGACCTGTACCCGCATCAATGGCGCGTAGCTAGAGTGTGCCCAGCATATTAGTGCTAGAAATAAACAGTGGACTGCGCCATGGCGGTTCATATTTGGGGAGGAGGAAGCTTCGTGGAAGTTGCCTCTCACACCGTAGCTAGCATCAGGAGAGCAGAGGTCGAGGAAGTGTCTCCAAGCAGAGGCCGCCGGCCGGCTCTGCTCCGGTCGTCTGCAACTACGATCTTGGACGGACGGCGGCATACTAGTCCGACATCCCTCGCGGGGAGACCGCCGCCCGGCACGGCGGTGCACCGGGGGCCCTGCGCGCGCGCGGTTGCACACATCACACAGCTACGTTATTCATCCGGCCTCTGTCCATAGTTAATCAGTACTACGTACGTAGAGTACAGCCAGTATTGGATACATATGTAGCTGCAGATTAGAGAGGAACTTCTTCATTTACCATGTACTAGTTGATCTGATTGCTAGCTAGCTGGATAGGATTTTATGTAAGATTAATTAGCTTGGGCAGTTAAAAATATTACTATCTGCATTTTTAGAAGCTCAGCTAGTGCATGCATGCATCATGTTGGTGGTGGAGAATTCAAAACGCCGGCTACTTTCGAGGCAGTAGAATAGTTTGCATTGCGCATATATATATATATATATCTTGTTATATATATCTGGATTTATCATGCTTCTTCATCACATATCTTGTTATATATATATCTGGATTTATCATGCATGCATGCACAGTATAGATTACTTGATGGAACAAGTTTTTTTTTCATCAATCCATTTACAGTATGCCATACTCCCTCCATCCCAAAATAAGTGTCTTAGCTTTAGTATAACTTTTTAAAATTAGTACAAAGTTGAGACATTTATTTTGAGACAGAGTTAGTGTTAAATAAACACATTGACTCTAGCCGTGATTTCAGTTTCCTACATTGGACAAGTGAAGTGTGGTAGCTGCTCATTGACACAATGGAACAAGTTGACATTTGGGCGCCCATCTTGGCCGATCCTATTACAAGCCAACAGGTATTCACTTTGTTGATCAGATCACATATCTTGTTAGAGACGATGACTAGCTGGATGACTAGTTGGATGCTTGGTTTTATTTCAAAATAAAGGTGGAACCAGCCTATATATCTAAACGTAAAAATCATAAGTTATCTGAAAGAAGATTATAAGCACAACCAAAATGGTCAATAAAAAGTATTGAAGCATACTCCATGGTTTATTCAACCTTCATTTTAACTTGATGTAATATATGTCAATAAGCATAGTTCATATACGGTCCCCACTCTTTAGATCTTATCAAATCTTACTTGGATATAGAGTTCGCAACAGGCTCGTTGATCCCGAGATAATAACAACATATATTTCACGGTTCTTGGTGATAGGCGGAGATTAAAGTTCACTCAGCATATGTGGATTATGGCACCATGGACTTTCAAGCACTCTTAGAAGGACCCCATGATTTGGACGGATGGCTGAAATGTACAATGTTTAATTGTTGCGGTCTATTCCAAACTTCGTTACACAAGCAAGCAATTTATCCATGGTTTGACTTTGAAACCAAATAATGTATAATTCCTTGCAGGTGCATTCGTTCCTAATTATATAAAGGAGGCGAATTTAACTCATGAGGCAAGATTTTCGCACATCCAAAACAACAAACTTGCAAAACAAATGAATGTGGCCAATGGCATTGAAAATTTGCTTCATCATTGCAGATTGAATGTAACATTTATTCACCAACTAGTGATCATGGCATGACAATACAAACACCTATGCCTGCTCCACCAGAGGCGTTGCCTGAGAAAGAGCAGGCCCTGCACCACGACTCTCAACGGGGGAGGAGGAGAAGAGGAGGAGATGAAAGAGGGAGGAGGGGCCATGTGCCCGCCGCCTTGTCACCAACGAAGCAGGAGGCTTGCGGCCACCGCCACACCGCCGGAGGAGGGGACCTGCGATCTACTAGGTATGAGTTATGGAGGCATCATTTGTTGCATTGTACCATTTGTCATTGTGTCAAGTAGTTAAACACATATTCTATGTGCTTCAGATTACGTACCGAAAAGTGGTTGGAGGCATGGAAGTCGTGTGAGAAGTGCACGGGAGAGAGGAACATGGTTGATAAACATGGAACCATGCCAAAAACGTGGGCACAGAAGAAACAATGACCATTGGACATCTGAAGAGGTGAACGAATTAGTGGATGGCATATCTGCATATGGTGCTAGCCAATGGGCTAAGTTGAAGAACGAAAGGTTTCGAATATCAGCTCGAACGGCGGAGCATCTTAAGGTATAGTTAATTGGTGATTAATTGCACTAAAGAACATGCATTACATGCTCTCTCTGCTCATTGTTTTGTTGTATTTCACACTTTTTCTCTGTTCATCTTTTATTTATCTACATATATTTTATTGTAAAAGATGTTAATTTTTATGTGTTTAATCTTTCAGGATAAGTGGAGAAACCTAGTGAAAGCCTTCACGGTTGGGCCCACATCTAAAAAAAGATTTTATATCATAACTTTATCTAACTCATCATGGAGCATCACTGATTTTTCGTCTCTTACATTTATTGAATCCCAGGGAAATGTGAAAAGAAGGAACTCGCCTCGTCTAGATAGGGATTGCATTGAAAAGAACGAGAGGCTTGCAGCTGATTACCCTCGAAAATGAAGCTCCAGTCGCGAATGCTAGAAGAAACGCCATATGGTACTTCTGCTGTAGCAATGGTCCAGCAACAATAGTTCTGTTGTTTTTCAAGAACTGCGAAGCATAGGCTGTCATATTAAGTGTGTCGAGAGTAGAGAGTAGATTGAATCATCTGGATGGAGCAGCTTCTATCTGCTGCCTAACCGCCCTGTGAATGGGAATAACAGTAACACTCACTCCTCCGACCTGTTGGCTTGCCAGTTCTGCTACATTGATGTAATTAGCTTGACCTTTCATTTAACACAATGACACATTTTGCTGGAAGCTTATGGTCATATGATATGAATGGTGAATGGATCTGCACCAGTTACACACATTGCTTCAAGCAGTCTCACTCGCTCCGCTCGAGGAATAATGCAGTTGATAGCTCGAATCGAGCACCTGTGACACGCCTCGACCTGAAGAAGCTTGGTGCCGCTGCCACCAAGCAACAGGTTTCTTCACCACTCTGCTAGTGCCTTGAGCGATCGTGAGGTGCCGGAATGGCTGCTTGTACCTCGAGGCCAGCCAGCAGGCTGAGTAGTAGCTAGGGTAGTTTCTTTCTTGCTGCTGTATGGTGCGGTTTGTTGTTGATCCTGGGAATAATTTTGGTTGATGACAATATCCTGTCACTCACTCAGCCGGTCTGATTGCTTGCACTGATATTCTTCGATTTCATTCATTCTGTAAAAAAACTAAAAAATTGGAGCCAGGATACGTCCCTCTTGATCTTCTCTAGAAAGGAATTGAATCTGTACCCTTGAAGATTTTAATAGACGTTCAGGTCGTTATCGATAAAAGGCTTATAGTTCAGCAGTTACTTTAAATTTTATTTATTTTGCATAAACAACACAATTGTTCAGGTGTAAAACTTTTGCTCAATGCCTGAACTTGAACAAATGCTACTATTGTTCATCAGAGTCGGAGACCATGCATTTTGGTTCAATTGCCTAACGTGTGTTTGAGTTACATTTCCACCACCTGATTTAACCGTAACAGCTATATATATACATGCGTTAAAAAAAAGCACAGCTATACTATATATACACTGTGGCTGGCTATACAAAGAAAGTCTGGATGTGATACCCAGCTACGGCTTTTGCCTGGAGAACATGATGAATGACCTCTGCACCTTGCTGCTGTAGTTGATCAGGCCACAGGATCTGCACAGGTCTTCCAGCTCTCCTTCCGTGAAGAAGTTGTAGCTGCTGTTCACTGGCCCAACAATCTGCAGCACATAGCAGACAAGGTGCAACAGGCTAGGTAACCTGTCCCATGCAGAAAATAAGTAGTAGAGCTAGACGATCGATGACTTCTTTTACCTGTCTCAGTGGCCTTAGTGCATCAATAGAGAGCGGGCCACTGTTCGTGGGGGTGGATAAGAAGGTTGTCGCCACAAAGACACCGCCGGGCTTCAGCACACGGCTGATTTCAGCTATCTGGTTTTCAAACAGCAGAAGGGGATGTCATGGTGATGAATAAGTTCATATGAAAAGAAAGGTACACAGGTCATCGCATGACGCCCTGTTCCTACACAAAGCTGTCCAAAGCATACTAACTAAGCACTAAACTATCGTGGTTGACTTACAGACACGTTCAGCAGTCAATAATTAACAGAAATACAGAGCATTATTTCCCATGTAATGCCGGGTTTAAACTTTCTGGATTAACTAATTGTTCAGTGGACTCTGATGAATAAAATCGCAATTCCGAAGACACCAGTTTTACTATATCAATTATTAGGTTATCAACTATGTACAATATTAATCAGAAGTGCAAATGAGACAGGTACTATACCGCATTTGAAGGGGATGGCCAACAGTGGATAGCGGCTCCAGCATGAATGGCATCAATTGAACATGAAGCAAAGGGGAGCCTTGAAATATCAGCCCTTACAAGTGCGAGGTTTCTGCAGATGAATACTGCTGATGAATGTTCATAATTACTGTACTGTACTTTAGAACAAAAAGAACGTTCGGAAGTAGTAATAGATTGAAACAAGAGAGTAGATTATCACATTTTGTTCAATTAGATGCTGAACACATAGTGTAGTCTTTTTTGCTATTAAACTAAAATAAAGCACTAGTTCCCACAAAAAATAGTGATGGCCTAGTTTTTTACTTGACGGTTTGTTACAGTTGGATGTTGCATCTTGCATGACAACTATTCAAGTCTTACAGGAAAAGCTCGAAATAAACACGAAGGAAGGCTCACGTGTTCATAGGGGTTTCTTCTTGTTTGATGTAGTCATAGCATTGGCGGAGCATATTCTCAGAAAAGTCCAAAGCAATCACAGCTGAATATGCCCCAGAGCTTGCAAACTTCCTTGAAAACAAGCCACTGCCACAGCTGACATCAACGAGTATACCACCAGCGACTGATTGGAAATAATCTTGAGCCATTTGGAACTGATAAAGTCAACAGAAGACTAGAATTATATGCATATTAATATGAATATTTTCTTGTCATGAAAACTGGAGACAGCGTTTTGTTGCAGCACCAAATACATGGCTCTGACAGATATACGATTTAACATAAATAATTTCTTACTGAGCAGTAACAGCTTAAGGCCATGGAACTGAAGAATGAGACAGACAAGAAATGTACCTCTTCGTCGCGGCCAGGGAAGCCACTCCGATTGAAGTTCTGACGCCAACCTCTCTCGTAAAGAAAGGAGACGAGCGGGCTCCTGAACAGCTCGGTTCTAGCAGGCTTGAGTTCACTGTATTCTTTCATTCCTGAGGTGACAGTGAGATCCAAGAAGACATCTTTACTGGTGAATGACTTGTTGCATTTTGTACACTTGAATCCGGACCTGTAAATCGCTGGCCTGCGACACGCGTAGAAGCCAAAACAACATAAATCCTAATCCGGCAAACAGATATGCATGCGAGATGAAATTAACTCATGGACTTTAGACGTACAGGTTCATGCCTGGCGGCCCTTTCCTTATCAGCGGTTCATAGCAAACAGGGCAAGCGAACACCTCAGTTTCTGAAGTGTCATTCTGCTCGGTTTTGGTCTCCTGAAACTTTTCACATGACGAGCGTCAGTTTTACACAGTAGAAATAGTAAATGAGTTCCCACCTCAGCATTACATCAAAACCTGGTACACACAACATTCCACTACGCTTAACGCAACCAATTCAGTAACTATGCTATTAAATAAGCTGCTTCTTTTCCGGAGAACACATGAGCACCCTGTTTGCGTGATTAGCTCTTGGGTGTTAAATAGTACAGGCTCGATTGCAGAGAGCAGACATCCCATACATGTAAGGCAGCATAGATCATCAGCGGGTATATAAGCATTTAGGCCAGTCAACTAATCTGCCATGCGAGGTTCAATCTTTGCACCTCGTGGCCAAATATCAGCAGCATAGCCGCATAGGCATAACATCAAACATGTGGTGTGCGACAGTCCATTCTCCATTTCCTAGTAAACAGTAAAGGCAACCAGTTCCCTTCTCTCCCTAAGATAAGAATCATCTAGCGTTGGGCGTGTGTACGTACCGGGTTGAGGGCGATAGCTGCCGCGGCTACGGCCACGCGGCGAGCCGGCAGCGGCAGGCCGGAGCTGCGGCCTAGGCGGCCGGCGACGAGGGCGCGCGGGGGATGGTGCGACAGGTAGGAGGAGCAGGAAGCTGCCGCGGCTCTCACCGCGAGCTCCATGGGAGCTGCAGCTTGGAGACGCGCGGGGAAGGAAGGAAGGAAAACAAGAAATGCTCATTGGCAGGCTCGGGTGTGGTGGTGGTGGGCTCTGGCGTGGCGCCAGCGGCGTCCGTTCGCGACTTTGGCCATTGGGTCCTCATTTTTTTTACACGTCGACAAGTGTGAACAAGGAAAGCATGAGCCAATCAGTCATCAGTCAACAAAATGTCAAAAAAAAAATTACAAGAGATCTCCTAGGAAGTCCATCATCTTGAACCTGGAAAACAAGGAAAGCATTGTCGGCGAGCTCTAGGCGAGAAGGACATTATTCCGACTTCAAGGCGACGCTTGGGAGGACAACCAGACACGAAAAACGAAACATGATCAATGTCCACCGAAGGTGAGGAGGACTGACAACGGCATCAATGGTAACAACCCTAGTCACCCTTTGTTCGCCCGTGAGTGTGACCCGGGGAGCATCTCAAATCAAAAGAAGAAGAAGAAGGTGCGGCGAGAGGTTAACTTCGCTCAATTTCATCTAGAAGAATATCCTTTTTAATTCTCTAGAAAAAGGAATCATTTTCAAATTTTCCTCTTCGCGTACATGTCCTGTCTCGGCTACATGGGGAACCACGGGGATGATGATTGGTCAAATCATACATGTATGCTACTACTAGTACCTCATAATTTGCTCACAGTTACAAGGACAATTGAGAGGGAGAATCAGAGAGATGAAGGTTACAAGAGTTAAAGGACGGTCACTGCTACGGTTATGGCGTTATCAGTGATGGAGGCAGGCACGAGCTGAAGTTCCTGTACCGGAAGGCGGCCTCCTCTGCTTCCGCGCCATTGTCGTTGCTGCCGTGGTCAAAGTTGAGCGCGTAGCTAAGCGGGTGGTGACGAAGCTATGTACATAGGGTAGGGTCATAGATCTGATCAAGATACCCTCCCCAAGAACTCCTCTAAAAGAACCAGAAGCAGTTGAAGAAAAATCATCGTCCACTCGACCATGAAGCTATGTTCCACTCGACAGTCTCAAAGGCACTCGACCATATGAACAACCACTCGACTACCAGAAGATTGAGAGCCACTCACTCTGCAACGGTCGAGATTTAAGTCATAGCTTTAATGGTCATTTATGTACTTTTATTACAGGCGTTACCAGTAACGCCTCTACCTTTATGTACCTTAAACCCTTTGTAACTGAGGGCCGGAGGGGTCTGGCGAACTCTATATAAGCCACCCCCCTCCGCAGTGACAAGGGTTCGCACTCCCTGTAACTCACATGCATATAATCCAGTCGACCGCCTCCAGGCTCCGAGACGTAGGGTTGTTACTTCCTCCGAGAAGAGCCTGAACTCGTAAACTAGCGTATACAACTCCTCCATAGCTAAGATCTTGCCTCTACATACCTACCCCCTATTCTACTGTCAGACTTAGAACCACGACAGTTGGCGCCGACCGTGGGGCAGGTGTCTTAGCGACTTGTTGGAGAGGTTGCAATTTTTCCGATCCCCTTCATCATGGTTTCAGGCGGAGGTTTGGCTGACGGCCGCGAGATCCTCTCGGCACGCTCGTGTTTGTCATCGACAACTCCGCTTGGCTTCAGGAGGCTCCACTCGACGTCAACGCGCTCCCCGCCCGCGGAGCAACGCACTTTCACGCGTGCGTCCGCGGCGTCCTCCTGCGGCAGCCGTCGACCCAGTATCAGTCGGCTCCTGTAGCTTTTCCCCTCCCTGCGGCCCGCCGGAGCAAACGTTCCGGTCGATCGAGGCTTCAGCGGTGGGTGAAGCATGCGGTGGCCCGCCAGTCGGCCACCCCTCAAGTCGCGGCAATCGAGCCCGACGAAACCCTCTACGGTTTGTTTGATCTGTCGACTGGCTCCATAGAGACTGCGTCCGAGTGCGATAGCAGCGACCCAGCGGTGAAAATTTTGATGGTCAATGGACCACGCAGTCCTCCTGGCTTCACCCGTGAAGACGGAGGCGATGGAGGCGGCGATCCGTCGCGTATTCATGAAGAGTACCGCCCCGAACCCCTCTCTTCGCAGCGGAGATAAGAACTTCTCCGCGCGGAACATGGATGCACTTCACACTCCTATCATTGGAGAAACCCCTGAGGCCCAGGCCTTGGAGGAGGCGCGCCTGGCCAACTTGGCTGAGTGCACTCGACTGGAGAATCTCCAGCGCGCACTCGACGAGCGTGCTCGACAGCGTGCTCCCGAGTCCAGTCGACATCAACTTTTTCCGCCTCCGACTCAGGTATACCGAACTCCGATCCAGAATCTCGCAGTTGCAGCCCGGATAGCGGAGTCGATCCAACCCTCCCAGTCAGAAGCTGGTCGGGGTCTGGTGCAAATCCGAGCCTTGCTTCGTGCGGCCGGAGAGCAGAATACCACAGTGTCTCAGTCGCGGAATAAGATCCATAGCAGATCCGTGGTTGCAGACACAGTTCAGTCGACTCACAGCCCAAAATTGCCCCCGAGGCGTGAGGGACGTGGAGATCGACGAGATCAGTACAGAAACCATGAGCAGTATGACCACCGAGTCGATTGCGATGGTCATCGTCGAGTGCCTACGCCTCCCCCAAGGAGTGGGTCGTACGTGCCTCGGCAACATGATGATAGGCGCCCTCACAGTATGGGGCGAGGGATTCCAGTCGACCCCAGAGAACCGGGCTTTGATGCGAGATCTATTCTCGTTCAGGGCTTGGTCGACAGAAACAGAGCTCACCGATAGGGACATGACAGAGATCTACCAACCAGCAGCAGGGTGCGTGTCTCTGGTCCGGAGTGCTTCAGCAGAGCCATCAGGGCTGTAATGATTCCCCCCAACTTCAGGTTGGCGACTGGAGTCAGTAAGTTCACTGGTGAGTCCAAGCCTGATACTTGGCTTGAAGACTACCGGGTGGCTGTCCAGATTGGTGGCGGTAATGATGAGGTGTCCATGAAACACCTTCCTCTGATGTTGGAGGGCTCGGCTAGAGCATGGTGAATCAGTTAGCACTTAGCAGTATTTATACTTGGGAAGATGTTGCCCGAGTATTTGTCAGAACATTCGAAGGTACATGCAAACGACTGGCAGGGTTGACCGAATTACAATGTTGCGTTCAGAAATCGAATGAGTCTTTGAGGGATTATATCCAGAGATGGATCACATTGCATCACACGGTGGAGAATGTGTTTGATTATCAGGCAATTTGTGCCTTTAAAGAAGGCGTCAAGTATCGGGAGTTGAATATGAAATTCGGTCGGACAGGAGATATGACTCTGACTCAGATGATGGAAATTGCCACCAAGTACGCCAACGGAGAAGAAGAAGACCGACTCCGGGGTGGCACGCACAAAACAGTCATCCATGAGACCGGAGGAGGAAACTTCAGTCGGAAACAGAAGCACAAAGCTGAGCTAGCTGCTCCTGCTGAAGCCTTAGCCATGACTCAAGGAAAGTTCAAGGGGAAGCCCAATGGGCCGTGGAACCCCAAGAAAGTAAAAGATCAAGATGGGAATGATGTGCTGGATTTGCCATACCACATCCACACCAAAAAAATATGAAGAGGGTAATTTCATTTACCCGAAGCATACCACTCGGCAGTGTCGACTCCTAATCCAACAATTCCGAGAGAAACAGCCCAAGGAAAAGGAAAAAGAAGAAGACAAGGCTGACACTAGTGCAGAACCGGGCAATAGCACCGGTTCGTAAGGCCCTTTAGTGCCGGTTTAGTAACCGGCGCTAAAGTGTAGGCACTGAAGCCCCCCCCCCTTTAGTACCGGTTCAGCACGAACCGGTGCTAAAGGGCAATAACGTGGCACGAGCCAGCTTCGAGGGCAGGGAGCCCTTTAGTACCGGTTGGTGTCACCAACCGGTATTAAAAGGTTGGGGTGTTTTGGGTTTATGATTTCTTTTTCATTTAATTTTGTGTTTTCCATTTAATTCTTTTTCGTTTGCTGGTATTTTACGATACTACATATTGTACATGTTATGCATATATATAAATAGAATTTCTAGTAGAACCGATCATAATATATATATATAGTGTTATTATTCATCACCCAGTGTGCAGAATAAGTTATTCTTCACCCGATATAATCTTACGATCATTTCATAATTAAATTACGTTTGAAATTCAAATAGTTACATTTCTATTGATTCACTACGTAAAATTTGACATAAGAAAATAAAAATATAGGTCATAAGAAAATAAAATTTGCAGTTTATGTGTATTTTAGACTATGTTTTTACGTTTGTAATTTTACATAACATAAAATATTTTTTACGACGATTATATATTTTGGTCTCTTTTTGCGTCGGAAATAAGACAAAACTTACGGAACGTAAAAGTACGGTGCATTGATAGTAAAATAGAGGGGGGGGTGAAGAATAACTATTCGTCACCCAGGGTGACGAATCGCGCGACCCTATATATAATCGCACATATATATATATATATATATATATATATATATATATATATATATATATATATATAGGAAATGGTTGTGTACTCCTGGGAGTACGTACTCCCGCTCCTCATATACCACATAGATGAATCTTTTATACCTTTTTATTATTTTTAATATACTTTATTAGTAATTATTAGATACCCCAAAATGAGTTTCATGAAAAAATCATGTGAGTATATATACTCACATGATTTTTTCATGAAACTCATTTTGGGGTATCTAATAATTACTAATAAAGTATATTAAAAATAATAAAAATTGGTGCCTTTAGGAGCCAGTGGCATTAGCCTAATTGGTGCCTTCGGAGCATGATAACAATTGGAAGTGGTTCATGGGGGTGGTAGCGGGTAATAGTATTCTCCTTGGGAATCTATGATCTGGTCGAGCAAAAATCCCGCTATTTCCTCTTGAATTGCTTCTATGCGGTCCTCTGTTAGGAGCTTCTCCCGCATCTTTTTAAACTGTTAAGATGGAGATCAATATGCATGTGTATTAGTTGTGTGACTAGATATCGATAATGGTGTAGAAATTGTGAATAGTGTTCTGACAAACGTACCAATTCCTGTCTTTGAGATTTGCTCATTTCGGACGCCATCATGCGAATGTTCTCGAAAACGTAGTATGCACACAGATTATTCCCCGACGCCTGCTTCAGGGCCTTTAGGGGAATGAAATTTGACCAGATAATAATTAATCAAGCATGATAATTAAAGAGATGGCAGCTAGCTAGTACTACTTAATTACTTACCTGGGGTCGATACCATTTCAGATTTTGTTTTCATGGGCCTGGAGTGGCCCTGATGAACTTTGCCCAAGCCCTGCCCACCGACAAAGAAAATGAATAAATGGGTTATTAAATAGTTGTTATTAGGAAATGACGAACTAATTAAATAGGCCGAGATATAGTTAATAATGATTGAAATTACCTGTTGACTATCCCCTTCACGATGGTGTAGTCACTTGCTTTCTTAAGTAGTGAGTCTAGTACTTCAAATGTTCCTTCATCAACTTTAATGATTAACAAGATCCAGTAAAATCTGCATGCACACACGTTTGCATGTCTTAATTAAGCGGGCATATGTCAGCAAAAACATGTAGCTAGCTAGTAGGCAAAAATAGAATTTGTAGTACAAGACAGTGTGACTCACTCGAAGTTATAAGGAAGTAGTATATCTTCATTGTATTTGAGGCGCTTGAAGAACTCTAGCATGCTTTCCTCTACACTTTTTTCGTAATATGAATTTATTTTCCATGTGTATTCATTAATGGTATTTGGGTCAACGAACCCAATGCCATAGCGTCCACCTTTTTTCATTTCATAAATCTTCATCCTGCATAATACCACAGAAAAGAATATAATGAGGATAATTACAGGTAATGATTGATCAAAATGATCACTACAGCTAGCTTGAGACTTAAATTACAGAAAGAAATCACTTACAGACAATAGCAACTGACGATAGATTTGTCGAGTGCGTCTTGATTGTATAGCTGAAATAGTTTTGAATACTCAACGGTCACAACTTTCTCATGGTAGTAATGATCCTGTTTGACATTCACCATGAGGGACTCTCGATTGGAAATCTTGGTAATGTCCATGTACCATTGATGCAATTCATACATTCTCATTGGGAGCTTATTGACCTCGTCTGGCTCGACCAAAGGTTGGCCCCGGACATATTTCCATTTTATTTCCTCCTCTCTAGTCGGAGACATGGGCTCGATATCGAGGAGTTGTCCAACAATGATCCCGATCGTTTCAGCCTGTGCAATATGCTCCTCGGTTATTACCACATCGCCCACCCCGGGAACGTTAACGGTTTGCCCACAATAATATTGGGCGCACCTACTCTCATGTGTTGTTGGCACAACAAGCGGGGGGATTGATTGCGCCGCCTGTTCTCCCAGCTGGGGAACGGTTTTACCGCTCCTTTTGCCAGCTGATTTGCTCGAGCTCGAGCTCGCCTCTTTCTGTAGACGTGCTCGATTTAACTTCTTGATGTTGTGCTCATAGTCTGTGTCAACAGGCTTGGGAGCTGGTGCTCTAGCCATACGAATGAAGTGGTCAATCTTTTCCACAGGCACTTTCTCCCTTGGCGACGGTAGCGGTTTCGGTGCAAAATGGGCTTCCACCTCGGCCTTCGATATGGCTACATTTTCCTCCTCGGACTTGTCATAAGGCCTCTAGGGAAGAGGCGCGAGGCTTGGACCATATTGAAATTGCTTGCCTCCGCCTGTACCTCCAGTACTACCTCGACTTGTATCGCTACACACCATAGCTGAGGCGGCTCTCTTCCGTGATTGCTGAGGCGGCAAAGACGGCTGACGTGGCTGAGTTGGAGGAGGAGGAGTGGCCTGAAGCTGTGCCGGACTTGGAGGAGGAGTGGCCTGAAGCTGTGCCGGACTTGGAGGAGGAGTGGCCTGACGCTTTGCCGGACTTGAAGGAGGAGGAGTGGCCTGAAGCTGTGCCGGACTTGGAGGAAGAGTGGCCTGACGCGTTGGTGGACTTGGAGGAGCGGGAGTCTGCTGACTCGGTGGCGGACTTCGACGAGGAGTCGGATGACGCGGTGTCGGTGGCCTTCGAAAGATGATGCAATCCTTTCTCCATAGGATGATACGATGGTTGGCCTCTCCCAGTGTGTGCTCATCGTCACCTCCAGGAATGTCAAGCTCTAGCCCCGAATATCGGTCCACCACCTCATCAACCAAGACACGAGCATAGCCCGCTGGAATCGGGTTGCAATGGAAGGTTGCCTCCGGGGGATTTGTAAAAGCAAGGGCGTCCGCCACCTTCATGGATATGTTCTTCATTTTAAAGTGTAGCTCGCAGTTAGTGTTCTCCATGATATCATCCACTGGGTAGCTATCCAGCAATGCGTCGCCCGGGGCAGAACCCACGCTGCTTCTCGGCATGGATGGGACGGTGCTATCCAATGGTGGATCATCCGCTAGCTGCTGAGACCCCCTTTGATGGCTAAGTGAGTCGATCTGCTCCTGCCGCCGCTGGAATTTGACTGCCAAGTCCGCGTACGCTGATTCTAGGCCTTGAAGGCGTTCATAGTCTAGCTTCCTCTGCTCCTCCTCCATCTTCCTCTTCTTCTCCTCCGCAATATTCTTTCTCGCACGGGTTCTGTAGTCGGTGTTCCAGTCCGAAAACCCCTCATACCACGGAATAGCGCCCATGCCTCATGTTCTTCCCGGGTGTTCAGGATTTCCTAGGGCACGCGTAAGCTCGTCGTTCTCTCTGTTGGGCTTGAACACCCCTGATCGAGCCTCTTCTATTGCAACAAGTAGCTTATCTTCGGCTCCGTACAGACATGCCTTCTTCGAAACTTTGCCTGTCTTCGGGTCCAACTCCCCCCATGTGCATAAAACCAAGTCCTGCACCTGGGGGGCCAGCTCAATGTTTCTGGAGTGACACCTGCATCCTTCATCTCTTTCTCGGACTTATCCCACTTAGGCATTCCCACCGCATAGCCACCTAGCCCCAGCTTATGGAACTTATCCTTTTTTTTGCGGCATTGGCCTTGTTTATTCTCGACCGTTCCTTAGATAATTCCGAATCCTTGAATTTCACGAAATCGTCCCAATGAGCACTTTGCTTCTCTAGTGTTCCCTCGAATACTGGAGTCTTCCTTCCTCCCTTGACGAACTTGGTCCATTCACGAATCTTGTGGTTCTTAAATGCAACCGCCATCTTCCTAAGAGCAGCGTCCTTGACTTTCTCCACATCTACATCTGTGAAATGATCTGGTAGAGTGAAATGTTCCATGAGCGTTTCCCAAAGCAGAAGTTTTTGTCTGTCGTCGACAAAAGTAACTCTTGGACGTGGCTTTGCTGGCTCTCTCCATTCTTGAAGGGAGATCGGGAGTTGGTCCTTCACAAGAACTCCGCACTAACGAATGAACTTGTCCGCAATCTTCTTAGGCGCTAATGGTTCGCCATTAGGTTTGATGGCCTCGATATTGTACTTTACGCCCTCCTTCAACTTTTTGTTCGGGCCTCGTTTCCTGTTGCCTGAAGATTTGCTCGATCCGGATGGCTGAAAGAAGAAAGATCGATTCGTTAATATATCTTCAAGTCATTTAAAACATGTGATGATCACCAGATGCCTGCTTATATAAATATATATACCTCGCCGGTCTTTGTTGTTTCAAGATCAACATTTTCTTCGTCATGTTCATAGTTCATGACTTCATCAATTCGGTCGTCGCGATCGAATATCATATCACCCTCCCCGGTGTTGTTTAGATATTCGGAGCCGTCATAATCTTCTTCATTCTGATCATCATCTGGCCCGCAAGGATTGCGTATGATATTGAACAGGGCCTCTTCTCCCTCTCTGCCGGTATTGTCCGCCATAGGTTTTGTTTAACTAATCCAAAAGAAATATATTCAAATTACAATGCATGGATGCAATCCATTAATAAGTAAAAACTGAATCAATCATAGTGTTGGGGAACGTAGCAGAAATTCAAAATTTTCCTACGTGTCACCAAGATCTATCTATGGAGAGACCAGCAACGAGTAGAAAGAGAGTGCATCTACATACCCTTGTAGATCGCTAAGCAGAAGCGTTCAAGTGAACGGGGTTGATGGAGTCGTACTCGTCGTGATTCAAATCACCGATGATCAAGTGCCGAACGCACGGCACCTCCGCGTTCAACACACGTACAGCCCGGTGACGTCTCCCACGCCTTGATCCAGCAAGGAGAGAGGGAGAGGTTGAGGAAGACTCCATCCAACAGCAGCACAACGGCGTGGTGATGGTGGAGGAGCGTGGCAATCCCGCAGGGCTTCGCCAAGCACCATGGGAGAGGAGGAGGAGTGAGAGGGACAGGGCTGCACCAACGAGAGATCGAATCGCGTGTTATGGGCAGCCCTATGCCTCACTATTTATAGGGGGAGAGGGGGCTGCGCCCCCTTCTAGGGTTTCCCACCCCCAAGGGGTGCGGCCAGCCCTAGATGGCAAAGGGGGCGGCGGCCAGGAGGGGGAGGAGAGGGAGGCGCAGGGAGCATGGGCCTTAGGGCCCATCTGCCCTAGGGTTTCCCCTCTCCCCTCCTAGCCGCGCCTTGGGCAAGGGTGGGAGGCGCACCAGCCCACTCTGGGGCTGGTCCCTTTCCACTCTAGGCCCAAGCAAGCCTCCGGGGCCGGTGGCCCCACTTGGTGGACCCCCGGGACCCTCCCGGTGGTCCCGGTACAATACCGATATCGCCCGAAACTTTTCCGGTGACCAAAACAGGACTTCCCATATATAAATCTTTACCTCCGGACCATTCCGGAACTCCTCGTGACGTCCGGGATCTCATCCGGGACTCCGAACAACATTCGGTAACCACATACAAACTTCCTTTATAACCCTAGCGTCATCGAACCTTAAGTGTGTAGACCCTACGGGTTCGGGAGACATGCAGACATGACCGAGACGTTCTCCGGTCAATAACCAACAGCGGGATCTGGATACCCATGATGGCTCCCACATGCTCCACGATGATGTCATCGGATGAACCACGATGTCAAGGACTTAATCAATCCCGTATTCAATTCCCTTTGTCTATCGGTATGTTACTTGCCCGAGATTCGATCGTCGGTATCCAATACCTTGTTCAATCTCGTTACCGGCAAGTCACTTTACTCGTTCCGTAACACATCATCCCGTGATCAACTCCTTGGTCACATTGCGCATATGATGATGTCCTACCGAGTGGGCCCAGAGATACCTCTCCGTTTACACAGAGTGACAAATCCCAGTCTCGATCCGCATAAAACAATAGATACTTTCGGAGATACCTGTAGTGCACCTTTATAGTCACCCAGTTACGTTGTGACGTTTGATACACCCAAAGCACTCCTACGGTATCCAGGAGTTACACGCTCTCATGGTCAAAGGAAGAGATACTTGACATTGGCAAAGCTCTAGCAAACGAACTACACGATCTTTGTGCTAGTCTTAGGATTGGGTCTTGTCCATCACATCATTCTCCTAATGATGTGATCCCGTTATCAACGACATCCAATGTCCATAGCCAGGAAACCATGACTATCTGTTGATCACAACGAGCTAGTCAACTAGAGGCTCACTAGGGACATATTGTGGTCTATTTATTCACACGTGTATTATGATTTCCGGATAATACAGTTATAGCATGAATAAAAGACAATTATCATGAACAAGGAAATATAATAATAACACTTTTATTATTGCCTCTAGGGCATATTTCCAACAGTCTCCCACTTGCACTAGAGTCAATAATCTAGTTCACATCGCCATGTGATTAACACTCACAGGTCACATCGCCATGTGACTAATACCCAAGAGTTTACTAGAGTCAGTAGTCTAGTTCACATCACTATGTGATTAACACTCAATGAGTTTTATGTTTGATCATGTTGCTTGTGAGAGAGGTTTTAGTCAACGGGTCTGAACCTTTCAGATCCGTGTGTGCTTTACAAATCTCTATGTCATCTCCTAGATGCAGCTACCACGCTCTATTTGGAGCTATTCCAAATAACTGTTCTACTTGGAGCTATTCTAAATTGTTGCTCCATTATATGTATCTGGTCTCTCTACACAGAGCTATCCGGATAGGTGTTTAGCTTGTATCGACGTAACCCTTTACGACGAACTCTTTTACCACCTCCATAACCGAGAAAAATTCCTTAGTCCGCTAGTTACTAAGGATAACTTTGACCGCTGTCCTATGATCCATTTTTGGATCACTCTTGTACCCCTTGACTGACTCATGGCAAGGCACACTTCAGGTGCGGTACACAGCATAGCATACTGGAGAGCCTATGTCTTAAGCATAGGGGACGACCTTCGTCCTTTCTCTCTTTTCTGCCGAGGTCGAGATTTAAGTCCTAACTTCGTACCTTACAACTCAGGCAAGAACTTCTTCTTTGACTGATCCATCTTGAACACCTTCAAGATCATGTCAAGGTATGTGCTCATTTGAAAGTATTATTAAGCATTTTGATCTATCCTTATAGATCTTGATGCTCAATGTTCAAGTAGCTTAATCCAGGTTTTCTATTGAAAAACACCTTTCAAATAACCCTATATGCTTTCTAGAAATTCTACGTCATTTCTGATCAACAATATGTCAACAACATATACTCATCAGAAATTCTATAGTGCTCCCACTCACTTCTTTGGAAATACAAGTTTCTCATAAACTTTGTACAAACCCAAAATTTTTTATCATCATCAAAGCATACATTCCAACTCCGAGATGCTCACTCCAGTCCTTAGAAGGATTGCTGGAGCTTTGCATACTTATTAGCATCTTTCGGGATTGACAAAACCTTCCGGTTGTATCACATACAACCTTTCCTCAAGAAAATCGTCGAGGAAACAATGTTTTGACATCCTATCTGCAAGATTTCATAAATAATGCAGTAATCGCTAATATAATTCCAACAGACTCTTAGCATCGCTACGAGTGAGAAAATCTCATCGTAGTCAACTCCTTGAACTTGTCGGAAAACATCTTAACGACAAGTCGAGCTTTCTTAATGGTAATTCTTACCATCATTGTCTGTCTTCCTTTTAAAATCCATCCGTACTCATTTGCCTTACGACCATCAAGCCGTTCTGCCAAAGTCTTCACTTTGTTTTCATACATGGATCCTCTCTCGGATTTTATGGCCTCAAGCCATTTATCGGAATCCGGGCCCACCATCGCTTCTCCATAGCTCGTAGGCTCATTGTTGTCTAGCAACATGACTTCCAAGACAGGATTACGTACCACTCTCAAGTAGTACGCATCCTTGTCATCCTACGAGGTTTGGGAGTGACTTGATCTGAAGTTTCATGATCACTATCATAAGCTTCCACTTCAATTGGTGTAGGTTCCACGGGAACAACTTCCTGTGCCCTGCTACACACTGGTTGAAGTGATGGTTCAATAACCTCATCAAGTCTCCACCATCCTCCCACTCAATTCTTTCGGGAGAAACGTTTCCTCGAGAAAGGACCTGATTCAAGAAACAATCCTTTATTGCTTTTGGATCTGAGACAGGAGGTATACCCAACTGTTTTGGGTGTCCTATGAAGATGCATTTATCCGCTTTGGGTTCTAGCTTATCAGCCTGAAACTTTTTCACATAAGCGTCATAGCCCCAAACTTTTAAGAAACGACAACTTAGGTTTCTCTAAACCATAATTCATACGGTGTCATCTCAACGGAATTAAGTGGTGCCCTATTTAAAGTGAATGTGGTTGTCTCTAATGCCTAACCCATGAACGATAGTGGTAATTCGATAAGAGACATCATGGTATGCATCATATCCAATAGGGTGCAGTTATGATGTTCGGACACACCATCACACTATGGTGTTCCAGGCGGTATTAATTGCGAAACAATTTCCACAATGTCTTAATTGTGTGCCAAAACTCGTAACTCAAATACTCATCTCTATGATCTTATCATAGACATTTTATCCTCTTGTCACGATGATCTTCAACTTTACTCTGAAATTACTTGAACCATTCAATAATTCAGACTTGTGTTTCATCAAGTAAATATATTCAACATCTACTCGAATCATCTGTGAAGTAAGAACATAATGATATTCACTGCATGCCTCAGCACTCATTGGACTACACACATCAAAATGTGTTACTTCCAACAAGTTGCTATCTTGTTCCATCTTACTGAAACCGAGGCTTTTCAGTCATCTTGCCCATGTGGTATGATTTGCATATCTCAAGTGATTCAAAATCAAGTGAGTTCAAACGGTCCATTTGCATGGAGTTTCTTCATGCATATATACCAATAGACATGGTTCGCATGTCTCAAACTTTTCAAAAATGAGTGAGTCCAAAGATCCATCAACATGGAGCTTCTTCATGCATTTTATACCGATATGACTTACGTGGCAGTGCCACAAATAGGTGGTACTATCATTACTATCTTTTGGCATGAACATGTGTATCACTACGATCGAGATTTCAATGAACCATTCATTTTAGGTGCAAGACCATTGAAGGTATTATTCAAATAAATAGAGTAACCATTATTCTCTTTAAACGAATAACCGTATTGCGATAGACATAATCCAATCATGTCTATGCTCAACACAAACACCAAATCTCGATGGTAGAGGGAGCGTGCGATGCTTGATCATATCAACATTGGAAACACTTCCAACACATATCGTCAGCTCACCTTTAGCTAGTCTCCGTTTATGCCGTAGCTTTTATTTCGAGTTACTAACACTTAGCAATCGAACCGGTATCTTATACCCTGGTGCTACTAGGAGTACTAGTAAAGTACACATTAACATAATGTATATCCAATATACTTCTATCGACGTTGCCAGCCTTCTCATCTACCAAGTATCTAGGGTAATTCTGCTCTAGTGACTGTTCCCCTTATTACAGAAGCACTTAGTCTCGGGTTTGGGTTCAACCTTGGGTTTCTTCACTGGAGCAGCAGCTGATTTGCCGTTTCATGAAGTATCCCTTCTTGCCCTTGCCCTTCTTGAAACTAGTGGTTTCACTAACCATCAACAATTGATGCTCCTTCTTGATTTCTACTTTCGCGGTGTCAAACATCGTGAATACCTCAAGGATCATCATATCCATCCCTGATATGTTATAGTTCATCACGAAGCTCTAGCAGCTTGGTGGCAATGACTTTGGAGAAACATCACTATCTCATCTGGAAGATCAACTCCCACTCAATTCAAGTGATTGTTGCACTCAGAAAATCTGAGCACAAGCTCAACGATTGAGATTTTCTCCCTTAGTTTGCAGGCTAAGAGAATCGTCGGAGGTCTTATACCTCTTGACGTGAGCACGAGCCTGAAATCCCAATTTCAGCCCTCGAAACATCTCATATGTTCCGCGATGTTTCGAAAACGTCTTTGGTGCCTCTACTTAAACCATTTAACTGAACTATCACGTAGTTATCAAAACGTGTATGTTCGATGTTCGAAACATCCACAAATGACGTTTGGGGTTCAGCACACTGAGCAGTGCATTAAGGACATAAGCTTTCTACTGTTCGCATAATCGCTACTATCAACTTTCAACTATATTTTCTCTAGGAACATATCTAAAACAGTAGAACTAAAGCGTGAGCTACGACATAATTTGCAAAAGGTCTTTTGACTATGTTCAGGATAATTAAGTTCATCTTATGAACTCCCACTCAGATAGAAATCCCTCTGGTCATCTAAGTGATTACATGATCCGAGTCAACTAGGCCGTGTCCGATCATCACGTGAGACGGACTAGTCATCATCGGTGAACATCTTCATGTTGATCGTATCTACTATACGACTCATGCTCGACCTTTCGGTCTCCGTGTTCCGAGGCCATGTCTGCACATGCTAGGCTCGTCAAGTTAACCCTAAGTGTTTTCGCTGTGTAAAACTGTCTTACACCCGTTGTATGTGAACGTAAGAATCCATCACACCTGATCATCACGTGGTGCTTAGAAGCGACGAACTGTAGCAACGGTGCATAGTTAGGGGAGAACACTTCTTGAAATTTTGTAAGGGATCATCTTATTTACTACCGTCGTCCTAAGTAAACAAGATGCATAAACATAATAAACATCACATGCAATTATATAGTGTAGTGACATGATATGGCCAATATCATATAGCTCCTTTGATCTTCATCTTCGGGGCTCCATGATCATCTTGTCACCGGCATGACACCATGATCTCCATCATCGTGTCTTCATGAAGTTGTCACGCCAACGACTACTTCTACTTCTATGACTAACGCGTTTAGCAATAAAGTAAAGTAGTTTACATGGCGTTCTTCAATGACACGCAGGTCATACAATAAATAAAGACAACTCCTATGGCTCCTGCCGGTTGTCATACTCATCGACATGCAAGTCGTGAATCCTATTACAAGAACATGATCAATCTCATAGATCACATATTATTCACCACATTCTTGTTGGCCATATCACATCACAAAGCATACCCTGCAAAAACAAGTTAGACGTCCTCTAATTGTTGTTGCATGTTTTACGTGGCTGCTATGGGTTTCTAGTAAGAACGTTTCTTACCTACGCAAGACCACAACGTGATATGCCAATTGCTATTTACCCTTCATAAGGACCCTTTTCATCGAATCCGTTCCGACTAAAGTGGGAGAGACTGGCACCCGCTAGCCACCTTATGCACCAAGTGCATGTCAATCGGTGGAACCTGTCTCACGTAAGAGTACGTGTAAGGTCGGTCCGAGCCGCTTCATCCCACAATACCGTCGAAACAAGATTGGACTAGTAACGGTAAGCATATTGAACAACATCAACGCCCACAACTACTTTGTGCTCTACTCGTGCAAAGAATCTATGCAATAAACCTGGCTCTGATACCACTGTTGGGGAACGTAGCAGAAATTCAAAATTTTCCTACGTGTCACCAAGATCTATCTATGGAGAGACCAGCAACGAGTAGAAAGAGAGTGCATCTACATACCCTTGTAGATCGCTAAGCGGAAGCGTTCAAGTGAACGGGGTTGATGGTGTCGTACTCGTCGTGATTCAAATCACCGATGATCAAGTGCCGAACGCACGGCACCTCCGCGTTCAACACACGTACAGCCCGGTGACGTCTCCCACGCCTTGATCCAGCAAGGAGAGAGGGAGAGGTTGAGGAAGACTCCATCCAGCAGCAGCACAACGGCGTGGTGATGGTGGAGGAGCGTGGTAATCCCGCAGGGCTTCGCCAAGCACCATGGGAGAGGAGGAGGAGTGAGAGGGACAGGGCTGCACCAACGAGAGATCGAATCGCGTGTTATGGGCAGCCCTATGCCTCACTATTTATAGGGGGAGAGGGGGCTGCGCCCACTTCTAGGGTTTCCCACCCCCAAGGGGTGCGGCCAGCCCTAGATGGCAAAGGGGGCGGCGGCCAGGAGGGGGAGGAGAGGAAGGCGCAGGGAGCATGGGCCTTAGGGCCCATCTGCCCTAGGGTTTCCCCTCTCCCCTCCTAGCTGCGCCTTGGGCAAGGGTGGGAGGCGCACCATCCCACTCTGGGGCTGGTCCCTTTCCACTCTAGGCCCAAGCAAGCCTCGGGGGCCGGTGCCCCACTTGGTGGACCCCCGGGACCCTCCCGGTGGTCCCGGTACAATACCGATATCGCCCGAAACTTTTCTGGTGACCAAAACAGGACTTCCCATATATAAATCTTTACCTCCGGACCATTCCGGAACTCCTCGTGACGTCCAGGATCTCATCCAGGACTCCGAACAACATTCGGTAACCACATACAAACTTCCTTTATAACCCTAGCGTCATCGAACCTTAAGTGTGTAGACCCTACGGGTTCGGGAGACATGCAGACATGACCGAGACGTTCTCCGGTCAATAACCAATAGCGGGATCTGGATACCGATGATGGCTCCCACATGCTCCACGATGATGTCATCGGATGAACCACGATGTCAAGGACTTAATCAATCCCGTATTCAATTCCCTTTGTCTATCGGTATGTTACTTGCCCGAGATTCGATCGTCGGTATCCAATACCTTGTTCAATCTCGTTACCGGCAAGTCACTTTACTCGTTCCGTAACACATCATCCCGTGATCAAATCCTTGGTCACATTGCGCATATGATGATGTCCTACCGAGTGGGCCCAGAGATACCTCTCCGTTTACACGGAGTGACAAATCCCAGTCTCGATCCGCATAAAACAATAGATACTTTCGGAGATACCTGTAGTGCACCTTTATAGTCACCCAGTTACGTTGTGACGTTTGATACACCCAAAGCACTCCTACGGTATCCAGGAGTTACACGCTCTCATGGTCAAAGGAAGAGATACTTGACATTGCTCTAGCAAACGAACTACACGATCTTTGTGCTATGCTCAGGATTGGGTCTTGTCCATCACATCATTCTCCTAATGATGTGATCCCGTTATCAACGACATCCAATGTCCATAGCCAGGAAACCATGACTATCTGTTGATCACAACGAGCTAGTCAACTAGAGGCTCACTAGGGACATATTGTGGTCTATGTATTCACACGTGTATTACGATTTCCGGATAATACAGTTATAGCATGAATAAAAGACAATTATCATGAACAAGGAAATATAATAATAACACTTTTATTATTGCCTCTAGGGCATATTTCCAACACATAGTACATAATAAGCATCATCAAATATAATCTCGAATACGTCGTCTCGAATAATAGACATAATCTCGAATACATCGCCTCGAATAATATATGTAATCTCGAATATTATATATCGAATACATCACTAGCTAGCTAGCTAATAAAGATCAAATACTAGAGAGTAATCTAGGCGGTGGATAACCAAAGTGAAGGAACCATCACTGGATCATAGCTCGGGTGATCTCCCCAAAGAACCTGCCAGGTATTGGAGAACCTGACGTCCATAGCAGCCATGTAGCGATGGATGTGCTCGTCCTCCTCCCTGACACGGCGACGTACCACCTTCGGCGGGGCCGGCTCCCTCCGCACCGAAAGTGGCCCACGCGAACGCCACCAAAGGAGATGAGGGTCGACGACGGGACCCGGGGCCGGGTTCCTCACCAAGCGTCGCGCCCCTGAAGGTAGCACCTCCCAGTGCCAGCCCGACGGAGCCCAGTCCCGGACATGGGTCCTCTGAAGCAGGACGTTGTCGCGAACGGGTCGACGGCGAGGATGCGGGCCGGGCATCGTCGACAACAAATACTATATGCCGCAAAAGTAAAGTAACATTTTTTAAATGATGGATTGTGATTTCATATATGCAAATTCTAAATTTTATAACTAAAACTAACATTTCTAATATTTCTATAACTAAAACTAACATTTCTAATATTTCTATAACTAAAAAACATTTCTATATAACTAATATTTCTATATAACTAACATTTCTAATATAACTAACATTTCTAATATTTCTATATAACTAACATTTCTATAATTAAAAATAACATTTCTAATAATTATATAACTAAAAACCAGAAAGATTGCTAACAATTCTATAACAATGTGTGTGTGTGTGTGGCGGCCGGGGCAGGAGCTCACCGGCGAGGCGCGACGACGGGGGGCGGGGACGGGGACGGGGACGGAGACGGAGACGGAGACGGGGACGGGGCGGCGATGACGGGGA